>NW_026586173.1:13875401-13917397 GCF_907164565.1 Psammomys obesus
GGGCGGAGGGCCGGGGTCGCCCGCGGCCGGCGCCCCGGGACTCTTATTGTGACAGGGTGGCGCGCTGTGCTTAGTCACGGTGACCCGCGCGGCGGAGGCGGAGGCGGAACGCGGCCATGGCGGGGTGAGTGCGCCGCTCGGGGCCGCGGCCCGGGACCAGGCCCCGCGGGCCCTGCAGGCGTCCGGGCTGCGCCTCCGAGCGGTGGGGAGGCCGCCCTGGCCGGCGCCGGGGACGGGCGGCCGCCGCACAGCCCCCTGCGCCCTGCCAGGCCTGAGCCCCGGCGGCGTGGTCACGCGTGACAGTCGCTCCCTCACCGCCCCTCCCCCCCAGCCGCCCACGGTGCTTTTAAGAGACACAACAGGCGGGGACGCGACCCCAGGCCGAGCCCCAGAACCCGGGGAGCAGCTGCCGACCCCCTCGCTCTCCACATTTCCTTTTCACAACATAACTCGTCCCCACGGTCCCGGGGCTCCCAGGGTCTCCCGAATCCCTCCCCGTGGGTGTCCCAGATGCTGCACACTTTGTGTCCCCAGGATTTTGGCGCTTAATGCTATCTGGACAGGCTTTGCTTTATTCTCAGGTCTTTTCTGTCTTTTCCTGCTGTGTCCCCGGAGCTCAGACAGCTCCTAGTCCGCACTTGGCAGGCTCTGTACATTTTGGTGAGGTGTTGAAAAGAATTTGACTGTGTTGGAGGAAGGGAAGGATGGCTAGGAAAGGAGCTGGCGGTGCCCAGTTTTTGCAGGCCGTCGAGGAGCTGGGTTTCTACTCTTGGGCTCCGTAAAAGGTACTGGGTAACGCTGAGCAGGAAAGGAACATGACGTGACCTGTTTCTCAGAGGAGCCTCCGGGCTAGCGAGTTAGGGAGACGTTCGTTTGAATGGAGCCGGGCGTGTCGTGTCCAGTTTACTCGGCTCGGCAAACTGCTCCGGAGAGCTTTGCTTAGTCTTAGCAACGGGAATTGTGGCACATACCGTAATCACGGCACACAGGAGGATCTAAGTAGTTCAAGAGCCAGCCTGGTTAGAGAGTGAGTTTGAGGCCATCCTGGGTTATCTAAGACCCTGTTTAAAAAGAGAGAGAGAGCGCGCGGCAGGGTCAGGTGGACCCCGGCCTTTTCCCAGCCCTGTCCTCTTACCTTCCTCCAGGACCCTAACTGCTAGTGGTGGAACTGTACCTTGTCACCAGGAACCCCATGCAGCCCGAACCCAAGCCTAGCGGGCCTCCCCGCAGCAGCCAGTTCCTGCCCCTGTGGTCAAAGTGCCCCGTGATGTACGCCCCCCCGGAGTGCAAGGCCGAGGTGACGCCCTCGCAGGACGGGAACCGCACCTTCAGCTACACGCTAGAGGACCACACCAAGCAGGCTTTCGGGATCATGAACGAGCTTCGGCTAAGCCAGCAGCTCTGCGACGTGACCCTGCAGGTCAAATATGAGGACATCCCGGCCGCCCAGTTCATGGCTCACAAGGTGGTACTGGCCTCCTCCAGCCCGGTCTTTAAGGCCATGTTCACCAACGGGCTCCGGGAGCAGGGCATGGAGGTGGTGTCCATCGAGGGCATCCACCCGAAAGTCATGGAGCGGCTGATCGAGTTCGCTTACACGGCCTCCATCTCCGTGGGCGAGAAGTGCGTGCTGCACGTCATGAACGGGGCGGTCATGTACCAGATCGACAGCGTGGTCCGAGCCTGCAGCGACTTCCTCGTGCAGCAGCTGGACCCCAGCAACGCCATCGGCATCGCCAACTTCGCCGAACAGATCGGCTGCACTGAACTGCACCAGCGGGCCCGGGAGTATATCTACATGCACTTCGGGGAGGTGAGTGAGGCCTGGGGTTTGGGACAGGCCAGCGTGGCCCTTGTGCCCTTGAGAACGGACAATCATTCAAGGCTGGAGGGAACCTTCCGTTTGGCATTTTGTTTTTCCTTCCTCCTTTTCTGCCATAGGGTCTCGTGTAGCCCAGGCTGGCCCTGATCTGGTTCTGTGCCTGAGGATGACTTTAAACCTCTGATTCTCCTGTCTCGGTCTCCTAAGTACTGTCGTTAAGGACGCTCTCCCTCACAACTGACTTAAGTTGTGCTGGGATGGAACCCAGGGCTTTGGGCTTGCTAGCCAAGCTCTTTACCAGCTGAACCCCGGCCTTAGAATTTGATTTTTTTTTTTTTTTTGACAGTCTTCTTTAGCGGAAGGTTTTTATTTATTTAATTATGTAATTTGTTTTGTTTTGTTTTTTGAGACAAGGTTTCTCTGTATAGCCTTGGCTGTTCTGGATTCACTTTGTAGACCAGGCTGTCCTCAAGAGAACTCTGCCTCCCTGAGTGCTGGGATTATAGGTGTGCACCCCTGTGGCCTGCTTTTTTTTTTTTTTTTTTTTTTAGTGGGAGAGGGGTTGCAGTTTTGAGATAAGGTTTCTCTGTGTAGCCTTGGCTGTCCTGGACTTACTTTGTAGACCAGGCTGGCCTCGAACTCACAGAGATCCACCTGCCTATGGGATTAAAGGTGTGCTGTGCGTCACCGTGCCCGGCAGTTGAAGCTGTGGGGTTTTTTTGTTTGTTTGTTTTTGTTTTTAAAGATTTAATTTATTATGCATACAATGTTCTGCCTGCATGTACACCTGTACACTAGACGAAGGCACCAGATCTCATTGCAGATGGTTCTGAGTCACCACGTGGTTGCTGGGAACTGAACTCAGGACCTCTGGAAGAGCAGACCATGCCCTTAACCTCTGAGCCACCTCTCCAGCCTGAAGCTGTGTTTTAACTCCTGTCTTTGCTGTCACATCCTGAGTGCTGAGATCATGGGCAGCTGACACCCGACTCTAAAAAACAATTATTATTTTTCCCTTATTTGTGAGTGCGCATGGACAGGCTAACCTTGTGTGGGGTCAAAGGGTAACCTCCAGGAGTTGCGTCTCTCTTGCTACCTTAGTATCTGTTTCTAGGCTTGACCTCAGATCATCGGCTTAGCAGAACAAGCCACATTGCTGGGCTGCAGACTAAAGTTCTGAGCCCCAAATCCAAATGCAGACAGGCCCTAGGACCAGGTGAAGATATGCCTCACAGGGCTTCGGCAGCTTGCTTTCTCTGAGGTCAAAAGTCATGATGGCCGGTGATTTTAGTCCCAGGACTCTAGAGGCAGAGGCAGGTGGATCACTGAGGGTTCCAGCCACCCTGGACTACACAGTGAGACTCTGTCTACAAAAGAGGGGTGCACCTTTAATCCCAGCTCTCAGGAGGCAGGGGCAGGCAGATAGATTTGAGTTCGAGGCCAGCCTGATCTATACAGTGGACTCACTGTAGGATAGCCAGAACTATACAGAAAAACTCTGACTTGACCTCCCCTCCCCTACAAAAGGGGGTCAGAGTGCGTTGCTATATGAACATGCAGTCAGCAGTATCCACCAACCTCATGCATGCAGTCTGGGAACTGCGAGCTCCAGCCTTGCTTGGGTTTTCTTGGGCTCACATAATGTTGCTTTCATTTTCATTTCTCAGGGCAGGAAGTCTGTAAGGGAAAGTAACAGGAGAGCCCTTGGAAAAAGCCAGTCAGCAGCATGACAGCCCCAGACATGCCAGTGCATTCTGAATATTACCAAACCCCAACCCCAAGTCTGAAACGCTCTCAAGCTTTCTGAACACCGTGTGTCACCCTTAGGTGGGCAGCTCCACGCCTGACCTCACAGGAAGGGCGGCAGTCACGGCTTAGGCATGGTGCATAACATCGTAGGGGGGGCGCTTGCCCAGCGTGCATGGAGCCTGGGTTCCGTCCCCACCTCACATAAACCAGGGGTGGTGCACACCTTTAACCCCAGTGCGGGGCAGGCAGGTCTGAGCTGGAGGCCAGCCTGCCCTGCATAGGGAGTTCCAGGACAGTTCTTCAACATACACCACACACACACACACACATCCTTCAAGCAGTGTAAGGTCAATATCGACCCACATAAGTGTATTTTGTTTATCTCTTGGCTTTTTGAGACGGTGGGTTTTCGTAGCCTAGGCTTGTCTGGAAGCCAAAATTCTCATGTGTCAGATACGCAAGTGGGAAGATTTGATGTGGGCCTCGTGGTCACTTGAAGTTCTCTCATACCTCATCTCATTTCTATAAAATATTTCTGCAAATATCTGCAAAAATATTTCTATAAAATAGCTGCAAAAAGTGCCAAGCTCAAACACTGCCCATCTCTCATTTTATTTATTTATTTATTGGTTTTTCATGGCAGGGTTTCTGTGTAGCACTGGCTGTTCTATAGATCAGGCTGGCCTTGAACTCTGCCTAGTTCTGGGACTAAAGGCATGCACCACCACTGCCCAGCTATATTTTTATTTTTATTAATTAAAATTTTTATTGTATTTTTTTAAAGATTTCTTTTTTATATTATGTATTTGAGTACTCTGACTGCATGTACACCTGCACGCCAGAAGAGGGCATCAGACCTCAGTATAGATGATTGTGAGCCACCATGGGGTTGCTGCTGGGGATTAAACTCAGGACCTCTGGGAGAACAGCAACCGTTCTAACCTCTGAGCCATCTCTCCAGCCCTCTTTATTTTTGAGACAGGATCTTTTTTTTTTTTTTTTTTTTAATTAGTTATTTTTATTTTATGTGCACTGGTATTTAGCCAGCATGTGTCTCTGTGTGAGGGTGTCAGATCTTGGAGTTACAGACAGTTGTGAGCTTCCATGTGGGTGCTGGGAATTGAACTCAGGTCCTCTGGAAGAGCAGTCAGTGCTCTTAACCACTGAGCCATCTCTGCAGCCCCCTTGAGACAGGATCTTACTACGTTGTCCTAGCCGGTCTGGAACTGGCTGTGTAGACCAGAGTCTAGCCTTGAATTCAGACATCCTCTTGCCTCTGCCTCCCGAGGGATAGGAGATTATAGGCGTGTGCCACTGCGCCTAGCTATAGATATAATTAAAACCAAAACCAATATAGAAGCCTGAAGAGACCCCACTGTATGGGTGGCGGGCCAGGAGGGCGTCCCCCGCGCTCAGCCTCTCACCGGCGCCCCCTGCAGGTGGCCAAGCAGGAGGAGTTCTTCAACCTGTCGCACTGCCAGCTGGCCACGCTCATCAGCCGCGACGACCTGAACGTGCGCTGCGAGTCGGAGGTGTTCCACGCATGCATCGACTGGGTCAAGTACGACTGCCCGCAGCGGCGCTTCTACGTGCAGGCGCTGCTGCGCGCCGTGCGCTGCCACGCGCTCACCCCGCGCTTCCTGCAGACGCAGCTGCAGAAGTGCGAGATCCTGCAGGCTGATGCACGCTGCAAGGACTACCTGGTGCAGATCTTCCAGGAGCTCACGCTGCACAAGCCCACGCAGGCCGTGCCCTGCCGGGCGCCCAAGGTGGGCCGCCTCATCTACACGGCCGGCGGCTACTTCCGACAGTCGCTCAGCTACCTGGAAGCCTACAACCCCAGCGACGGCTCCTGGCTGCGCCTGGCTGACCTGCAGGTGCCCCGCAGCGGACTGGCTGGCTGCGTGGTGGGTGGGCTGCTGTACGCCGTGGGTGGCCGCAACAACTCTCCGGACGGCAACACCGACTCCAGCGCCCTGGACTGCTACAACCCCATGACCAACCAGTGGTCGCCCTGCGCCTCTATGAACGTGCCACGCAACCGCATCGGGGTGGGGGTCATCGACGGCCACATCTACGCGGTCGGGGGCTCCCATGGCTGCACCCACCACAACAGTGTGGAGAGGTGAGCACCGCAGACCCAGGGACGCCACCTGCCCGCGCCCTCCACCCGAGGTCGAGCGCTGGGAGGTTCATCCGGAGGGTCAAGGGCTGGGGGGGCTGTGCCAAACCTACAGCCATCGTCTGCGCACATTAGGGACGATGGGGATGCGCCCGGCCTGTGGGTTGGGTAGGGCTGACAGTGTATCGTTAGCCCGCATCCTCTAAGCCGGTGTAGATCAGTTGGGGGGCAGGAATCCCTTTCCAGGTTCTGTCTCAGCACTGCCAGAAGAGAGAGAGAGAAAGAAAGGGCTGGGGGTGTGGCTCAGGTGGCAGAGCGCTTGCCCAGGGTTCCGGAAGCGCGTCCCAGCACCTCCCAAACCTGGTGTGGTGGCACACAGGCCTGTCCTCCCAGCTTTTGGGAGGTGGAGGGAGAAGGATCAGAATTCACGATCATCTCTGGCTATCTACGGCCTGGGATACAAGAGACCCTGTCTGAAGACACAACTGCCTCCCCCCCCCCCCCCCCCAAATTTAGGACTTGCAGTAGGAAAATGAGAAATATTGAACATTTTCCATTTGTGGTGCTGGGAATTGAACCTAGAAATTTCTGCATACCAGGCCAGCCCTCTGCCCTCAGCTAACCCCACCCCAACCTGAAAATGGAATTTTAAACAAATGCCCTAGGGGCCTCTAATGTGTGTGGTCTGTGAATAGGATGGTGGGATGCAGGCGCCGGCAGGGCACGGCCTGCGTGGGCACCCTGAGCGGCCACTCTCAAGAAGGACAGGGGCATATTAATAACTCCAAGAACACAGGTAGGACGGGCTGCTGCTGGGCCCTGGTACGAGTTCGCCCATCTCTGACCATGTTGCTTGGAGGAGAACCGTCTGGGAGAACCAGTTAGCTCCCTTGGGGTTCTGGAGTGGAACATCTGCCCAGATGTTCCGTGGTGACCCTGGATGTCCTCCCCCACATTTCCAGTGCAAATCTTACTTGTGGTGTGTAGCCGTGGGCTCCAGCAGGGGTGAAGCAGGCGGGTGCTACCACCCTGAAGGGGAAAGCTGCTGAGAGTTAGGGGACTTGCTGACGTTTTCATAACTGATGACTGGGGGCCTCAGTTTCCTCCTTGGAAACAAAACGGAGCTGCTGACCTGCACCCTTCTTGAGAGAAGTAAAGAAATCAGAGCGGTGCTGCAGGCCTCTCATCCCCATACTGGGGAGGCCAAAGCAGGACCATGAGAATTCAAGGCTAGCCTGGGTTACACAGCAAGAACCTATCTCCAAAAAAGTAGTGAGAATAAAAAAGTGCTGGTAGATGGAGGGCCTTGCTGTAAGGAAGGCCAGCTGTGGCCCCTGGACAACCACATGTGATTCTGTCCTCTGCAGATATGAGCCCGAGCGGGATGAGTGGCACCTTGTTGCGCCAATGCTGACGCGGAGGATCGGCGTGGGCGTGGCGGTGCTCAACCGACTGCTGTATGCTGTGGGGGGCTTCGACGGGACCAACCGGCTCAGCTCGGCGGAATGCTACTATCCGGAGAGGAATGAGTGGCGGATGATTACCCCAATGAACACTATTCGAAGTGGGGCCGGTGAGTGGGGCGGGTGGGAAGGCCCCGCCCAGCGCCCTTTATCTCCTCCCTGAAGGTCCTCCAGGCATCAAGCCTCCTCCCTTCCCGCTGGTTTTGATTTGTTTGAGTCACAGCTACAAGTAACCCAGGCTGCCCTCAAAGTTCTTATGTAACTGAGGCTGGCCTTGAACTCCTGATCCTCCTGCCTCATCTTCTCAAGTGGCGGAGGGGAGGGCGGTGGCTACCGAGCTCCTCCACAGACCAGGTCTCACAGCGACTCCCACTGTGCACTTCCGTTCAGGGGTCTGTGTGCTGCACAACCGTATCTATGCAGCGGGGGGCTACGATGGGCAGGACCAGCTCAACAGCGTGGAGCGCTATGACGTGGAGACGGAGACCTGGACTTTCGTGGCCCCCATGAAGCATCGCCGGAGTGCGCTGGGGATCACCGTGCACCAGGGCAGGATCTACGTCCTCGGTGAGGCCCTCGGAGGCTGGGTCAGGGTGGAAAAAACTCTGTCTCTCTGTATCTTGCCTTTCTCAAGTGTTGGTGCTGGGATAGACGCTTGGGAACTCCTGAGCCCTTGGCAAGCTTCTGTAATTGTGCCATGCCCCAACACCTTACTGGGAGGTTCTGGCAGTGGCTCTACCACGGAGCCACTCCCCACCCATCCTTACAACGCTTTCCACCCTGCACCCCCCTCCCCCCCCCCACCTAAGGCCGGAGGGCTACCCCGAGCCACATTCCACCTCATTCTATCCACTACAAGCAGGTGGCTCCTCCCTCCTGTTTCCTGCGGCCTTTCCCCCCCCTCCCCCGCGGTGGACCGGGCCTTCTGAGGGAGGTGACCGCCCTCTTCCCCTTCCCTGCAGGAGGCTACGATGGCCACACTTTCTTGGACAGTGTGGAATGCTATGACCCAGACACTGACACCTGGAGCGAAGTGACCCGTATGACATCTGGCCGCAGCGGGGTGGGAGTTGCTGTAACTATGGAACCCTGTCGGAAGCAAATTGATCAACAGAACTGTACCTGCTGAAGCACTTGGGTTATCTGAGCACTGACAACAAGAAAGAAAAAAAGTCCATCCAGACCACTGCTGTCTTTGTACAAGAAGAAGAAGAAGAAGAAGAAAAGAAGAAGAAGACAAACAAACAAAAAACACAACCCACAAACAGAAAATACAGGAACAGAAGAGGCAGCAAACAAAACCTCACTCCCCAGGAAGGGGGCTGGGATGCCTTGTAAATGACATTGTGGAAGATGAGAACTGAGCTCCATGTGCCCATTTGTCATAGTCCCTGGAGCATCCAAGACTGCCTGCCTAGGATGGGGTAGGGAGGGCCCCCACACAGGTGAGAGGCCCCTGGACCCCCGCCTGGGGAGGGAGCCCCAGCAGCACCCATATCCCCTGAAGAGGGGACAGGCAAAGCAGGAGGCCCCTGCAACTTGGTGATCAGTTCCAAGGGACAAGGGGAAGAAGGGATCAGGTGAGGCAACGGGGCGGAGGCTCTCTCTGAAGCTGTGGTCCCCAGGGACAAGCCACCAGGCCTCTATGCCCTGGACAGTTATTTTGTTAAGTAACCCTGTAACTTTCCCATGGAAATAAAGAATGGATTAAAAGGTGTCTTGTACACAGGCCCTCAGAGAGTGGTTGGAATCCCTCAGGGAGAGGCAGCTCTTGTATTGAGATGCACTCGGATCTTGATGGGGCTGGAATTAGAAACCCGCTGTCGTCTCCGCTTACCTTTGTGCATTCTGCTCATATAGGACATCTCCCTCTCGGGCCTCACAGTTATCTGCCAGTTTCGGGTGCACTGGAAGCCAGTGACCTAACTTCTGTGCCACTTCTCCGGGGGCCTCCTGTATTTTGCTTGATTTTGAGACGGTCTCATGTGGTCCAGGATGGCTTTCAGTTCAGACCCTGAACTCATGATCCTCCCTCCTGCCTCCACCTTCTGAGTGCTAGGACTATGATTGTACACTACCAAGCCTGGTTCCCACTTGTCCTTTTTTTTTACCCACACAGGAAAATGAGGATTTCTGGGACCTTCAGGGGGTAGAGAGCTAACCCAGCATGTCTGAAGCCCTGGCATCCCAGCACTCATAAAGTAGGCATGGTGGGCCCCACCTGTTATCCACGCAGCAGGAGACAGAGGCAGGAGGGCAAGTTCAGGAGCATGCTTGAGTACATTCGCCAACTCAAGGGCAGCCTGGCCTACCGGAGCCCTTGTCTCAAAAATAAGAGCAGTGGCTGGTCAGTGGTGGTGCACCCCTTGAATCCCAGCACTCAGGAGGTAGAGGCAGACAGATCTCCTTGAGTTTGAGGCCAGCCTAGTCTACAGAGTAAGTTCCAGGAGAGCCAGGGCTGTTATACAGAGAAACTGTGTCCCAAAGAAAAAACAAAACAAAACAAAAAACCCCAAATAGCAAAAAAGACAAAAAAGCAAATGAAAAAGCATGTGTCACCATGCCCTGCTCCTGGGAATGTTTTTAACAGCACAGAATAAAGGAAGTTCGAGGTCGTCCTCAGCTAAGTATGCTGTTGGAAGCTATACTGGGCTCCATGAGGCCAAGTCAACACATTTCAGGAGCAGGCGATTGCTCAGCAGTTAAGAGCACTTGCCACTTTTCCAGAAACCCAACTTTAGTTTCCCAGTACTCATGTTGGGTGGCTCACAAACACCTGTAACTCCATCTCCAATGGATGCCATGCCCTTTTCTGGCCTCTGAAGGCAACTGAACACGTGTGGCATGCACATAACAAACACACACAGAGGTACACATACAAACCTAAAAATATAAAAGTAATTTTTCTTACGTTTAGGAAAAATGGCCAGGTAATTTTCCACCAAACTCAGGGTCCTTAGATGTCTTCATATGTAAAGTACAGCTAGGAATGATAATACAAGCCTGTATCCCCAGTGCTGGGAATGTGAGGCAGGAGGATTGTCACTTCAAGCCCAGTCTGGGCTACACAGCAAGATCCTCTCTCATATATATATGGAGCTCGGTGTGGTGGCACACACCTTTAATCCTGGTGCTAGGAAGGGGCACGCAGATCTCTGAATTCCAGCCCTGTCGACAGAAGTTCCAGGCCAGCCTTAGCTACATGGTGAGACCCTGCCTAACAGCAAACTAGTGATACATTAGGCTGGAGAGGTGGCTCAATGGTGAGGAGCATGTGCTGCCCGGTTCATAACGAGCAGGCTCTGATGCCGCTCCCTCCTGTGAGGTGTCTGCACACAAACGCACAGACACTCAAAGCTGTATGTAAGTAAAAGTCTCTCAAAAAGCTGGAAATGGGGCTGGAGAGATGGCTCAGAGGTGAAGAGCACTGGCTGCTCTTCCAAAGGTTCTGAGTTCAATTTCCAGCAACCACATGGTGGCTCACAACCATCTTTAATCAGGTTTGGTGCCCTCTTCTGGCATGCAGGTGTTATATGTAGGCAGAACACTGTATACATAATAAACAAACAAACAAACAAACAAATAAATAAATAGATAAATAAATAAATAAAGCTAGAAATGAAGCGCCATAGAGCCCTTGCAGCCAGGCGTGGCAGTGTACATTCCCAGCACTTGGGAGTCAGAGGCAGTGGATCTCTCTGAGTTTGGGGCCAGCCTGTTCTTCATAGAGAGCCCTGGTTCAAAACAAACAGAAGAAGAGAAAGACAGAAATCCAATAGTGAGTCCCTGCCCTAGAACCCTCCGGTGAAGGCCTGGCTAGGAGTGCTCACTCTAAAAGCAACAGGACATGAGTCTAAATTCCCAGCACCCGTGTCAAAGCCAGGTCCCAGCTGCACCATGTGACTCCAGCACTGGGGGCAGAGACAATGCCAGCCAGCCTGGTTGAAATGGTAAATGTTAGGATCAGGGAGAGGCCGGGGGAGGGGGTGCTAGAAGAAAACACCAGCATTCCTCCTCTGGTCTCCACCTCTCAAAAACACTCAAAAGTGGGAAAATACACACACGAGCACCTTCTGCTCCTGCGGAAGACCCCGGTTCAGCAGCTCCATGCACTGACATCACAACTACCTGTGACTTCAGTGCTGCGGGATCTGATGCCCTCTGGCCTGGATGGGCACCTGCATGCTCGTGGTACCTATGACAAAAGCACGAACACACACACACATTAAAAAAAAAGTTTTTAGAGGGAGAAGGAAGCAAGGAGGATTTGTACAAGGGTCAGGATGTCTGGTAGCACCGTTTGTTTGGTTTGCAGAGTCGGGAAGAAAGTAGAAAGGGAAGATTCCATGTGGGAAGCCACGAGGAACCCCACAGATGTCACCGGGGCAGCCTTTTTAGCATTTCTGATGTTTCCTTCTTAGTGTTCTGATTACACTGGCTTGTGCCTGAGAGGCGGGGGTGCAAGCACACAGGGCACTTGGGCGGACGCCAGAGAGAACGTCTCTCCTCCTACCGAATGGGTTCTGGCTGTCAAACTCAGGTCGTCAGGCCACAGCAGGCCACTCCGTGCTGTCTTTGTTTCTACTCAGCATGTGGGTAAGGGAAGTTAAGGAAAGTCCCTGTGCACAGCAGTGGAGGTTCCAGAACTGAGCGCACGGCTGAGGAGATGAACCTCTCCGTGCGGTTCCTCTCGTTCAGTTGGGCGATCTGCACCATGGACGATCCAGGCCTCACTCTCAGGTCAAGGTCTCTGACTCAGGAGGCTGTTGGGTTTCAGGATCAGGAGCTCTTGCTGGTTGTTATCGGTGGAGACTTTGGACCTCCGCTGTGCAGCTTGCCTGCAGCAGCGGCTGGAGCGACAAGGGCCAATTTTAAGCTGCTGACTTGTTTTTTCATGCTAGGGCTTGACCCCAGGCTCTGCTGCACACTAAAAATGTGCTCTAGCCCCGAGCTACACCCTCAGCCCCAAAGATAAGCATGTTCTTTCTTTTTTTAAAAATAATTTCTTCACTTTACATATCAATTAAGCATTTACATTCTCTTTCTTCTTCCTTTCCTTTCCTTTTTTATTGTTTTAGTGACTTTCAAGTCAGGGTTTTTCTGTGTACTTCTGGCTATATCCTTAAATTCCTTCTGTAGACCAGGCTGGCCTTGAACTCACAGAGGTCCGCCTGCCTCTGCCCCTGGAGTGCTGGGTCTATGTATATACCACTGCTTGACTTCACTTTCATTTTCCCTTTAACAAAATTAAGTTTCCCACGTTTTATGGGATCGTGTGTGCGGTATGTTTCCTTACGTAGCCCTGGCTGCCCTGGAACTCTCTCTGTAGACCAGGCTGACCTCAAACTCAGAGATCCACCTGCCTCTGCCTCCTGACTGCTGGGATCAAAGGTGTGCGCCACCACGGCCTGGCTCCTAGTATGTTTTTCACATTTCTTTATTGTGTGTGTGTGTATGTATGTTGGCATCGGTGTGTCATGGCCTGTGTGTGGATAGAGGTCAGAGGACAGTTTATAGGAGTCGGCTCACTCACCACATGGGTCATAAAGATAAAACTTAAAACTATCAGGTTTGGTAGCAAGCCCCTTTCCCAACTCACCGCCCTCCAGTCTTTTGGCTAGGGTGTGTTCATGAGTGTGGGCACACACATGTGTGTGAAGGCCAGAGCTCAGCCTCAGATGTGACTCCTTGGGAACTGTCTACAGTGCTTTTTGAGATATGATCTGCTAGGACCTGGAGCTAATTGATAAGATGGAGCTGGCTAGCAGGCCTCCGGGATCCTCTGGGCTGTTTCCCCTGAACTAGGATGGCAACTGCGCCACCATGCCTGGGTGGTTATGGGGCTGAGGATCAAACTGGGCTTCCCTTGCTTGCTACTTGGACCTTTTTGTTGTTGTTGTTGTTGTTGTTGTTGAGACAGGGTTTCTCTGTGTAGCCCTGGCTGTCCTGAAACTGATCTGTAGACCAGGCTGGCCTCAAACTCTTAAATCCACTTGCCTCTGCCTCCCAAGTGCTGGGATTAAAGGGGTGTTCGTTCGCTGCCGCCGCCACCCCACCCCTAGCTGAAAACATGTTTCTCATTTAATTTGATTTTTAATTTTTATTTAGTCTGAGAGAGAGATAGAGAGAGGAGAGAGAGAGAGAGGGAGAGACAGACAGATAGATACACACAGGATATATATGTGAGAGGACAACTTGATGGAGTCAGTTCTACCTGGGAGTAAGCTCAGGTCAAGCTTAGTGGCTATCTTTACCTGCTCAGCCATTTTGCCAACCCAAGATCTTGGTTTTTGTTTGTTTATTTTGTGGTTTTGTTTGTTTGTTTTGATTTTTTTTTTGAGACAGGATTTCTCTGTGTAGCCTTGGTTGTCCTGGACTCTGTAGACCAGGCTGGCCTCAAACTCACAGAGATCTGCCTGCCTCTGTGTCCCTGAGTGCTGGGATTACAGGCCTGTGCCACCACACCTGGCTCCAAGATCTTGTTTTTAAGTAAAACAATAACAAAACTCAGGGGCTGGGGAGATGGCCCAGTGCTTATCCACTTACCACACAAGGGGGGTATCTCACCACTGGATCCCCTACACCCAGCTGGTGGCCTGTTATCCCAGCCCAGAGATGGGAAGGTCCAAGCACAAGCCCACCAACTCTACTAGCTGTATCAGGAGAACTCTGCCTGGGAAGGTAAAGTGGGGAGGGATGAAAACAGGCCAGTGTCAAATAGGCCTCACAGAAAAGCACCCAAACACACTTAGAAACATATATGTGTGCCTGCACACACACTATATGTGCACACATATGCTAACATGAGAAAGAAAAACCCGGCTGTGATCGGGGTGAGGGTGGCACGTACCTTTGGTCATAGCACATGAGAGGTAGACTGGTGGATCTCTGTGAGTTTGAGGCCAGCCTGGTCTACAGATTTGGTTTCAAGACAGCTAAGGCTACACAAAGAAACCCTGTCTTGAAAATTCAACAACGGGGGGCTGGAGAGGTAGCCCAGAGGTTAAGAGCACTTGACTATTCTTCCTAAAGGTCCTGAGTTCAATTCCCAGCAGCCACATGTTGGCTCATAACCATCTATAATGAATCTGGTACCCTCCTCTGGCATTCAGGTAGTCCAGACCAGGCTTGAAAATTCAACAACCAAAAAAGCCCCAACCTAGTTGGTCACAATAAAGGAAAGAACTGTAAGTAGCTAATGCGGCGGGGGGGAGGGGGGGGCAGAGCTCTGACACAGCGTGGGCTGAGCTTATGCAAGGCCCTAGTCTCAACCCCCAGCATGGCCATAGAGAAATAAATTCATCAGCCAGTGTGTGTGTGTGTGTGTGTGTGTGTGTGTGTGTGGTTGGGAGTCAGACTTAAACCTCAAAGTTCATGAGGCTATGACCTTAGGTCAACAGGCCTGGCTGGGGACAGACGAGCATTAGGGAATGCTAGGCAAAAGGCGTTGGCTATAATCCAGGGGAGAGGTAATGATGATTCGGGTTCAGTTCATGTGGGTAGGCACGTACAGAAGAAAAAGACAAGTAAGGTAGTTGGATAGAGGAGTGAAGCCAATGAGAGATGCGGCCTACTCTCTCTGCCTGCCTGTCTTTCTCCCTCTTCCTTACTGTGCTGGAGCTAACCGGAAGTCTCGAAGGTGCTGTGTACGGACCCTGCCCAGCCGCACCCTCAGCCCCTCACTTCAGGGTTCTAGGCAGAGAGTTCTACCACAGGCCACCCAGTACGGGTGCCCAGCTCTTTAGCTCTAAGACATCACTCCAACCTCTTTCTTGTCTTTTCTTTTTTTCTTTTTGGTTTTTCAAGACAGGGTTTCTCTGTGTAGACTAGGCTGTCCTTGAATCCACAGAGACTCACCTCTGCCTCTGCCTTCCTGAGTGTCCCACCTAGACCAAGTTTTGTTTTTGTTTTGAGACAGAGTCTCACTATGTAGTTCTGGATGGCCTAGAACTTGCTACATGGACTCTCAGACTCGGAGGTCCACTTGCAGCTGTCTCCCAGGTGCTGGGGTTAAGGGCTGCACCGCCTTGACCGCTCTCGATGATGATTTTGAGGATGGCGTGTTGATGGGGTCTCCTCAGCAGAAGCCCACCCAGCAACAAAGCAGGGAATCAGGGGCCACTCGCCAACGGCATGCCACTTATGAAGCAAGTTTACACTCACATGTGGGGGTGGGGGGAGAGCAAATGGGTGGGGGAGACACCCAGCCATCAAGAGAGCACACTGCTAATCAAAAAGGACCCAGGTTTGAGTCCCAGCACCCATGCTGGGCAGCAAAATGAAAGCAAAAATACCAAAAAGAAAGAAAAAAATGCAGCTTGTGTAGAGTGAAAAACTCGGCCCAAACAGCTGTCACCACCGAGGCCCACACACACACATCCCCTCCTTGACTAAGCATTGGAATGGGCTATGACCTTCAAGCAGGCACAGCCAGCCACCATGCCCTGAGGGCTGAGGTCATCTCCAACCCAGTCTAGAGAAGCACCAAATCAGAGCCGGGCTCTGAGGTCCACACGTAGGAACCCTTGAGCCAGGAAGAAGGCAGAAGTTGCTGGGATTTGCAACTCCAAGCAAAGTCATTCTTCTAGTCTGTATTCTCTGCTGCTGTGCTGGTCTGTGGCATCTTGAACAAAACCAACTTGGGGAGGAAAAAAATCAAGTTTCAGCTTACACATCCAGGCCCCTCATCAAGGGAAGTTAGGACAGGACTCACGGCAGGAACCTGCAGCCAGGAAGAACTGCTTCTGGTTTGGCCCCTAGCCTCTGCTCAGCCCAGGACTGGCTACCTAAGATGGCCCCACCCACACGGTGAGTCCTCGTACATCAATCGGCAGTCAAGAAAGTTCTCCACGGGGCACAGTGGCACACACCTGTAATCCCAGCGCTCAGTATGCAGAGGCCAAAGGCTCTCTGTATTCCAGGCCATCCTGGTCCACATAGTGAGTTCCAGGACAGCCAAGGCTACACAGAGAAACCCTGTCTCAAATAAATTAGATAGATAGATAGATAGATAGATAGATAGATAGATAGATAGATAGATAGACAGACTTTTATAGATGGGTTAGAGAGAGGGGCTGAGATGGCTCAGGTTAAGAGCACTTGTTGCTCTTCCGGAGGACCTGGGTTTAATTCCCAGCATGCACATGGCAGCACACAATCCTCTCTTATTCCAGTTCTGGGGATCAGAAGCCCTCTTCTTCTTCTTTTTATTTTTTCTTCTTTGAGACACAGCTTCTCTGTGTAGCCTTGGCTGTCCTGGACTCGCTTTGTAAATCAGGCTGGCCTCAAACTCACAGTGATCTGCCTGCCTCTGCCTCCCTGAGTTCTGAGATTAAAGGCGTGTGCTTCCACACTTGGCTCAGAAGCCCTCTTCTGACCTCCACGGGTACTGCATGCCTACAGTGTACAGATACACATGTAGGCAAAACACCCACATACACAAAATAAAAGTAAAACTTAAATAAAAAATAAAAATGTTATGCATTCATATATGTTTATACATATAAACAAAACATCACAAAATTCAAAACAGGGCCAAAGAGACGGCTCCGTGAAAAGGTGCTTGGCTAAGCTGCGTGGCTGGAGTTTAATGCTTGGGGACCTACGTGGTAGAAAGCATGACTCTTGAAAGCTATTCTCTGACCTCCCAGTAATGTGTCCCTGGCCTAATAAATGATAACTAACAGAGTGGCTGCAGAGGCGACTCAGCAGTGAGAAGCACATGCTGTTCTTAAACAGGACCTGAGTTAGGTTCCCAGCACTTACACTGGGCTGCTCACCAGGGCCGGCTGTAGGTTCAGGGGTAGCCAGCATGGGCTCATGCATCCACACATCTATAGACACACCAAGAATTAAAGAGAAGCTAAGGAGCCGGGTGTGGTGGGGCACGCCGTTAAGCCCAGCACTGGGGAGGCAGCATCAAAAGCGTCTCTGTGGCGTTTGCTGCCAGTCTGAGGTACACAGCCAGCTGCAGACCAGCCAGGGCTACACAGGGAGACCCTGTCTCAAAACAAACAAAGACCACAGTACGTAGTAAAAACAGACGGAGAAAGAGACTGCCTCAGACTAGGATGTCCCGCTGTGGCACATCATGCCTGCACATGCAACCCTCCTCACAAAGGTGGACAATCAGTGTTGACCTCCAGCGCCACATACCAGAGCAGCCTCACCCACTTCCACCACCCTGGAACCCCTCCCCCCAAACTAAGCAACCAATAAACAGATATGTGGGGCTGTGCGGAACTGGCTAGATTTTCTGGTTGATAATTACAGTGTGTGGCCCTTTGGAGAACAGTTGTTCTGTTCGTGTGTGGGAAGTTCGTCATCACCTCAGGACGTGACCTTTCTGGTGTCGCCAGGTACCTTGGGACTCGGAGAACAGGTAGCATGTCTTCAGGGAGGCGTCTTTACAGGTGTGCTTCCTGATGACGTGCCACGATGCCTGACGATCACCCCTAAGTGCCCCTGACAGGCAGAGGCTGCATGCTAAGAGCTCCAGCTGCTCTAACAATCCGGGGATTGTTGACCTGCGCCTACATGGCGGCTCACAAGCGTTTGTAACGCTAGTTACAGGGGCTCCACTGCCCTCTTTTGACCTCCTCCGGTACTGCACCCTTGTGAAGCACACACATAGGCAGGCAAAACCACCATATAAATAAAAGATTTTAAAATAAATGAAATAAAAAGATTTAAAGCCTGAGGCTGGAAAGTGGGTAAAAGCGCTTCTAGCTGGGCGAGGTGGTGATCTCTGTGAGGCCAGTCTGGTCTATAAAAGAGAGTTCCCGGACAGCCAGGGCGGGGGTGGGGGTGGGGTGGGGTGTGTGTTCTTGCTAAGGGACTCAGGTTCAATTTCTAGCATCCATAGAGTCCCCCACCTCCTTGGGCACGGGACATACATGTGGTGCACAGATGTATGAGAAGGCAAAACACTGACACACACAAGATAATAAGCCTTAAAAAAAAAGTATATGAATGCTGAGTACAATTAGACCCTTCCTGTGGCTATTTTAGAAGAAACAGCAGCCCAATTCCACAAGCAATGTCCCGTGAGGCATGCCACACAGAACACGCTAAGTTCCTTCATCAGCTAGTTTTGCTTCCTTCCCGTGGCTCACATCTCCAAGAAGAGTGTGATCTTGAGACCCTGGCCATCTGCTCTCCCAGCCAGAGTGCTGGGGGTCATATCAGTTCCCACATGCTGCAGACAGAGCTCAGGGCTTTGTGCCTGACGGGCAAGCTCTCTACCAATTGAACACTCCCCTCTCAATTAAAAAAAAAAAAAAAAAAGGATTGATTCATTTTATGTATATGAGTGCTCTGTCTTCATGCACACCAGAAGAGAAAACCAGATCCCATTACAGATGGTTGAGAGCCACCACGCAGTTGCTGGGAATTAAACTCAGCGCCTCTGGAACAGCAGCTGAGCTATCTCTCCAGCCCACCCCTCTCAGTTTTAAGGGGTGAGCGGAATCCTGTTTTTTTCTTCCCAGTTTAGGGGAGGAAAAAAGGAGCCTGGGGCTTTCTTTTATTCACGAAACTACCAAAGAGCCCCTTGAATAGAAAGCCATCAGAGAAAGCAAAACAAACAAACATACATACATACATACATACATACATACATACATACATATATATATATATATATATATATATATATATATATATAAAACGAACAAATAAAACCACCCCAAAAGGGGTGTGTTTCAGCAATGGTGGCACACACCCTTGACCCCAGCACTCAGCTGCTAGAGGCAGGAGGATCTCGATGAGTCTGAAGCCAGCCTGGTTTACAAAGCAAGAACCAGGACACAGCCAGAGCTACACAGAGAAACCCTATCTCGGGGGGGGGGGGGGGGGGGGAGGGGGGGGGGTGTGATAGTGGATATTTTGCGTAGTGTGGGAAGGTGATATGAGGAAACCCTGAGAAAACGGGGAACAAAAGATGTTACCATATGTGGGGAGTAGAGGAACACTGCGACGAGCCTTGAGGACAGGTGGAAGATTCTAGGGTTCCCTGCGGAATGACATCGGAGGTCCTATACCACAGACGGTTTTCTGGGGAAGCCTGTGAGGCTTTCCCCAAGCAAGCGCCGCCGTGCGATCACTCAGGATGAGTGTCAGGCGAACGAGGGGTTGGGAGGTGGCAGCAGGAGGATCTGGTCAGGTTCGACGACGTGAGAGTTCGTGGCCAGCCTGTGCTACATGAAACGCTGTCTCAAAGAAGAAGAAGGAAAAAAAAGGATAAACTAGGTGTTCCCTAAAGTAGCGCCCTCAAGATCAAAGTGACAGCAAGGTCGTCAGGGGACCACAGACACCAGGGCCCAGCCCTCAGATCAAGGAGTCGAGCGGCCGCAAATCTTATTGGCTATGTTTCCTCAACTGACAGCGACCTCAGCCAATAATAGCTCGGGGCAGGCTCCCTGTCCTGGCTCCGCCTCTCAGAGGGCCTGCACCTGCGCCACTTCCTCATGTTCCTGTAGTTTTGAAGGTACCCACCAGGGGGCGCGCGAGGCTAGTGCTCCCAATTCTGGCTCCTTTTTTTATTTATTCATTTACTCATTTATTTATTTATATTTATATTACCTTTTTTTTTGTCTGTTCTGGAACCCAGTTCATAAAAATAGGGATTTGACTGATAATACAAACTGTTAATAAGGTAGTCAAACACACTGTGTGCATCATATATCTGCCGAGGAATGGTATCATTGCACCTGACAGCAAGGGAAATTGAGGAGCTACATTAACTGGTTCAAATTTAAACTTTCTTTAAGTCTGGCGTGGTGCCTTAAGCATTTGGGAGGTGGAATCTGGATCACGAGTTCAAGGGCATCCTCGGCTACATCTAGAGTTCTAGGCCGGCCTGTGCTGTGTGAGACCCTGCATTGTTATTATTTTAGCGTTTTGAGGGCCTCTCCACATAGAAAGGCCTCAAACTCCCAACCACCTGCCTGCCTTTGTCTTCCAGCTGCCGGCAATAAGGGCATGCACCACCACACCTGGTGGGGCCTTGTTTAATCAGCCCCGGAACAGAGCACTCGGTATGGCTTACCAGGTAAGGGCCCTTGCCCACAAGCCTAATGGCCTGAATTTAATCCCAGATTAAATTCACACAGGGTAGAAGGCAAGAACCAGCTCACACAAGTTATCTTCTGACCTACAAGCACACACATACATATGCTCTCTTTTTTCTCTCTCCTTTCCCCCCTCTGTCTCTCCTCTCTCTGTCTCTCTCTCACACACACACACCAGAGAGATGGTGATGCTAAGAGCACAGGCTACTCTTCCAGAGAATCCAGCACCCACACTGTGACTTTAAATATCTGTAACTCTAGTTCCAGAGAACCTGAAACTCCCCTTCTGGTCTTCTTGGACACTATACTGACACATACCCACATACACATAAACACATAAAAATAGAAATAAATCTTTAAAAAAAATAGGATGCTAATTAGGATGGCTCAGTGGTTAGGAGCACTTGCTGCTCTTGCAGAGAACATGAGTTCAGTTCCCAGCACCCACCCTGGGCAGCCCACAGCCTCCTATATCCAGTCCTAGGGAGCTGGCCCCTTCTTCTGGCTTCCATAGGCTCCGCACACAGCTACTGCACAGACAGGTAGGCATGCAATGTACACACACAAATAAATTCTTGAGACAGGGTTCAGTCATGTAGCCCTGGCTATCCCAGCACTTGCTGTGTAGATCAGGCTGGCCTCAAACTCACAGAGACTCCCTGAGTGCTGGGATTAAAGATGCTAGCACAAGTTCATCACAGGCTTAACTTCTTAAACAAAGCTTTAAACATTGGATTCACTGTGTAGAGACTCTTGTCATGAAGACCTGAGCTTAGTCCCTGGAGCCCACGTAGCGGAAGAAGAGAGCACACTCCCGGGTGTTCCTGACCTGTGCCTGGGCAGACGTGACACATGTGTGTTCTCTTCCAGGCCTCTAAATAAAAATGCAGCCCTCCCTTTTCAGATAAGCTTTCTCTGCGTAACACCCTCGATGTCCTGGAACCCACTCTGTAGGCTAGGCTGGCCTTGTTCTCACAGAGATCCGCCTGCCTCTGCCTCCCAAGAGTGCTAAGATCAAAGGCATGCGCCACCCTGACCACCTTCACAAAGGTTGACATAGACCTGGCAAGGTGGCGCTCACCTGTGATCCCAGCACTGGGGAGGCAGAGGCAGGTGGATCTCTGTGAGTTCAAGGCCAGCCTGGTCTACAAAGCGAGTCCAGGACAGCCAAGGCTACACAGAGAAATGCTGTCTCAAAATAACAAAGCAAAACAAAAGAAGTTGAAATATTGGGTAGGTTTTCTAGTCCATCATTATAAAAAGAAAAAAAAAAAAAAACCCCACAATACTCAGTTGAAAAAAAAGTTGTAATAGATAAAGTTAAACAACAGTCTGTTGTCGGAAATGTCTGGGTGGACTCGAGCTTTTTCTGAGCTGGTTCTCAGGTAGCCTAAGGCTGCCGCTGAATTTGCTATGTAGCTGAGCATGGCTTTGGCCTCCCGATCAGACCCTGCCTTACGTCCCAAGCAGTGGGATGAGAGATGGTGCCCTCCCCACCGGTTTCTTTCCACATGGCCTTGCTGCTGCATCCCTGTGTTCTTGGTTCCCTTTGCTTGAGGAAAGATGGAACCCGCCCTTGCCCCCCCCCGGCAATTCAGCTAGATGATGCAGGGAACTGTTACCTGCATGCTTGGCTTATGCTGACATCTGATGTGCTAACATCCCAGCAAACCTTTTGCACTGGGGGAAACTGAGCACAGACAGGCTCAATACCTATGCCCTCCTGCCCAACAACTCCCTGCAGCCCAGAATTACTTGTGGCCTCTTGACCTCTGGCCTAGTGACTTTCCTCAGCCCTGCCAGTCTTGGGAGATCCCCTGGGACAATGTCTGGTCTTCTCTTTGCTTCTTGCATAAAGTTCAAGATAGTCTGGGAACGTCTATTTTTTCCAGTTTTCCATGGGGTCCAAGCTGGTCCCTCATCCTCTGGGCCCGCTGTCTCCCCGGAACTGTTCCTGGCACTATCAGTCAGGCGATGTGTCCCCTCTAAAACCTATCCGGAAGGTCTCACTTGATTCCAGAACCATCCAGTCAGTCCAGTCGCTGGCCACAGGTTACCTCACAGGAAGAAAACGTACAAAGTCAGGGACAGTGAAGAAGGTCTGTCATCCCAGCACTGAGATGGAGGCAGGAAGACTGAGAGATCAAGGTCAGCCCCATTATGCATGATTTAAAGCCAGGCCGGGCTACATGTGAGTCTGAAATTAAAAACAAAACAGCAAAAGTGTAGGGGGATCCCAGGCGAGGCAGCAGACAGCTTTAGTCCTTGCACTTGAGAGGAGCAGATTTCTGTGACTTTCAAGACGACCTGGTGTATGCCACATTCTAGGCCAGCCAAGACTTCATAGTTCTACTAAAGTGTGTGTGTGGCGGGGGGGACAGGAAGAGATTTTACTGGGTTCTGGGTCACCCTTAAATCTTGACAATGCCTTTCTACATATTTGGTATACTGTTAGGACTCAGTCCAGGAAATGCTTACTTTACCACTCAGCTATGCTCCAAACCCTTCCTAGTTCAGAGATGGCACAACTGAAGCTTAGAGACTTCACATTTTCTTTTTCCTAGACAGGGTGCCTCTGTGTAACCTTGGCTGTCCTGGAACTTACTCTGTAGACCGGGCTGGCCTCGAACTCACAGAGATTCCCCCTGCCTCTGTCTCTGGAGTGCTGGGATTAAAGGCATTTGCCATCACACTCAGCTCACCTTTTCTTCTCCCTCAGCCCCAGATGTTTTACAGGTGTAGGGTTGGCTAGCTGTGACAAGCACTCGTTGCTCCTGCAGAAGACATGGTTTCTGCCTCCTGAGGGTTGGGATTGGAGGCATGTGCCACCACCACCTGGGTGTCTGTCCCTGGCATTAGACTCTGGCCAGACCTTTCATGCTGTAGGCTAGAATTCCACTGTGATTAAAGTACTATTCAGCTTGGAGTGGAGCTCAGTGCTTGAGCAGTTTCATGACCGCTGAGTTTCAACTCAAAAAATTCTGTATATATATATATATTTTTTTTTAATTAGGGTTTTATTTTTATTTTATGTACATGTCTGTCTGTGTGAGGGTGTCAGGTGCCCTGCAACTGGAGTCACAGACAGATGTGAGCTGCCATGTGGGTGCTGGGAAATGAGCCCAGGTCCTCTGGAAGAGCAGCCAGTGCTCTGAACTAGAACTCAGCCTTCTCTCCAGCCCCTGTGTAATTATTCTTGTGTCTTGAGTGTGTGCAGTGCCTGAGGACAGAAGAGGGAGTCCTTTGGAAGCCCTGACATTATAGACGGAGTAACCGTAACTGTTGTAACCGGGCTTTCATGCAGTTGGGAGCCACCGCTGGGTGCTGGGAACCTGGGTCCTCGGCAGGAGCACCAAGTGTTCTTAACCACTGAGACACACACCCAGACTCAGACAATTTGTGCTATAAACTTTTCTAATCCTGTATTTTAAAAGAAAAAAAAAATTCCAGCCAGGCCTAGTGGCACATAGCTTTAACCCCAGCACTGGGGAGAGAAAGCAGAGATCTCTGCGAGTTCCAGATCAGCCAGGGCTACGTGCTGAGACTTCAGCTCAAAAACAACGAAAACACTACAGCTCAGAGATTGTTTGCACGTGGCACATCTGTGCCAGAGAATAGACGTGGAGGTTGGAGGACAACTTGTGGGAGTTGGAGTTATTTCTCTCCCTCCACCATAAGCCCTGGGGATGGAACTCAGGTTGCCAGCCTTGGCAGCAAGCCCCTTTACCTACTTGGCCATCTCCAGGCCCCTTCCAAGACTTCAAATGTCTTTAGCCACACTTGGAAAATTTTGCTTTAGAATGTAATAAATGTGTCTGCGGGGTAGGGGCCCTGGACACCCCCACAGAAGCTATTATCTAGGGGGCAGCATAATGGCTCAGCAGGTGAAGGCCCCTACTGCCAAGCCTGACCACCTGGATTCCATTCCAGGATTCACATGGAGGAGGAGAACCAAATCCTGAAGGTGTTTCCTGACCTCTACCGTGCCATGGCAAGCACACACCCTCAGTCACCTCACACAGCACTCAGGGAGGCAGAGGCAGGCAGATCTCTGAGTTCGAGGCCAGCCTCATTTGCAAAGAGTCCAGGAACAGTGAAGGTTATACAGAGACACCCTGTCCCAACTGTGTTTTTAAAAACTGTACAAGGATGGCGTAGGGTCTATGGAACCGCTGTACCATTTTGGTCTGGGGGTGAGCAGAGTACTTGCCTAGCATGCAAAGTCCTGGGATCCTTCCCAGCACCGAATGAACTGGATGGGAAGGATGAAACAGCTCTAGCATCCGAGCACTTAGGGAGGGAGAGGCAGGATGGTCACGCACTCAAGGCCGTTCTCAACTAAAGGCCTTGAATCGGGAGAAAGAAAAAAGGAGCCACCTGCCAGACCCCAAGCCGCACACCCTACAGAGTGGGGCCAGGTCTGGAAATGAGTGAATGAGGAACAGCCAGGCATGGTGGCCCACTCCTGCGATTGCAGAGAGAGGGCGGCCCCAGGAGACCCGGGTAGGAGCTCAGCAGGGAAAGGTGCTTGCTGCCTGTGCTGACACCCCGAGTTTGACTCACTGGGATTTGCGTGGAAAGGAAACTGAACCTCACAAGCTGTCCTCTGATGGGCGCCCCCACCCCCCAAATTCAACACCACGAACCTCAAAACAAAACCAGACAAATGAAGCCAAGCCGTATCAGCCATCATGACGTCGGTGACAGCCTCACTTTAATCAGGGACAAGATCGAAGACCAGTTGCTCAACGGTGGAGGCGGACAACGTATAGGCAGCTCTCAGGTCCCGCACCCACCCCGGCGGAGGGAGAAGACTGAGTCCAGCGGTCTTGGCCAGTCCTCTTACCCCATCCTGGGCTCTCGGAGAAGGAGACGGGGTACAAGCTAGGCTCAGCCCTTGCTCCTCCTCGGTTATGACAATTCCCCACGAACTGTCGGCGTGGCGTGTCCTCCCCTCCGTTCAGGGAATACGGTATGGCTCTTATAATACAGCAGGAAGGGTTGTCTCTCTCTGGAGAAGTCCCCTTCCTCACCTTCCCGGGGGGGTCAACCAGGGGAAGGCAGGTTCGTTCTCCCGTTTTGTCTCAGTAGAATAATTTATATACCAACCTTACAGTATGTACAAAAAAGAAAGAAAGAAAACCCACCCACGAAAGGAAGGAGGCCTGTTCTCATCACCAAGTGGGACAGAAATTACTCTCGTAGTAAACAAAAACCCCGTAAGCATCGCGGGTTGGTGGGTCAGACAGATGGACGGCTGGGGGGGGGGGGGGGGGGGGCTACAGTACGGTACAGAGCCGCAACAGGACAGGCAAGGGATGGTGGACGGCTCCCGGCCCACGGCCCTGTGGCAGACTGGTTCCGTGCGGCAGGGGGGAAATAGGGTCATTCCTGTTTACAAGTCCCCTCACCCCATGGCTTGGAGAAGATGGCCTTTATCTGTATTGCTTAGGGACGACCTGTGGCGGCGGGAGGGGGACAGGCTCAGTCTGGTGGAGGTGGGGGCCGGGAAGGAGAGGGCTGCCCAGGTCGGAGGATGTGGCACACGCCATTATTGCTTCCTCCTAGGGCAGGGAGAGCCTGGGGGAGCGGAGCGACGCTCTGGAAGGGTGGATGAGTGGCTGCTGGGAAGGGAGCGTCCACGCTGGAAGAGGGGACTGTGGGCTGGGCCCGGCCAGGGAGCCAGCCGCGGAGACTTCACCTACGGCCCCAGGAATCTTTAAGGCAGAGACAAGAGGAAGAAGCAGCTGGAAGGGGGATGTGTTTGTGCGCATGGAACAGAGCCCCCTTCCTCCAACGGAGATAATTTAAAGTGCCCCAAAGTGGACCAGGGAAAAGGGAATCGAGACCTTAGACCCCAGGCTGAGGCTGGTGGAGGGGGCCAAACCAAGAGTCCCCGGATCTTAAAGCAACAGCTCCTCTGACCACCCCTTCAGCCACGGGGCCAGGATTGTACAAAAAAAGAGAAAAGAAATAAAAAGAGAAGAGATGGAAGACTTCGTGGGAGCGGACGGAGAGCCAGGGAGAAGGGTCCCGCTATGGCCCAGCCGCTCCGTGGCGCCCTCCCCAACGGGTTCTCCATTCCCTCTGAAGCCCAGAACAGCCCAAAGGCAGGGCCCTGCCTAGGCCCGAGTCTCAGGAGGCAGGAAGATGGCGCCTTGGCCTTGAGGTTGGCAATGATGTGGGTTGAGGTGGGCAAGAGGGGGACCAGGAGTGGGGACGGGCAGTACGTCTACAGTTGCTGTGTTTCATTCTTTTTTTTTTTCTTTTTGTTCTTTTTCTAAAAACGTTACAATTAAAATTCAAAAAATAAAATCCCTTTTTGGGGGGACTTCAGTTCCTGGCTCCCCATACCCCGTATCTCAACAAAAAGGCCCTGTGGGTAAGGGCAGGGGGGAAGGGTTAAAAAAAAGAAAAGAAAAGAGAAAACCCCCCACTTTTCTGTTTTCTTTTTTCTGGGGAGGGCCAGGAGTTGTTGAGGTGGTCTCGGTGAGTGGAGTGCATGGGGAGGAGGGAGGACCTCAGGATGGGGGGATCAGGGATCAGGTGGGGTCTCCACCCGACCCCCACCTGCCTGGAGCCGAGGTGATGGCAGAATTGTCCCCTGATGTCCCAGAGCAGGCGCAACAAGCCCTCGAGGCAGCCAGCTGGTCCCTGGGGGCCTCCACCTCTGCTGCCGTGGAGGGGAGGCCCGAGAGGCCCCAGGCCTCCTCCGAGGGGGACGGGGTCCTCAAGTCAGGCAGAGTGGGGGTTCCAGGGCTGAAGGAGCCCAAAGCTCCCTCAGCCTCTTCACAAGCCCAGACTGCCCCCTGCTTCCAACTGTCTTCTGCATCCACCACCGCAATGCTCTGGTCTTTGACCTTTGATGGTTCCATTGCCTGAGCTGCAGGGTCATCTGGAGCCAGGAAGGTTTCCTCAGCTCTAGGCAATCCTGGAAGCTCCAATGAATCCTCTTCCTCCTCCTCCTCCAAGGTGAGCTCAAACTGGAATTTGTCAGGTGGGGCCGGGTGGTCAAGCCTTCCCGGCTCCTCCTCGTCTGGGGGCGGGGAGGGGCTCTGCCGGATGGCACTGTGATACCAATCCCGGTTGTCTTCCAGTGTGTCCAGGATATCTTGGGCATCGGGGTGGACGAGATCCGCCCATGTCTCCCACAGCGGGTGAACAATGTAGTCGATGAAGCCCACCTAGGGAAGAGGAACGGGGTCTGAGCAAGTGGCTCAGTGGCGCCAGAAGAAGGATCTCTCAACAAAAACAGTCTTTGTTGGAGAGATGGCTCGGTGGTTAAGAGCACTCTCTGCTCTTCCAAAGGACCTGGGTTCAATTCCCAGCACCCACATGGCAGCTCACAACTGTCTGTTAATGATGATTCCAAACACTCTGACACCTTCACACTAATGCATATAAAATAAAACCAAATAAAAACAATCTTCTAGTGCCTGCAAATGCAGCTTAGTGGACTGGCGGGCAGAGCTTTTGCCCAGCATGTACACAGCCCTGAGTCCATCCCAGAGACCTGTAAATCAGGCATGTTATGGCATGTCTACAAGCCAAGCACTTGGGAAGCTGAGGCAGGAAGAATGAAAGTTCAGAGTCATTTTTGAGTTTGAGACCAGCCTGGGGTACACGAGATCCTGGCACCAAAAACTAAACAAACAAACAAACAAACAAACAAAAAGCCAAACCCACCAGCCGAACAAAAATAAAACCAAAATAAAATAAAAACCAAAAATAAAACCCGGCAAACAGTCAGAAGGTGGCGGTGCGCTCCTTTAATGCCAGTACTTAGGAGGCAGGTGGATCTCAGTTCAGGGCCAGCCTGGTCTACAAAGTGAGTGCCAGGACAACCAGAGCTACACAAAGAAACCCTGTCACAGAAAACCAAATACCAACCAAACAAAAAAAAACCCAAACTGGGCTAGAGAGATCAGCCAAGCTATTAGGAAAACTAGCTGTTCTGCTAGGGCACAGGTTCAAGCTCCAACACCCACATGGGGCTCCGTCTGCCTGGAGGGTTCTAGGTCACCTGACACCTCGTCCTGGCCTCCATGGGCAGGAGGAACACAAGTGACGTGCAGGCGCACATTCAGGCAAAACACTCAGACAGGTAGACTGTAGTTACAGAACAGAACAAACCACCAAACGGTCCTGAAGACACCTGAGGTCGATTTCTGGCCTTGGCATATGTGTACACGTGTCACAAGTGTGTACACTCACACACTCCCTCTCTCTCTCTCTCTTTCTTCCCCGTTTTGGTTTTTCAAAACAGGGTTTCTCTGTGTAGCCTTGGCTGTCCTGGACTGGCTTTGTAGACCAGGCTGGCCTTGAACTCACAGAGATCTGCCAGCCTGTGCCTCCCAGAGTGCTGGGATTGTAGGCAAGCGCCACTGTACCTGGTTCCTACACTTCCACTTTCTAATCCAGGAAATTTGCTTCTTAAAACTTGCACAAGATGAGAAAAACAAAACATATATGAGATAAGATGTTAAAAACAGCTGCTGGAGCCAGGTGGTGGTGGCACAGGCCTTCATTCCAGCAGGGAGGCAGAGACGACGGCAGATCTCTGAGTTTGAAACCAGCCTGGTCTACAGAGTGAGTTCCAGGATAGTCAGGGACGGGGACACACACACACACACACACACACACACACACACACACACACACCTGCCTTAAAAAAAAAAAACAACAAACTAAAACAGGACAAAAAACCCAACAACTATGGTGACATATTCCCTTATTCCCATTGGAGGCAGGCAGCTCTCTGTGAGTTCAAGGCCAGCCTGGTCTCCATAGGAAGTTCCAGGATAGGAAGAGCTATAGAAGTGACACCCTGTCTCAAAAAACAAAGCTACAACAACAAAACACCAGGGAAAGGTTGAGTGTGGTAGCTCATGCCTGAAATCCTAGCACTCACTGCCTAGGTAGTCACGGGAGAAGCAGGAGTTCAAGGTTATCCTACCCAGGGAGTTCGAGGCCGGCTCAGAATACAAGGAAACACTGTCTCTAAACAACAAATATTGGATGTTGTACATCCATACATGCCTATAATTGTAGCACTCAGGCCAAGGCAGCAGGATTACCACAAGGTCAAGGTCAGCCCAGTCTACTGTGAGCCCGTCTCAAAATCCAACCATCCAGCTCTCCAGCTCGAAAAAACTTAAGTTCCATATGGGGGTGGGGAAGGAGGGCTTAGCAGTTAAGAACACTAGTTCTTGAGGAGAACTGGGTTCAGCTCCTGGCATCCACATGGGGGCCCACAGCCCTCTGCTACCCAGTTCCAAGGGTGCTGACGCCCTCTTCTGGCCTCTGTAGGAACCAGGCACATCCATGGTGAGCATTATACAGATGGGCAAAAACTCCAACGCGTTATAAAGAGCTCCATACACACCAACTTACGAATTTTTATTTATTTGAGACAGTCTCACTGTGTAGCCATGGCTGGCCACGTACTCCCAGAGATCTTGCCTGCTGCTGCCTCTTATTTGTTTGCTTTTTTGAGGTAGGGTTTCTTTTCATAGCCTTGGCTACCCTGGAACTTGCTCTGTTGACCAGGCTGGCCTCCAACTTAACTCAGAGATCTGCCTCCCTCTGGGTCCCCAATGCTGGGATTAAAGGTGTGTTCTACCATCACCACCCAACTTATATAATTTTAATTTTATGTGTATGGATGTTCTGCCTGCATGTATGTATACCACGTGGGTGCCTGATGCCTCCCTGGGTGTCCCCGGAGGACAGACAGACAAGGGAGCAGGACTCCTGGAACTAGACTTAGGCCGTTGTGAGGTGCCATGTGGATGCTGGGAATTGAACCTGGGTGCTCTGGAAGAGCAGCCCCGTCCCTGCTTCTGGAGTGTTGGCATTAAAGGTGTTCACCTGCTTTTAATCCCAGTACTAGGAGCTGAGGCAGGTAGATTTCTGAGTTCAAGGCCAACCTGACCTACCCAGTAAGCTCCAGGCTAGCCAAGGATACATGGAGAAACCAAGTCTAAAAATTAAAAAATAAAGAACCCCAAAACATTTTTATTAAATTTTAATTAATTGCTGGGTGGTGGTGGCACACGCCTTTAGTTCCATCACCACTCGGGAGGCAGAGGCAAGTGGATCTCTGAGTTCGAGGCCAGCCTGGTCTACAGAGAGAGAGAGTTCCAGGACAGCCAGGGCTACACAGAGAAACCCTGTCTCAAATATTTTTTTTTAATTTATTTTGGGGGACACACGAGCCTTGGCATGGGTGTGAATGTCAAGAGGCCAATCTTGTGGAATCATTTCTCTTTTTGTGTGTCAAGCGGCTTTGTCTGCTAAGCCATCTCCCTGACTCCTAGACAGGATCTTGTTGCCCAAGCTTTCCCCAAATGTTTGGGCTGGAACATACCTCCTGCTTCAGTATGAACCCAGTGTAAATGTAAGTACATACCGTGAGGGCTAAAGTTGTGTTTTAATTTTAAATTACAGTGCTTAAGAGACCTATAAAACAAGAACTCCTCTAATTTGTAAGCCACAGTTGCCCCAGGACAGGTGACTTTCTGGGGGGCTGGGGGCTGCTGTTCACGAAAGATAACAAGCTATGCGTCTTTACTTCTGTAAGCATGGCTGCCCAGCTGCCCGGCTGCCCGGCTGTCCGGCTGGACTTGATCTCGTGGGGGTGGGAGGTGCACAGGCTGGCAGTACCTCAGGATGTGTGCCCTGACTGGATGAAGGCAGGAAGGAAGCAGCCTTATGCGTTTTGCCTTATTTATAAGCCTCGACTAATGTAATTTGGTGCCATACTCCGGGAATCCTAGGTATGATCGTGTCCACTGGCCTGGCCAGTATTTAATAAGACTTTCTCCAAATTTGGCTCACACATTGTGATAGTGGTCTTATTCTTGCCCAGCAGGATTAACAATACAACTTAAAACAAACAAACAAACAAATACACAAACAAACAGCTAACAGGGGAACTGGGGCTGTAGTTCAGTAGGGAGAGCATGCTTGCCTAGCATGCATGAAGCCTTGGGCTTTATTCCCAGCACTACATAACCCGGTGACCGCCTGTGATCTCAGTACTTAAGAGGTAGGGCAGGAAGATCAGAGATTCAAATTTATCCTTGGCTATAGCAAGTTTAAGGCTCAAATGGAAAACAAAAACCCCACCCCCAACACACAAAGCACTGCTCTTAAAACTGCCTAGCGTTTCGGCACATTGATGGTATGGTCGGTGCAAGAGAGACAGAGATCTGTGCACATGCCTTCAAAGCAAGATGGCACAGACGGTCACGCTACTGAAGGGTAAACAGCCTCCACCTCCCAGAGACAAAACCAACGAGCTTGTCATCCTGGGTCAAGCCATCCCTGCAGCTCTGGCCCTGAGGCCCTGCACCTGTACCTGAGACTTCTCCACAGAGGCGGTGTGCTTGTCACACATGGGGCTAATCTCCATTCCACGTTCCCGCTCCCGGTCGCCCTGCTGGAAGAACTCCGCCATGATGCGGTCGGTCCACTGTCGGTACAGCTCCAGGGGCTTGGTAGGGTTGCTGAGGTCTGCGCAGTGCACCATGTTCCTGAGGACCTGGGGAGTGCAGGGAGGGGTCTTTAGAGGCCAGGCTGGCTTGCAGTCTCTGGGGCCTCTGGCTGTCTTCTCTGTGTGTCACTCTTCCTGTGTGTGTTTTAAGAAGACAAGGTCTCTTATAGCCCAGATTGGCCTTGAACTTCCTATGCAGCTAAGGATGACCTCGAACTTGGGTCCTGTCCCCATCTTCTAAGCACTGGGGTTTCAGGTACACAACATCACATTCAGATTTAGTTAGTGTTTTTATTCTGCTTTTTAAAAAGGGTTTGCAAAATGAGTTCCAGATGGTTTCAGACTTGTGGTCATCCTCCTGTCTCTGCTTTTGGAATGTTGGGATTATAGGCACTCATTAGGGCTAAGGTTTTCTTAACTGCCACCGTATGTGTGTGTTGGGCAGCTGAAATGGAGTGAAGGAGAAAGTAGAGGTGAGAAGTGTGTGCGAGGGAAATGGAGAGAGGTGAGAGAAGGGTGAGCAGGATGGGGTATGTGGTGAGAGAAGCTGAAGAGGGTAGGTCAGGGGAGAGGGTTGGGGAGAGATGAGAGGGGTAGAGAAAGAGAGGCAAAAGGTAATGTGACAAGGGAGGAGAGGAGGGACGTGGGTTGGAAAAAAAAGATGGGAGAGGCAGAGAGTAAGAAAGAGGAAGAGCCAGGCACAATGGCGCACACCTGTGATGCCAGCACTCTGGGAGGCAGAGCAGGCGGATCTCTGTGAGCTCAAGCCCAGCCTGGTCTACAAAGTGAGTCCAGGGCAGCCAAGGCTACACAGAGAAACCCTGTCTCAAAAAGAAAGAAACAAACAAAAAACAAAAGCTGAAAACAAAACAAAAACACAAACAAGGGAGAGGGCAGCAGGGAGCCATTCAGGAGATGGGGTCTGAGGGCAGAGCTGGGATCTGGGGTCTAGGGCACCTGGATACGGTCGGAGTAGTTGTCCAGCAAGAGAACTCCGGAGCTGGTCACTTTCTTTGTCTCCACCATAGTCTTCAGGTCAGCCAGGAGGGTCATGTGTTTGGACATGTCTGTGGCCAGCACCTGAAGGGTATATCAAGTCAGGTGGCGAAAGCTTGCCCACTCTTGCACCGTCACCCACCCTGGCCCTGGAATTATTTTCCCTCTGCAGACCAGGGGGGGTCTTATGGCCCACCTCGCCCCCTAGGCCCCGCCCACAGCTCTGGCCCCGCCCACCATGTCGATGACCATCTTGCGCAGGCTCTGTCGCTGGCGCTTGGTGAGGTTCTGGAAAATGTCGCAGTTGTCTTCTTGCAGCAGCTTGAAGCCCACAGCCAGGTGGTGGTTCTCAAGCACAGACTCATCGTTGTACATCAACGCCAGCTCCGAATCTGCGGCGGGACTGAGGTCAGGGGAGGCGACCCTGGCTACCATGCCCCGCCCGGTGCGGGGCCCGGCCTCCAACCGGCTCTACCCTCAGTCTGACCAGCCCCAGCCCCCGCCACACCGGTCCGGCAGCGTAGCACCACAGGCCCCGCCCTCAGGCTGGCTTCGCTCAGCCTTAGCTGTTCCTGTGCCACCGCATCTCCTCTGGCGGGCCTCATTCCTAGCCCAGCTGCCCCAGCCCATCCTCACAAGCCCCGCCCTCATCTGGCGGGCTCCACCCCTAGTTCAATCGGTTCAATTTCAGGGCCCGAAGCCAAGCCCTCAGGCAGTTTGGTTCCCACCAGTGTGTTAAGCCCCAAAGCTAGCCTTGCTAGCCACTCTCCTAGCCCGGGGGGGGGGGGGGGGTCTAGCCTCAACAGCACAACTGGCTCCACCTTCAATCCCGACCAAGCCCAGCTGGACTCCAGCTGTCCAGCTCCATTCTCTCAGCCCAGTCTGGTGGAGCAGCTCCACTTCCAGCCAGCCAGCCACATCCTGAGCCTGTCTATCTCCGCCCTGAAAAGCCACTCACTGGTGTTGATTAGGAACTGGTTGGAGACGCCAGGGTGGTCCACATCGTGGATGGCAGCAGCAAAGAGGGCAGCAAGAATCTCCAGGTCTGTGAACACGGCCTGGGGGGGAGGGGCAAGGAGAAGAGGTGAGGGAGAGGCAGGGACTGCTACGAAGGGGATAACACAGACGGAGAGGAGGAAGACGATGGGACTGCAGAAAGAGTGTCTGAACCAGTAAAGGGCCTGCTGTGCAAGCACGAGGACCCGAGTGGGCTTCAAACCTGGACCATACATAAAAAAGGTGTTGTTTCAGCACTCACCAGGCAGAGGCAGGTGGGTCGGTATGATCCCCCAGCCTCAGACACCAGCCTGGTCTACATAGTGAATTCCAGGTCAGATAGGACCACATAGTGAGACCAGCTCAAAACACAAAGGAGATGGCTCAGTGTAAGGCACGTGTCATGTAAGTGTGAGGACATGAGTGTGAATCACAGAACCCAGGTAAAAGACCATAGTGTAATCTGCAATCCCAACGTCCCTACAGTGCGATGGAGAGAGAGAGAGAGAGAGAGAGAGAGAGAGAGAGGAGATGCCCCAGGAGCTTTTCAGTCAGTCAGCCTGGCATATGCAGCAACAAATGAGATCCTGTCTGCAAACAAGGTAAAAGGAAAGAATGGACACATAGGCGTGTCTTCTGCCCTCCACACAGGCCCCGTGGCTCATGCTGGCATGCCATAGCCCCATCACACATACACACTAATAAGACAAAATGGACACTAGCTAGCTGACCGGGTAAAGGAGGCTGACACCAAGCCTGGCGACCAGAGTCAGATTTCTGGACTTGGTGGTAAAAAGACAGACATGACTTCTGAAAGCTGTCTCCTGACCTCTTACACGCCCACAAAAGATAAAACAGCAGCAACCAATGACACGACTAGGGAGAGAAACGGGGTAGAGACAAGATGGGAAGGGTACACGGTAGACAGGCCAGCCCAGCAGGCGGACGGTGACCTGGAGGTGGCAGGCACTCACGTCCAGGGCGGGCGTGGCCAGCAGCACGTGAATGGACTGCAGCACATCAGCGGCGTGCAGGCTGTTGTGGTAGGCCACGTCAGCGTGGTAGTTGTCCTCCAGGGTCAGCACGTAAGTCACCATCGTGTCCACAGGGATGCGGAATTTCTTCAGCAGGTCCCGCTCCTGACGGCCAACAGGGGGAGGGCGGTGACCCCTGCTGGCCCCTGGCACCCTGCCCCCACCCCCGGGGGGCCCAGCTAGTGCCCTGTTTTCCCCATCACCTGGAAGATCGTATACATGATACAGCTGAGCGAGCGGCCTCCGGCGTACTGCGACACGTTAAAGATGTTCAGGCCCCATTTGCTCAAGTTCTCCAGTTCCTGGCAGTGATGGAGGGGAGAGGTCAGGAGCCTTGCGTGGCCCAGGAACATGAAAGCCACTTCCTCGTTACTGCTCACAAAATGTGTTCAAATTCGTCGACTCATTTTTTTTTTAACTTAAAAAAAAAGATTTATATATGTGTCTGAGTGCTCTCTTTGCAGGTACGCCTGGCATGGTAGAGGAGGGCGTCAGATCACATTGTAGATGGCACTGTGGATCACATTATGAACCACCAATCGTTCCTGGGAACTGAACTCAGGGCCTCTGGAAGACCAGCCAGAGCTCTTAACTGCTGGGCCATCTCTCCAACACTCCCCCAGCTCCCCAGAACTGGGTTTCTCTGTGTATTCCTGGCTGTCCTGGAACTCACTTTGTAGACCAGGATGGCCTCTAACTCACAGAGATATGCCTGCCTTGCATCCTGAGTGCTGGGATCACAGGCATGCATCCCAGATTCATGGACTTTAAGAGAGCTACTGTGTGTGTGTGTGTGTGTGTGTGTGTGTGTGTGTGTGTGTGCAAGTGTACATGTCCATGGAGCCCAGAGACAACTTTGGATGTCTTCCTCAAATCATTCTTCTTTTCAAAATTCTTAAAAAAACAACAAATATTAGAAATGTTTATGTGTATCTGTGTATGTCCCTTGTGTGTAAGGTGCCTGCGGAGGCCAGAAGATGTGTTCTCTCCCTGGAGCTGGAATTCCCGCCACCCCCACTGTGAAAGCTGGGAACTGAACTGGAGACCTGTGTAGGAGCAGCAAGTACTCTTAATGGCCGAGGCTCCTCATGTGTGTGGGTGACCTCCTCCTCAGGTTTTGACAGAGGCTCTGGGTGAGCCAGGAGCTCACAGGTTCGGCTCTGCTGGCTGTGCAGGGAGCCCCAGGGACTGTCCTGTCCTCACTGACCCAGCCCCGAGATAAGGGGTGTACACGGGAACCTGGTTTTGTGTGTGGGCAATGGTCACCTTAAACACTGAGCTGTTGCCACAGTCCCACCCCATCTTTCTTTGAGGCAGGGTCTCCTGTCATCCATGCTGGCCTTGAACTTACTCTGTAGTGGAGGATGACCCTGAACGCTTGATCCTCCTGCTTCTACTTCCCTGGGGCTAGGCTCACAGGCAGGTGCCACCACACTTGGTACATGTGGTGCTGGGAGGGGCCTCTGGGACCTTCAGCGTCGTCGCCAGGTGAGTGCTCTGCCAACCGAGCCACATGCCCAGCCCTCGGCGGCAGTGTCTCAGGCCACCGTCTACCCAGGGCCTGAGCCCAGCCGGTGAACGGCTTCTAATGCCCTTTTGCTCACAAGCTGGGAACCAAGCCAGGCTGACCCCTGACCTAGGTCAGACTTTAAGCTAACCTGCTCGTGAGACCTCAGCTGTGTTGGGGTTGGGGAAGGAACACCGGTCTCCTCGAAATACATTACGCACCACGCCCTCAGTTAATAATGCCAAAAGGTGAGCGTACCAGGGCTGCTCAGTGTGTGTTCGAATGTATGGCTGTCTAAATCCGGGTCCCTACTGAATCACGCATGGAGTCATTCAGTGTCCATCCTTTCCTTCCACCCCACAACAGCTCAGACTCTGCGTCCTTGGAATCTGGGTTAGATGAGCCCCAGAGCTCCGGCCCTTTGCTGGTGCCTCCCAGACAACACTGCCCCTGCGGAGCACCCCCCCCTTCCCGACACCTACTTGTGCTAAGAGGTCCTCTTGATCTGTCTTGACTCCGAATCGTGGGATGCTGGTGTTCAAGCTTCCGGTGTGCACCAGCTTTTTCTTCAACCCTGTGATCTGAGACATTGGCGGGGGCTGCTGGGAGGCTCTCTGTCTGAGTGTGGGTGACAGGATCTCCACCTCATTCTGCTTGTCTGTAGAGATGGAGGGCAGCGTGAGACACCCTTTCACGGAGGCTCCCCCACGCTCCTTGGTGTCCCCGACACCCCTGGTGGTGTCCCGAGGTGCCTCACTTGATATGGGGCCACCCTTCTGGGGGGAATGCCCGTCTCTTTTCTGAGGCTGGAATGGGAGTCTTAGGGATGGTCCTGGACTATGGAGTACCCTCAGATGGGTGCCCAGTTTGGGCCACAACATGGTATGAGACATGAGGAGGTGGGATGGAGACCCCAGAGTGAGCTGCCGCCCACGCTGGACAGCCAGGAGGCCTTCCTGGCCAGGGAAGACACCCCTGTGATGGCCCAGCATGGTGGTAGGAGGGGGGACTGTTGATAGGTGGGAGGGAAGGGGGGCCTCTGGGTCCATGACTCCCCCTCCCCTCGACCTGGGGACCAGCCCCAAGACTGGAGACCGTTTCCTTAAGCTTTCAAAGGCTTCTGAGAGCCAGGGAAGGATCATCCCATTATGACCTTGAGGACCTAATTTGCATACACCCCCCAACTGGCCGCATCCTCAGAATTCTGAGACATACCATACCTTCACAATTGGAGGGAGGATCAAAACTCTGACTCTCCCAATCTTGAAACATTTTTGACACAAGGTCTCATGAAGCCCAGGCCGGCCTGGTACTTAAAATTCTCCTGCATCAGACTTTTGAGTCCTGGGATTTTACAGGTGTGTTTCACCATCCCAACTTTCTTAAAAGTTACCAAGGCATGGTGGCTGGTGCATGCCTTTAATCCCAGTACTTGGGAGGCAGAGGCACTTGGATCTCTGAGCTCAAGGCCTGGTCTACAGAGTGAGTTCCAGGACAGCCAGGGCTACACAGAGAAACCCTGTCTCCAGAAGAAAAGAAATTATGTGTATGTACATACATGTATGAGTATGCAGGTACCCTGGGAGGCCAGAAGAGAGCATCAGAGCCCATGAAACTGGAGTGATGGCAGGTAACTGTGAGCCGCTTGGTGTGTGTGCTGTGAACTCAGTCTGAGCCCTCTGCAAGGCAGTACTCCTAACCACTGGGCCATCTCTTTGGAGCACCCTACATTTTTCTTTTCTTTTTTTCTTTATAATTTATTTTTATCTTATATGCATTGGTGTTTTGACTGCATGTGTCTGTGTGAAGAGTCGGATCCCCTGAAACTGGAGTTATGAGCTGCCATGTGGGTGCTGGGAATTGAACCCAGGTCCTCTGGAAGAGCATCCAGCGCTCTTAACTCCTGAGCCATCTCTCGAGCCTCTACTTTTTTTCTTTTATCGACTCTTTTTTCCCCTTGGGTTTTTGAGACAGTTTCTTTTTGTGTAGCCTTGGCTGTCCTGGAACTCAATCTGTGACCACCAAGCTGGCCTTAAACTCAAGAGCTGATCTGCCTCTGCCTCAGGAGTGCTGGGATTAAAGGAACCTCGCAGCCATGTCTGGTCTTTTATTGTTATTGTTCTATTTTGTTTTGTTGTTGTTGTTTTTTTTTTTTCAAGGCAGGGAACCACCGTGGCTGGCTGGAGTCCCCGACATCCAGTTGTCTCCCGAGTGGCATGAGGACTGGGCATGTGCCACCACACGGGCTCTTATATGAATTTTTAAAAAGAATTTGTGTGTATGTATGTTCACAGGAGGGCATGTGGGTGCCACAGCACAGAGGTAGAAGTCAGAGGGCAATCTTGGCTATCAATTTTCCACTCCCATCCTTGTGCCTGCTTGTTTGTTTTTGAGACAGGGTCTGCCTGTATATTCCTGGCTGGCCTGAAACTTGCTTTATAGACCACGCTGCCCTTAAACACGCAGAGATCTTCCTGCCTCTGCTCCTGACCACCAAGATTAAAGGCTGTGTGTCAGAGATGTTGTATATTTCTTCTTCAGACAGCCGCTCACTGTGTAGCCCAGGTTGTCCTGAGCACTAGGATTATAGGTGTGTGTATAGGTGTGTGTGTGTGTGTGTGTATGTACCATCACACCCTGCTCTGCCCTACTGTACGTGTGTGTATATATACGTGTGTGTGTGTGTTTGGTTTGGTTTGAGACAGGGTCCTCTTTTAGCCCAGATGCTTTCCAGTCAGCTACACAGCAAACCCCGACTTTGAACTTCTTCCTCGGCTTCTCCAGAGTGCTGGGATGACAGGCCTGCACCAGCAGGCTCTACACTGTCCTGGTGAAAGAGCCCAGGGCTTCGTGCATGCCAACCCCGTGCTCTACCTTTCTGGGCCCTGCTTGGAAGCTTTTCAAAGTTTAAGAATTCTATTTAAGCATGACACGGTGCTGCACACCTGTAATCCCAGCACCCAGGGAGGCAGAGGCAGGCAGATCTCTGTGAGCTCAAAACCATCCCGGTCTACAAAGTGAGTTGAGAACAGGCAAGGCCACACAGAGAAACCCTGACTCATAAAAAACGAAAAACAGCAGCAACAGCAACAATTCTATTCGAGCCTAGTCTACATCTACTTCCAGGCCAGCCAGAGCTACACAGCGAAACCTGGTTCAACAAGTAAATAGATAATCAAAAATAAATGAAAATTCTATTCGATTTCCACGGAGATTTTGATTTTATATTAGTGTTTATGCGCATGTGTGCACCTGTGCATGCAGGCCACAGGTCAGACTCCAGTGTGGTTGCTCCAACACTTGTCCACCTTGGCTTCTTTTTTCCTTTTGTCGTGGAACTTGCTTTGCAGACCAGGATGACCTTAAATTTACAGAGCTCCTCTTGCCTTCCAGTGCTAGGACCAAAGGCGTGCGCCCCGATTGCCAGCTCTACCTTGCTTAGGGCCATGTCTCATTGAACCTGGGCCTCATAGATTTGACTACATTGCCTGGCCAATGTCTTCTACTCACTGCTTGGACTATAAGTGCTTGGCCGGGGCACCTGGCCTTTCCCGTGGGTGCTATCGATCCGAACTCAAGTCCTCACACTTATTTCTCCCCAGCCTGAGATGTTTATAAATAGGGGCTCCACAGAAATTGGATGGCACACAAAGTCTGAGAGGGGAATCATGAATGAGGAGTTCTTGACCACGGTGACCCTTGACCCAATGCCCCACCTTCAAGTCCCCCTTGCTGCCTTGCACTCACCCATGAATGTTGTGGAAATGTACTCTGAGACCTGGTTTCCTGACCTGCTCATTTCCGACAGGTGTGTGAGTTCACGGTTCAGCATCCTCTTGAACTGAGGAGAAGGAGCCAGAAAAGAACGGGTGATGGGGGACCATAGTGGGGTGCATGGGGCATGCACATGTGGGAGTCCTTCCCAGCAAGTTCCTGGAGGCCCCACACATTCTCCACTCAGAGGCTCCAACGAGGCTGCTGCAGGGGTGCAGTTGGCGTTTCCAGTCCTGATGGCTCGGGGAGGAGGGCTCCCCTAACTTGGAAGGAGGGGGTTCCTAGTTGAAGAAAACGACCCCCCTCCCACAGAGCAGTTCGAGGAGCACCTGTAGAAGGGAGGGGCTCCTGCTGACCACAGAGCCAATAGCACACCAGGAGACTCCCGTCGCCATGGTGATGGGAGTCTCCTTAGCAACTCCCCCTCCAACCAGCTGCTGAGTCCAGGAAAGGGGGGCAAGCCCGAGGCCCCTTAACCCTTGCCTTCCCAGAGCTACCCCCACAGGCCTAGGTGTTGCCAAACATGACCTCAATTCAGGGGTGGCGGCTGAAGGGGAGGAGCGGGGGTCTGCTCCGCAGGCCCAGCCTGGTCAGGAAGGTTCCTTCCATGTTTCCTAGCACCCAAGCTCTGGGAGAGGAGGAGAGGGTTTGGCTAGACATTCCAGTTCCATCACCTGGGGAGGGGGTTCCCATCAAAGACCCCTCTCCTCCATTCTTGGTGAGGTAGATGATGTACAATGGGTGTAGTCTGTTCCTCACATGGGCTTGGGGGTGCTCTCCTGGCCCCCCGTGTCCCTTCACACGGGCATCTTCTGTGACATTGGGCTTGCAGCAGAAAGGGCATTTGCTCCCCACCCCCAGCACCCCAGAGCAGGGACATACTCTTGTATAGATAGGCAAGGCAGGGGGCACAAGACAGAAGGGGTGACCCACACTGAAGACAGGTGGCGTGGTCACTCTTCTCAGTGCTACCCGGAGACCCTGCACACACACACACACACACACACACACACACACACACTCTCACACAAATGCACAGAATCCCAAATTGTCCTCAGTCTATTGTCACACAGCTCAGATGCACTAACCAAAAGGTACACACCCCAATATGTCAGTCATTGACATTTGGGGTCACCCCCCAAAACATCAAGTAGCATTGCATTTAACAAATACACCCCAACACACAACTTGTGGTCCGTTCTAGGAGCAGGCAAGACACCCAGCTATGGCAGGGACATGCACGTCCAGGTACAGGTCAGTCACACCCAGCTAGAAAGACACCTTTCCCAGTAAGACTCCCGAACGCACACTCACACTGGACACAAACACCGCCATCCACGCCCAGCCCAGGGTCACACGGAGGCCACAAAGCATGTTATCTGGCCTAACTATACATAGACACAGCTGCAGCCAAGCGCCCACCCCGTGAGGTCAGAGGTCCCCGAGGATGATGCCCCTCCCCCGCCCTGCACACCCCTACCTGGTCCCACCAGCCCACCAGCCAGGGCTTGGAGCAGGTCTCGCAGAAGAAGTCAACCAGAGGCATGATGGAAACTTAGCTGTGGCCGGCACAGATGAGAGAGGTTTGGCCAGTCCCTGGGTCAGTGGTTCCTGGGGGCTGGGGGTAGTGGAGGGCGGGGGGGGGGGGGGGGCTGGGCAGAGAGGGACAATGTCCAGAGGGAGCCGCGGAGGGGTCTGGGCCAGCCCAGCAGGACCGGGGCCCCCTTCCCCTCCGCGCTCCCAGCGGCAGCCCTGGTTACATCGTCTGCCGGCCCCTGGTCCTGACGGGGCCCTCTGCAGCAGAGGCGGGAGGCTGCGGGGGACCTGTGCCCATGGGGACGGGCAGGGCGAGTGTCCTGGGGAGGAAACTGTGCTCAGGAGGCTTGGGGCTCCGTGTGTGCACTGTTGTGTGTGCGCGCTCACTGCGGTACTGGAGGCTGCACTTGAAGTCAGGTGGTGCGGGGGG
>NW_026586173.1:13917797-13961552 GCF_907164565.1 Psammomys obesus
ACACACACACACACCCCACAGCTTCAAGGCCACAACACAGCCCTAGCTGCACATTTGAACACAGCAAAGGTCCTCAGTCCCACCCCTATCTTCAGGAGTCCACAGGCAGACACAGACTAAGGAACAAGTGCCCAAGCTCTGACACACTTAGAGGTGCAAATCAACACACGTCGTCACAGAAACACGTGTGTAAGCAACTGTGCATGCCGGTGTACGCACACTCACACACACGCTTCGAGAGATAGTGTAACCCACCCTCGGGGACACAGCTGTCCTTGAACTCCTTTTCCCAGACAAGCCTCCACCCACATGGAGGTAGCACTCCCGAAGAAGCCCGCCCCCACCTGCACACTCATTTCCTGGTAGACACCCGCTCCCAAGCGCTGCACACTCCCGGAAGCCTCCTTCGGAGGGCCTCGATCACTGAACTGTGCCCCTGGAGTGGGGCAGTTCACCGTCAGCTGGACAGGGAAGCCCGAGGCCCGCCCTTTGCAAAGCCTAGAACCTGCACAGAATCAGACACGCTCAGGCTCAGTTCGGGACCAGATTCCTCCCTCGGTACAGCCTGGACTCCCACAGCACGCCACATGGCTGTCTGTGCACACACCCGCACACGAGCCCTCGCCAGGGCTCCAGATGAACTTGCAACGAGCAAAGAGCCGACAGCCACACAGGTTGGAAGGCAGGGACAAAGACCCAGAGATCACTCGACCTCCGTGAGCAACGGTCACCTGCTAAGAATATGCACAACTAAACCAGCTCCGCCCCCCACACCCTTCAGCCCCGAGGAAAGCCCGGGGTACACGCCACTTTAGTTCTTGTAAGGACACCGCCGCACGCCAGGCCCAGGGTTCTAACCCAGGCCTCGGCCCTGCTCAGCACCCGGATCTGGTGATGAGCTTTGCACACAATCCCTGCCCCGGGACCGGCATCCGCTCCACTTCCCGCCACAGTAATTGGTTCTGCCAATTGCTACCCCACTACCCCACCCCCTAAGCCTCTGGCATCATTCACAGGCCCCAGGGTAAACTTATAGGTTCTGTCACGGAATTGGGGTCACTCATGGATTAACATTAGTCGTCCTGCGGAGGGGTCGGCCACCCACCCACCGGGACGCCCATTCAGAAGCACTCAGGTAGCTCAGTGGTCCAATCCACGCCACACCCTTCACCCTGTCCACTGGTCCCGCCCACCGCGCCAGGCCCCGCCCACCGGCCTCGCCACCTCCCAGCCCCGCCCACCTTGTGCGAGGCCATCTCGCTGACGGAGCGGTAGGTCTGCATGGTCTCCAGCTGCTCTAGACACCAGTCCAGCTCTTCCAGGGTCTCCCGGGCCAGCTGCTGGCACGTCTCCTCTGAGGAAAGGGTGGCCAGGGAAGTGAGCTGGAGGGTCCCGCCCCAGGGATGAGGGTCCACCCACCTCTAGGCTTAGCTACCTGACAGCGTGGCCTTGCAGACAGAGGGTGGGCCAGCCAGGGGGGACCGCCTGCAAGAAAAAAAAAAAAAAAAAAAGACTCCAGTGTCAGCCTGGGTTCTCCCAGACCCGGCCTCCCCTCTCCATGGCAGCTTCCTTGATTCTGAGAGCTCATGGAATTTCAGAGCCTGAATTTGTCATCTGTGAGAGAGTCTCCGCTGAGGCTGGCCTTGAACTCACCATGCAGCCAAAGAGGACCTTGATCCTCACCACCCCACCTTCACAGCATGGGTTACACGCTTCCCTGTGTATGGGGTGCTGGGGCCCAGGACTCCATGCATGTTAGGCAAACTGAGCCTCAGCCCCAGTTTGCTTGTTTCTGTGGTGCCTGAGATTGAATTCTGGCCCCCAAATGCAGGGTAAACATCCTACCACTGAACTGTATACCCGGCCCCAGAGGCCATACAGAGAACACGGAGGCTCAGTTAGGTGAAACTAGGTTCTTTTGCAGGTGGTAATGTTTGAAACAGGGTCTCCCTAAAGCATGGGCTGGACTGGAACGCAAGATCTTGCCACGGCCTCCTCCTGAGCTCTGGCATGGCAGGTGAGGGGACCACATCTGGCTGGATGGACTCTAGCTTCATTTGTGCCACACAGGGGATCCGCACAGGACCAGACCCTGTGTTTTCAAATTTCCTTTTCTCCCCAACTTCTCAAGCTTTTGAGAATGGCTGTTACTACTGATAATTTTCAGCCACACCCTCAGCCCTAAAGAGAAAAGAAACCATCGAAACCATCTCTCCCTCCTATTTTTTATTTATTTTTTATTTTTTTAAAGACAGGGTTTCTCTGGGTAGCATTGGCAAGCCTGGAACCCACTATGTGGACCGGGCTAGTCTTGAGCTCACAGAGCTCCCTCTGCCTCCACAGAGCTTAGATTGAAGGTATGTACCACCATCCCAATTTTTAACTCTTGACTCTGTGTGTGTGTGTGTGTGTGTGTGTGTGCATGTTTGTGCATGTCCCGCATGTGAGTTCAGGTGCCCTTGGCGTCCACAAGAGGGCATCGGCTGTGAGCTGCCCCCGTGGGTGAAGAGCTGAACTCAAACCCTCGGCCAGAGCGGCGCCCACTCTCAACCATTCAACCACCCATCCCTCCAGCCATACCTGTGGAGTGAGCTCCCTCCATGCACCGTGTGGGTTCTGGGGATTGAACTCAGGTTGTCAAATCTAACTGCAAGCACCTTTCAGCAACTGAGCCATCCTGCCCAACTTGAACTGTCCTTATTTGTTGAGCATATACTGCGCACCAGACAATGTTCTAGCGTTTTCTGTGTGTCACCTCCTGGGTTTCTCACAGAGGCTTTCTAATTAAAGCCCTTCCGCAGCTTCCATCCCACAGAAGGGAAACACAGGCACCCCTCCTTGCCATCTGTCTAGGAAGTCGGCGTATCAGCCCGGAGCCCGGTGCAAGAGCTGGGGCCCGGAGCGTCACCACCATCATGCAGGCCTTCATTCCTAGAAGTATCAGTTCCCTGACTTAGACAGGGTTGCTTCAACCCAGGGGTCAAGAGCCGGCTGGCCTGACGTCACAAGGCAGGCTGAAACTAAACCCAGCTGTTCTTTTTCTCTTTTCCTCCACTTTGAGACAAGGTCTCCCGCAGACCAGGCTGTCCTGAAACTCCCTATGTAGCCAAGGAGGAGCCTGAGCTCCTGACCCTTCTGTCTCCGTTCCCTGAGTTCCAGGATCACAGGTGTGCACCGATAGGCCTGGCTTATGGGCTGCTGAGGGTGGAAGCCCAGAGCCTCCCAAACACAATGCAGGCGCTCCACTCCCTGAGGGGTGCCCACGGTGGCTTTTCCTAAGTCATGAGTACGGGTGCTGGGGATTCAGCTCCACTTACTTGTTGCTGGGGATGGGCACATTGGTTAAGAGTGAGAAATTGCTTCGAACGCTTCGGAGACTGGCCAGCACCTGGGGTGAGGGACAGCTGTGAGGAGGGGCCCGCCAGGCTGGGCCCCTTTCCCGTGGGAGGAGGTCTCACCTGGGCAAACGGTGTCACAATGAGGTCTTCGACATACCTGAAAGTAAGAACAGGAGCAGGTCAGGGACCCAGGTCTATGGGGCGGAGGCTGGGCTTGGGTCCAGGAGGAGGGAGGAGACACATTGGAGGCAACAGTAGGAAGAACACGCTGGAGGGCTACAGATGGGAGGGGCATATGCAGGAAGTGGGACCCAGAAGGCTGAGACAGGGGATCACACGTTTGAGGTTAGCTTGCCTGCTTGTGGAGGTGTAGCTCGGTTGGCAGAGTGCTTGCCTAGTATACGGGAAGCCCTGGGTTCAATCCCCACTACCCCACAAACATGGTGGTGTACATCAGTAATGCCCACGACTGAGGCAGGAGGATCAGGAATTTGAGAACAGCCTCAGCTACATAGTTTGAAGCCCGTCTGGGCTTCAGACCCTGTCTAGGGTTGGAGTCGAGGGAGGGCCAGACTTGAAGGTAACCAGTGACTGGGTGCGGGCAGAGCCGGGCACCAAGGCAAACTTTAAAAGCTTGTAAGTCCTGTGTAAAAGGGAGAGGGTCTGCTTTCCCTCCCGAGGGGAGGACAATGTGTGTGTGTGTGGGTTCGGTGCCCCACGCTCTGCTAGGAAGGTTGGCTGGTGGCAGGGCCAGGCCTAGGGGATCTGGTGAGTAGGGCAGGGTGTGCTCACGCGTCACTGGTGACAGATGAGTTCCTGGACATAGTCTTGGGTGACATGTCATAGTCGCTGTCTGAGCGATAGAGGAAGGACTCTCTGCGCTGGCTGCTGGTTGTCCCAGTGTGCAGCAGGAGCCCCGGGCTCGCCTGCGAGTCCAGGGGGCTGCGGCCGGGGGATGGTGTCGGCCCATTTTCTGCCTCCAAGCTGTAAGGGACAGAGGGAAGGAGAGTCAGGGGGAATGAGGTGGCGCTGGAGGGGTCAGGAGGTGTGAAGATGACAGAGGTTTGTGGCAGAGATTTGGGGAGACAGGGGCTGAGGAGATACCTCAGTTGGTCAAGTGCTTGCCAGGCAAGCATGAGGATCTGCCTTCAGGCCTTAAAGGGACCCCATTTTACTTTTCTTTCTTTCTTTCTTTCTTTCTTTCTTTCTTTCTTTCTTTCTTTCTTTCTTTTTTTTTTAACTTTTTAAGTCAGGGTTTCTCTGTGTAGCCCTTGATGTCCTAGAACTCAGTCTGTAGACCAGGCTGGCCTTGAACTCACATCGATCTGCCTGCCTCTGCCTCCCAAATGCTGGGATTAGAAGGGTGTGCCACCACCACCTGGCCAACCCCATTTTCCTTTTCCATACACACACTGTCTGGGGCTGAGGGTGTAGTTCGGAGGGCAGAGAACTTTCCGAGCTTGCCCAAGGCTCTGGGCTCCGGGACCAGCACTGCATAAAATCAGGAATGGTGATGCGTGCCTGTGAGTCCCTCACTTGGGAAGTGAAGACAGGAAGACCAGAGTTCAAGGCTCGCCTGGGCTTCATGAGACCCTGTTTCAAGACAAAACGGGCAGTGCAGGGGCTGGAGGGATAGCTCAGCAGGTCAAGATGCTTGCCACAAAGGCCTGCTGACCTGAGTGTCAACTGAGACACAGTTTGTAGGAGGAAAATGACTCCCACGGTTGTCCTCCGACCTACACACACACACACACAGACACAGACACACACATGTGTGCGCACACACACACATGCGCATACACACACACACACAGATGGCGTGCTGGCTCACATCTGTAATCTCTGCTCTTGGAAGGCGGAAGCAGCAAGAGCATTGCCATGAATCTGAAACAAGTCTGGGTCTAGAGCCAAACCCTGTCTAAAAGTCAATTAATTAAAAGTTTTAAGGGCCACTGGGATGGCTCTATTCACTGACCTCGATCGACTCTAAGACCCTTGCCCTTGTACCCACACATGTCCACCCTAAATAAATAATGTTAATTATAAAAAATTCAGGGTGGGGGAATTCTGAGGTCGTCACAATAGCTCACAGTCCAAATGCCCATACAGGGACTCCAAAGAAAAGCACTGTGGCAAAATGTCACTGGCCAAAATGTCAGCTCTTAGCAAGGGCTGTGTGAAGATAAACTTTGGCTCCAGCTTTAGCAAACCAAGGTGACCTTGAGTTCATTGGAAGGACCACAGCCCTCAGTAAAGTCTTTGCTAAGTAGTTAAGTGCCAGCCCTTGGGAGGCAGTGGCAGGCAGATATCTGAGTTCGAGGCCAGCCTGATTTACCGAGAGAGTTCCAGGATAGCTAGGACTGTTATGCAAAGAAACTAGGTCTTTAATTAAAAAAAAAAAAAAAAAGACTGACACATGCCTTCAATCCCAGCACTTTGGAGGCAGAAACAGGTGGATCTGTGAGTTCGAGGCCAGCATGGTCTACAGAGAAACCCTGTGTCCAAAAACAAAAAAACAAAACAAAAAAAAAAAGAATAAGAAAAAAGGCCACAGGCGAAAAAATGTTCATAGTAGCTGCCAACTACCAAAAACGAATAACCAGAACCATCTAGCAACTGATGAACTGATAGAGTCTAGGGGATTCACACTGTGGAATAGTGCACACCGTGAGAAAATGGACAGCTGACACAAAACTTGAGCATGTCTGTTTGTGTGCATGGGGATACACATGTGTGCCATGCCGCGGCAGAGAACTGGAGGGACTCAGCCTTTCCTTCTACCATGGGGGTTCTGGAATCGAATGCAGGGCTTTCTGCTTGACTGCCAGTCCCGTGCCTGTGGCCTGCCTCTCCGCCTGTTGGCTCCAATAAATTTTTCTAAAAGATACAAACCAAGGGATGCTCAGTGGATACAGCCTCTGCCGTGCAGTCATAAGAAATTGAATTCTGAAGCTGGGCTCGGTGGCACATGCCTGTAATCCCAGTGCTCAGGGAGGCAGAGGCAGGTGGATCTCTGTGAGACCAGCCTGGTCTACAAAGTAAGTCCAGAACAGCCAAGGCTACACAGAGACACCCTGTCTCAAAATAAACAAACAAAAACTGAGTTCTGGTCTCCAACATCTCCGTAAAAGCTGGGTGTGTAAAAGCCACAGGAGTGTGAAACCCCTGCACTGGGAAGCAGACACAGGCAGATCCTGGGGCTCAGATCCTGGGGCCCTGTTCCGCAGGAGAGCGGAACAGCTCCAAAGGGAATGTGGACAGCAGTAGAAGACCCCTGATGTTGACCTCAGACTTCCAGACCCCCCGACTCCACATACATAATATGCACACGACAGAAAGAGATAAGACTAGAATACGTAGTCACATCACACATGGCAGAATTCACGCAGTGCAGCACGCCTGTAATCCCAGCGCTTGGGAGGCTGAGGTAGGAGGATTGCAAGCTTAAGGGCAGCCTAGACTATAATGAGACCCAAGTAAGCAAATCAAAGCCTAGGAGAGTGATAAGGCACTTGCGTGGTGAGGCCCTGGGTTCTACCTCCAGTATTCAAAGATGAGCAAATAAAAACTGGGCCAGCGAGATAGTTGGGTTGGTGGCGGGGGTAGAGGCACTTGCCAGCAAGCTTGCACCCAGGATTGATTCCTAGGAGCACATAGAGGAGAGAGAACTGACTCCTAAGAGGTGTCCTCCAACCCCCACACACTCCTTGGTGCTCACGCACACACGTGCACACACACTAAGTGTGTTTAAAAATAAAAAACTCCTTTAATCCTAGCACTTGAGAGGCAGATGCAGGTGTATCTCTGAGTTTGAGGCCAGCCTGGGCTACAGAGTGAGTTCCAGCACAGCCAAGGAAAGATATACAGAGAAACCCTGTCTCAAAAATAAAAAACAAAACAAAGGAACAAACAAAAAGCTGGACATAGCAGCACAGGCCTTTAATCTCTGCACTCAGGAGGCAGAGGCAGGTGGATCTTTATGTCCGAGGCCAGCCTGGTCTGCAGAGTGAGTTCCTGGATAGCCAGGGCTACACAGAGAAACTGTGTCTTGAAAAAGACCCAAGAACATAAAAACAAAAAATAAAATTAAAAAGCCTCTAAGGCAAAGACACAGATGAACTTTAGCCTTTGACAGCAGTGCTCATTCAGCGAGCACCTGCTGTGCCAAGTGCATCCTTTAAGGCCTCTCTCAGGCGCACCTCTGCGACCACTGGTTCCAACTCCAGACTGGCGTTTAGATTTGGCCGTGTTGGTCTTCATACCTTGGGCACAGGACTCCAGCCTAGACACAGACCTGCCTTCCATTTTTGAAAAACATTATTACATTTTACTTGTTTGTTTACTGTCTTGAGGATTGCAGTCTACAGTTCTCTGACCCCTCATTTCTCCCCAGGCTTCAAAAAGAAAAAGGGGGAAAAGCCTTTAAAAATCAACTGAAGGACTGGAGAGATAGCCCAGCTGTGAAGAGCCCTGGCCGCTCTTGCAGGGGACATGGGTTCGATTCCCCAGCTCCCACACAGTGGCTTACAACCACCTGTAACTCCAGTTCCAGGGGTAAGATACCCTGTTTTGGCCTCCGCAGGCTCCAGGCACACATGTGATCACACAGACATGCGTGCAGACAAAACATTCATAAGCTAAAACTAAGTTGTTTTAATTCGAATTTTCTTGAGGGACGTGGCTGATTAAATACAGAAAAAGTGTTGAAAAGGCCGAAGGACAGAACTGGGCAGAAAGGTTGACAGGACTGTCAGCGACCGGAATCAGAGTCGGTGCCATGGCAGCTCCGAGAGCTGAGACCAGAATCACTGTACTCTGAGCATCCCTGGGACTGGGCTCACATGGTCAGGCCCGGCGGCGCTCGTGGTGACTCACACCGGGCCATCGGCCTACCCTACTTCACACATCCTCGCTGTCTGCCTGCTTCTGTTAAAACGCTTTGTGCTACCGACCTGTTTATTTCTGCCACCGTCTTCTTGAGGTGGGTCCTGTTAAAATCCCAAAGAACACGAAAGCCGAGGCACGGAGGCTCATCGACCGCTGGGTGGCCCGGCTGCCTGGGGACCATATCCCGTCTTTCCGGGACCAGGGCAGTTCGAGGCTCCCGCTGTGAACCCCCCCCTCCCCGCCCTCCACACAGGAACTTAGGCTAGGGTTTAGGTCTCCACACTGACCCCGGGCGGCCTCTCGGCTGCCATCCCGGTGGCAAACCTGCCTGGCCCTGGGGAAGCAGTGCGCGTCAGTGGGAGCGCAGTGGCCTGCGTGGCGAGGAGATGGTCCCTTAGGTGCTGTTGTTTGTGCTTCAGGCCTGAGTGTCCCCTGAGCTGAGCGCAGGCCCGGGGGACAGGACCGGGCTGTTGAACTGAAGCCTGGGGAGAAACGAGGGTCAGCTGAGCCCAGACTGCAACGGAGCAGAGCGACCTCAGGGTGCTCCCTGGGACTCACTGTGGAAGAAGGGACCCCCACGGGCTGCCCGCTGTGCTCCGCCTGCGTGCTGTCCTGTAGACGCCGGCACACGGCTACTCACGTGCGCAGAAAAGAAATACAAATGTAAGGGAGGAGACCCCCGCCCCGCCCATCACTGCCTCCCAACAGGAGGCAAAGCCACAAGGCACGCTGAGGACAGGAGGCTGGCGCCACAGCCACCACCCGGACAGCGGTAAAGGCAGGCAGGGGCACCAGAGTCTGGACCCCCAGAGGCAGCGCTGGGGAGATGAAGACAGGATTCCTGCATCTCCCCGGCCACACAGCCTTGCCCAGTCAGTGAGCTTCAGGCTCAGTGACATGGCTCAGTAGGCAAAGGTTCATTCCCGGGACTCGCACAGTCGAGGGAGAATAGACACCTGAAAGTTTTGTCCTGTGAAGTCCGCACGTGCCACCCCAGGAAATGTTAAAGGTTCACGTAATATAAGAAAGGAACCCAAACACAAACAAATGCTACTGAGTGTCCTGTGCTAGGCACTAAATATGCCCACATAGGCATTGTTACTCTGCTTTCCAGGCAAGAAAACTGACAATGAGGAGGCGAGGGAGGATGAGTCAGTCAAAGCCCTGGGTCCCATCCCAGCACCAAGTAAACAGGCCTGCCATCCCAGCACCCCAGGAGGTGGAGGCAGGAGAATCAGTTGTTTAACTTAGGTCGTCCTTAGCTACACAGCAAATCAGAGGCCAGCCAGCCTGGCTTAAACAGCCAACAAACCAAAAGGCTGAATAACTTGGTCAGGGGTGGCCTTGAACCGGGGACCGCTTGGCTCTGCATTCTGGGCGCAGAAACAAGCCTGCTGCCTCCCAGGCTCCTCGCCCTTCTCCAGCTGGCTGCCTCGGAGGAGGTGCCAGCAAGCCTCTGTGGAAAGGACTGGTTTGCTCTGTGAAGGTCACTCAGAGGTTGAGTGCCGGCTCCGGCATGTGTCTGCCAGGCGGGCTCGTGGTGCCAGGTGCCACTGATGTTTTCGGGGCTGGGTGTCAAGTCTTGGCACACGTCTAGGCCGAGGGCAGGGGACCTGTGTGTCCACGACACCCTTCATGCAGAGCTGCACGGGATGGGGGGGGGTGTCAGGTGTCCCACAGGTGTCTGTTTTCACATTCCTGTGACCTCATGAGAATGTCCCACAGACAGTGTGGCTTGTCCCTGACCCAAGTGGTTTTGAAGTGTGTGTGAGTATGTGTGGGGGGGCGATAATAATGTCTTCCTGGAAAAGGAGGTGTAGACCAGGCTGCGTAGGGGCGGTCTGGAATCGTTAACATCTGGGATCGCCTGTTAGGGTCACGGGTCACTGGCGGGTTCTCCCAGTGCCTTGACTAACCTGGAGACCCCAGGCTGAGTCTAGAACAGCAAACAGCAGGTGACCCAGCTGAACCCAGATGTGGGTGTGGCCCAGTGTGTTTTTGCTGGATACAGTGTGTCTGAGTCCATCAAGGTATCTGACCAGACGGTGCAGTGAGGCACGGAAGAGACGCAACTCCAGAAAACTTAAAGGTCACTTCCTGGCACAGCTCTACCCACCCAACTCAAAATGCCCTCTGGGCACGGTCACACACCTTCCCCCACACACCAGGGCTTGGCTTTCAGTCTGACAGCCCCAGCTGGGGAGTGGGGGTGGGGGCTGGAGAAGCCATGTAAGGCCTTAGGGGCCTGGCTCTTGGCCAACGGCTTGGGAGTGGAGCCCAGGTGACAGGCTGGACACCCGTATTTGCTGCCAGGGTATTCAGGTAACCTAGATATTCAGGTTGAGGGGGCATGGGGACAGAAAGCGTCAAGGAACCCCAACTTCGAAGAGACGAGTTGGGGTGGAAATTAGCACCCACTCTCTGTAGCCCTACCATCAGCAGCACCCACATTTTTAAGGTTAGGGCCTTAACAGGGTCTCTTGTTAGACGCGGAAAGCTGCTTAGGGGACTCCCCCAAGGCTGGCTACCCTGGAAAGGGTCCTCTAACCCGGACAGGCAAGAGCACCTTCAGGTCACAAAGAAAGGCACTGGCGACGGGCCACCCACCTCACGCATCTGCTGGGGGGGTGTCGAAGAGTGTCCTCCTCGCTGAAGGAGAAGTGGGTCAGTGACTCCGGTCCCAGGGGCAGTGCCAAGGCCGGGGGTCGGGGCCGGGCCCGGGGCGCGGCACTGGAGCGCATGGGAGCCAGGCGCCGTCGGGACCGGCATTGGGGACCGGCGGCTGCACCGGAGCGTGTGCGGCGCTGCACGCCAGGCCCGAGGTGCCAGCGATCGCCGGCACCGCCTCCACACTTGTCCTGTCCTAGCCCCTGGCACCACCCCCGTGCCCTCCCCCCGGGGACACGATCCCGGGTGCTCGCGTCCTCCTCGCGCCTGCCTCCCTCTTGCAGAAGGGCGCTGTGAAACTGAGCGCCCACTTGCCGCGGTCCCTCCCCGGGCCTCGGGGACGCCCGGGGCTCCGGTTTCCCCGGCTCCCAGCCCGCGGCCCTTCCCTCTGCCCCGGCCCCGCCTTCCACCCCTCCCCGGCCTGACGTCGAGCTGGGCCACCTCCAGGTCTCAGATCGCCACCGTGTGCCCGCGGGGGAACTAGACGCACCGCACAGGGCTGGGTGATCAAGACCCTCGGGAGGGCCGGGGTGACAGATGCTGGGAGGCGGAGCTGGGGGGCGGAGGGGCAGAATCAAACCGAAGGGACACTTGCCCCATCCTGAAAGCCAAACCTCTACTGTCCTCTCCCCTCCCACCTCTTGCTCAGTGCCCAGGGGGACTCCCAACAGCCTCTGCTCTAAACAAGCGTGTGTAGAGAACGGGGCACCGCGCCGGGAGTCGACCCACCAACAACCTGGGCCCACCTCCAGGCGACCGCGGTCTCCAGGAGAAAGGGATGTTTGGAAGGCACACCGGATGTGGTTTCTAGGCCTGGCTCCCTCAGGCTTCCTGTCCCCACAGCCCATCTGCAGTCTGTCTAGGCAACCATCCACCCCTCATGCCACAAGGTGCTATCATTACCAAACAAGACCCTGGGGAAGGCCTGAGTGACACGCAGGGAGGCGGGCCGAGGAGTGGAGGAACACAGACTCAAAGCCACCCCTTCAGGCGCCTGCCCTGTCACTTCACAGGCTGTCAGAGGCTGGTGGAACTCAACAGAAACTTGTTCCCAAGTTTGGTAGCTCATGCCAGTAGCCCAAGCCCTCTTGCTGCAGGTTGGGTTAGCCTGGGCTACAGAGTGGGACCTTACCTCAAAGCCGCAGGGAGTAGAACACCTGCCTAATACAAAGGTTTGGCCTGAACCTGCGCGGTGTGGTACGATTATAATTCTAGCACTTGGGAGGTAGCTGCAAGAGGATCAGAAGTTCAAGACCATCCTATACTGTAAACCGGAGGCTAGCCTGAGTTACATGAGACTGTGTCCCCAAACAAAATCCAGAAACACAAAACTTAAAAAAAAAAAAAAAATCTTGCCGGGTGTGGTGGCACACCCCTTTAATCCCAGCACTCCGGAGGCAGAGGCAGGTGGAACTCTGAGTTCAAGGCCAGCCTGGTCTACAGAACGAGTTCTAGGACAGCCTGGGCTACACAGAGAAACCCTGCCTCAAAAAACAAAAACAAAAACAAAAACAAAAACCAGGTTCTGGAGTCACAGCGATGCTGACTTGGCCTCAAGTCCCCCAAGGCATAACCACAGCTTCAAGTAGGCACAGGAAGTTTATTGAGCATCTGCTGCATGCCCTATCGGGTTTCTCCACAGCAACCCTGGAAGGCAGTATGATTCTTATCTCTGCCTCCAACGGAAGGGGAAAGGGGGAGGATGCACAAGCAAGCCGCAGCCCCCTCCCGGAGCCCCACTAACGGCCACGCTGGAGGGCTCAGAAGGGCCTCGAACCACTGGCCAGGGCGGCGCGCACTCACCCGGCCCATGCCTGGCGGCCCCAGTCCTGCACGCTGCCGCGGAAGAGCCGCACACGTCTGTGGGGCGTCGGGGATGTGATGCCGAAGAACGCGGACACCGCGGAGGGCCCGGGCAGGAACGCGTCGTCCTCGGCCGCCGCCTCCGGGAAGGCCGCCGCGCGCGGCCCGGGGATGCGGCCCCAGCCCCGCCGCGCCATGCGCCTCCCGCCGCCTCGGCCCTTCCGGCTGAGCTCGGGCCGCCCTCGGGGCGGAGCCCGGCCGGGGCGCCTCAGACCTCAGGAAGCCCAACCGCCTTCCTCCAAGGCCCTGCCGAGTGGGGTAGCCACAGACCCCTACGCGTCCCCCCTTTCCTACCGCTGTCATTGCGTCTGAGTCACCCCGCTCCCAAAGACCAGGGTGCGTCAGGAATCTCAGTGCACCCACCAATCCGGGTGGTGTTCGAAGACGCAGCTTCTCCGGTTATTTATTTACTTTTTTTTGGGAGGGGTGGTTAACCGGGGTCTCAACTGTGTAGTTCTGGTGGCTGGTCTCGAACTCCCCACGAGACTGGAGTGGCCTCACACTAAGAGATCTTACCTGCCTCTGCCTTGCAAGTCCTGGGACTAAAGGTGTGTGCCAGCATGAACAGCTCGGACACCCCGGCACCCCTGGGCCCAGCTCCCACAGGCAAAGGCAGCGCCCATAAGCCGATGGGGATCCCCCAGATCCTACAGCCTTCACACACGGGAGGAAATGTCTCCAGATTCCCTCACGTGTCCCTCACCCTGCAGTGGTTCCACAGCACCCCAGAATGCCATCCCCCCAAGTACTGAGACCCCCAAAATAAGCTTGGGGATGTCTCCAGACACAAGGCATGGGAGTAAACCATGGTGACGCCACACGTGTAGGTGGATTAACCCATAGCCCTTGGCCAGTCCTGGACTTTAATTCTTGTGCTCTATCGTTGCTATTGTGTGTGTTTGCTCCCCTACATGCAGACGTGGCGGAGTGCTCGTGTGGAGGTGAGAAGACAGCTTTCAGGGGTCAACTTTCATCTTCCACCGTGTGCCTCCCCGGGGACTGGACTCGGGGCATCAGACTTGGCAGCAATCGCCTTGACCCACTGAGCCCCGGATCGCAGGTCATGATCTGGTAGGGCTTCAGTCTTGGGGGTGGCGCAGAGTGCCACCTCTGGCTCTCGAGATGTCCCTGGACGCACCTGCCTGTCTGCTTGTCTAAGCAGCCAGCCGCATGCAGCACCCTCAAGTCCTGCTCATCCTACTTCGTGACAGCCCCCCCAGTCCATGAGGTAACCCCCCAAACCCACCCTAGTCCGAGAGGCAGGTCCAGAGGAACACAGAGGTGACCATCTGGGGTCCAAGAGGCGACCACCCGTGACCCTGTGGGGCCCGGGTACAGCATTTTTGGTGATGAGGAGAACGGAGAGTGGAAGGCTTGAACACAGCCCACCAGCTGCTTAAACTACCCCAGCCTCCCCCCACCCCCCAACCCTACCCTCCACCTGCCAGCAGCTCAGGCTGCCTGGACCTCTTGGGTGCTGCCATGACAGGCACGTACACCTCACTACGCAAGAAGTTTGCTCTGGATCAGAAAGGGGCAGGGAGCTGAGGACAGTGCTCGGTGAAGCACCGTCTTGTCCAGAGTCATTGGCAACGTTGCCACGACAGGGCCCGGAGCTGAACCTGAGCTTAGCTTTACCGTCAGCTTAGCCACTGGACTCGGCAAATCACCTTCACAGAGCCTCAGCTTGCCCAGCTGTAAAGCAGGCACCTAAGCAGGGCGGGGCTCAGCTGACGGAGCACGTGCTTGGGGCACACAAAGCCGAACCCAGTGCTCTGCCAGAGGCGGAGCCAGGAGGATCAGAATCTTAAGCTGCTTAGAAAGTCATGGCCAGCCTTGGGCTACATGGTCCAAGAGACCCAGGTCTGCCTGGACGTAGTGTGGACAGCTGTTATTATCAGGGAAAATGTCTGCGTTTCAGTGTGCAGCCCCGGGCGATGGCCCAGGGACTGACGGTGGTAACGGGCGCTTTCAGTGCTCCCTGGGAATACAGCTCTTCCTGGTCTGTCCCAAACTCACAGGGCCGATGAGATGGCTCACGGTAAAGGAGCCCACCGCCAAGCCTGACGAGCCAGGTTCAGTCTCCAGGACCCACAGGGCAGGTGAGGACAGACTCCTGCTGCACACACACACACACACACACACACACACACACACACACACACAAAGCGCTCCTAGACAGATACATCTGTGAGTTGGAGGCCAGCCTGGTCTATATAGCAGGGGCAGGGGAAGAGCTTTGACGGAAGACAGCCTGTTTAAGGTCATCTCAAGGTCACAGGGCCTGCGAGTGGCTGCGTCAGAATCTAACGCTCGAAAGCACTGCGGTTTTCACTTGTTTGCTTTGGTTTGACGTATTTGAGGTCAAGTCTGGCTGTGTTAGCCCGAGCTTGTCTTGAACTCCCGATCCACCTGTCCCTTTTTTCCTAATGCTGAGATGGCAGGCAGGTGGCCCCACAGCCTGCCCACCACAGTTTGCCAGCTTTTGAGTCCCTTATTAATGGCCTGCGTAGACTTTTTAAAAACCCCGAATTGCCTTCCCCGTGAAATGGTGACGGCTGTGGAGGACATTCAGTTGTCCCTGTGGCTGACCCTTTCAAACCCTCAGATCCATCCAAGCAGAGCTTAAACATAGTTTTAAGGCTGATGTACAATTTTGAGTCCAGCCCCGGCCAGGTGGAGACAGGGGGATCAGGGGATTCAAGGTCACTTTAGGCTATATTGTGAGTTTGAATCCAGTGGGGGCTACTTGTCTCAAACAACCAAAAGCCATTTTTTCCCCCAAAATAGAATTTACTATTTTGGGGCCTGGAGAGATGGCTCAGCTATTAAAAGCTCGGCCTGCATCCCCAGAGGACCCCAGTCTGATTCCCGGCATCCAGGCTCACGACAGCCTGTAATTCTAGCTCCACCGGAGCCCTTTGTGGGGACATACTTAAAATAATTAGCTGGGTGTGGCAGAGCTTTTCTTTAATCCAGCACTCGGAGAGGCTGAGGCAGGCGGGTTCTAGGACAGTCAGGACTACACAGAGAAACCCTGTCTTGAAAAAACAAGAATGAATATATGAAATCGATGAATTTTTTATCTGTTATGTTTTACGTGCCTTGTGTGTGGCGGTGGTGTGCCCGATGGGGCTGGAGCTGGAGTAACAAGCCATTGTGAGCTGCCGGCTGTGTGGTGGGAACAGAACTCCCGCCCTCAGCCGGAGCAGCAAGTGCCCCTGACTGTCGCACCGTCCCTCCAGCTCTTGCTCCCATTTTTAAATTTCGAAATGTTTATTTATTGATGTGGCGTGTCCGTGCGTGCACGCGTGGAGGTCACAGGGCGGCCTCCGGAGTCCGCTCTCTCCACGTGAGGGCTGGGGACCAAACTCGGGTCGCTGTATTTCACAGTCAGTGCCTTTACTTGCTAAGCCGCCTCTATTGCCCAAAATTTGTTTTTTTTTGAAGTGCGTCTGAAGCTGGGCGTGTCGGTGTGCACTGTCACCCAGGTATTTGCGAGGGCAGGGCAGGAGAATCAGGGGGTGAGAGCAAGCTTAGCCGGCAGACGAGGCTGTCTCGGTGGGGCCGGGGCGTAGAGAGGCTCAGCAGGGAAAGGCGGCGCCCGGCCCGCCGCCCTGAGCAGTCTCTGGAGCCCACATGGCGGAAGAAGAAAGCTCACTTCCAAAGGCTTCCCACATATAAACCGTGCTCACGTTCCCCTGTCCCAAAATAAGTAAATAAATGTAATTTTTAAAAAATGTGCGCAGGGGGCGTGGCTGGGGAGTTGTGGAGTTGTGGAGTAGCGGAGGGCTCGGGCTGCTCTCGGAGAGGACCTGGGTTTGGCTCCCAGCACCCACACGGTGACTCACAATCGTCTAAGCCTCAGTTCACGGGGATCTGCCGCTCCCTTCCGTACTCTTCCAGCACTGCAAGCACATGGAACATAAACACACTAGTGTAGGCAAGACTCCCGTACACATGATATGAAAATAAACCTCATTTTTCTTCCCCCAAAACGAGGGTTTTCTCGTGTCGGAGAGGGTTGTGTTGGATCTGTATAGAAGCCATGCGGCCGTGCAGGGGGGAATCTGCCATACAGCGCAGTGGTGGCGGCGTGACCTGGGGCTCACACCCAGTGGTCCTGACCTGGTAATGTCACTCGGGGGGAGAGCACTTGCCTAGCAGGTGTGAGGCCCTGAGTTTCATCCCAGTGCGGAAAAATAAGTAAAAACGAACTACTTTGTTTTGTTTTGTGTTTGGAGTCAGGGTTTCTCTGTGTAGCCTCGGCTGTCCTGGTCTCACTTTGTAGACAAGACGGTTCTTGAACTCACAGAGATTGTCTGCCTCTGAGTGCTAAAATTACAGGTGTGTGCCACCGAGCTCAGCTGAACTTAAATCCTTAGAAAGGGGCAAGTTCCCCTGAGCAGCAATGGAGTGTCATATGGCTGCAAGTGTGGGGTTTCCCACCCTTAGCCCTACTGACCCTGGGGGTTACGTGATCTTTGTTCTGGGGGGCTGTCCTCTGTAGCAACCACACAGTCCTCTGTCTTAACCAAGGTGTCAGTAGCACACTTTGCTTATGACATCTAAAATGTCTACAGTGTTGGTCACAGTCTCCTGAAAAGCAAGAAGACAGACCTCAGGTTTGAGACATCCTATCCAAACCCCTCTAAGATCCAGGCCTAAACACCGGACCCAGAAAAGTTGCAGGACAAAGGGGAAGGAGGGCATTCCTGCCCACTGACTGACTAAAGTCCCTGTGCAGTCAGCTTTAGTTGCTTTGTCTGTTTACAATGCCCCTGCTAGTGGGTTTTTATCTAGTTAGTTAGTTTGTTTTTCAAGACAGGGTTTCTCTGTGTAGCCCTGGCTGTCCTGGAACTCGCTCTGTAGAGCTAGCCTCCAACTCTGAGATCTGCCTGCCTCTGCATCCCAAGTGCTGGGATTAAAGCATGAGCCACCCTCTCTGCTAGAGGGCCAGTAGTGGGAGTCTTACTAGGACCATTTCAGAGATCCAGAAACCAGAGGCCAGAAAGGACAAGTCACATGGACAGGGTTCCCCAGCCTGGAAGGAACAGGGATTTATTTGTATTGTATATCTGCAGGAGTTTAGCCTGTATGTTGATGAGCTGTGCCCACAGAGGCCAGAGAGGCCGTCAGATCCTCTGGAATAGTTGTGAGCCACCATGTGGATGCTGGGAACTGAACCTGGATTCTCTGTGAGAACAGTCAGTGCTGTTGAGTGCTGAGCCATCTCTTCAGACCCTGTGATGGCTATTATTGGTTGTCAGCTTGCCTACATCTGGAATGAACTACCAGAAATGGAGGGCACCCCTGCGATCCAGATCTTGAGGTGTGGAGGTGCACCTTTAACCGGGGCCCCGCCTTCTGCTGGAAGCCTCTATAAGGAGAAAGGTCTCGCTCTCTGACTGCCTGTCCTCGGCTTGCTGGCACATCTATTCTTTCACTGGCACTGGAGCCTGCTTCTAATAATTTATTTATTTTTTTATTTTATGTGCATTAATGTGAAGGTGTCAGATCCCTTGGAATTTGTGTTACAGACAGTTGTGAGCTGCCGTGTGGTTGCTGGGAATTGAACCCAGATCCTTTGGAAGAGCAGACAGTGCTCTTAACCACTGAGCCATCTCTCCAGCCCCTGGAGCCTGCTTCTTCAGGATTCCAGAATATACAGAAGACCAACTAAGACATCCAGCCTCGTGGGGCTGAGCAAGTACTGGATTCTTGAACTTTCAGTTCACAGCCAGCCATTGCTGGATTAGCTGGACTGCAGACTGTAAATCATCCCTATAAATTCCCTTTATGTATGTATATACATATATGCACTCAAACACACACACAGACTCATTCCATCCATTAGTTCCGTGACTCTAGAGAACCCTGACTACTACAGAACCCTAAATGTAAAACTAAATGTACATTTACATTTAGAATTTACATTTCTAAATGTAAAACTGCTTTAATTTTTTAAAAATTAAATCTCATTGCCAGGTGTAGCGGTGTAATTTTTTAATCCCGGCAGGGATAGGCTGATCCATGAGTTCAAGAGCAGCATGCTCTATAGAGAGTTAGGACAGCCAAGGCTACACAGAGAAATCCTGCCTGGAAACCCCCCCTCCCACTTTTTTTATATTTTTAAAGCTGTGTGTTGTGTGGGCGGGCGGGTATGTGTATGTGAGTGCCGATACCCACAGAACCCAGAAGCCAGTGTCAGACCCCCTGTGCGGTAGTCACAGGCAGTTGTGAGCCTGTGCTCTTGGTGCTGGGAGCTGAACCTGTGTCCTTCCATAAGACTGTGCTCTTAACTGAAGTGTGTCTCCAGGCCCTGGAATTTTGGTTTGTTTTGAGACAGGGTTTCATGTAGTGGAAGCTAAGACATTGAATTTCTGATCCTCCTGCCTCCACGTCAGAAGTGCTGGGATTGCCAGATCACGTGGTTCTGGGATGGCAGTCAGCATCATGCTTTCAAGCACACACTCTGCCAACTGAAGCCAGCTTCTTCTTTTCTTCTTTAATAAAGCTTTTTACTTCTGTTTTATGTGTGTAAGTGTTTTGCCAAACATATGGATATGTGCCATGTGCTTGCAGTGCCCACAGAGGCCAGAGAGGGGTACTGAATCTCCTGCTCACCCAAAAGACTGGGGTTCAAATCCTAGCACCCACATGGCAGCTCACAAACATCTGTAATTCCAGTTCCAGGAGATCCAGTGTCCTCTTGTCTTTGGTAGGACATCAGGAATGGACACTGTGCACAGACATACATGCAAGCAAAATACCCACACACATAAAGTAAAAATGTAAAGTTTGCACCATTCCTGCAGCCTCAACCTTCAGAGTGCTAGGATTATAGTGGCTGTCACTCAGCCACTTCGTTTCTTCCTAGGAAGCCTCTGTAAACGGAGGTTTCAAGCGACTCCTGACCAGGACCTGGGAGCTGCCTCTAAAATTCCCTTTCTCATGCTGCCCCAGAACCTTTGCGCTGGCCTTTCTCGCTGGCCAGACACACCTGTGCTGCATCCTCACCGTCGCTCTGCTCAGGTGTTCCCTCACTGTGATTCCTCTGGCTTCCTGCCCAACATGCCATCTATGTCACCTGCTGGCTTTGCGATTGCAGCCTCAATCCCTGAGAACTCCAGAAAGCAAGTTTTTTTTTTCTTTTTTTGAAACGGTCTCATTTAGTCCAGGCTGCCTAGGACTCACTAAGTACCCCTGTTCCTGTGAACTCCTGACCTCCCCACCTACCTCCTGAGTGCTGGGTGACAGGTGTGTTTTCAGGGGATGAAACCAGGGCTTCCCGAATGCTGGGCAAGCCCTCCATCAGCCAAGCCCAGACAGCCCTGGCAGTACATGTCTGAAAAGGAGTCCTTACAGATGAGGATGCTGAGCTCATTTATACAGTGTTCTGTCTGCACGAATCCTACACACAAGAAGAGGGCACTAGATCTCATTGTGGAGAGTTATGAGCCACCATGTGGTTGCTGGGAATTGAACTCAGGACCTTTGGAAGGGAAGCCAGTGTTCTTAACCTCTAAGCCATCTCTCCAGCCCTGATTTCTTTCTTATCAACAGGTTCAGCAGGTAAAGGCACCTGCTGCAAGCCTGGGGGCCTGAATTCAATCCTTGGGACACACATGGTGGAAGGAAAGAACCAGCTCCCGTAAGTGTGTCCTCTGACCTCCACGTGCTTGTCTTGGTGACCCCTGTACCTCTTGCAATACAAAATAAATCTAAAGAAGCTCAATAAAAGAGGTAAAACAAAACAAAACAAAACAACAACAACAACAAAAACAGCTGGAGAGATGGCCTAGCAGTTCTGGCTCTTCCAGAGGATCCAGGTTCAATCCCTAACACTCACAGGCGGGGAACTATACTCCAGTTCCAGAGGCTCTCACACCCTCTTGTGGCCTCTGCGTGCACTGCACACATGTGGCACATAGACATCTGATGTAAACAAAACAACCACACTTATAAGAAATACAAGTAAATAGGGGCTGGAGAGATGGCTCAGAGGCTAAGAACACTGGCTGTTCTTCCAAGGGTCCTGAGCTCAATTCCCAGCAACTGCATGGTGGCTCATAAACACCTATGGTGTGATCTAGTGCCCTCTTCTGGTGCCCAGGTGCACATGCAGGCAGAATGCTCTAAAAATCATAAATAAATCTTTAAAAAAAACAAAAACAAAAACAAAAAAATAAATCCTTTAAAAAAAAAAAAAAAAAGCAGGCAGAGCCAGGTGGTGGCGGCCTTTGATCCCAGCACTTGGGAGGCAGAAACAAGTGGGTCTCTGTGAGTTTGAAGCCAGCCTGGTCTACAGAGCAAGCTCAGGGACAGCCAGAGCTACACAGGGAAACCGTCTCCAAAAACTAAAAACAAGTCGTCGAGCAGTGCAGGTGCAATCCCAGCACTCAGGAGGCAGAATCAAGGGGAGGGATCTCTGTGAGTTCTGGGCTAGCCTGGTCCACAGAGTGAGTTCCGGGACAGACAGAGCTCCATAGCGAAACGCTGGCTCAACAACAAAACAAACAAACACACACCAGCAAGGGGCTGAAGAAATGGCTTAGGCTCAGCGGTGTTGAGGGCACCAGCCGGTGCTCACTTCAACAGTACATGTACTAAGACTGGAATGATACGGAGAAGGTTAGCACGGTCCCCGTAAAAGGATGACACAAATGTGTGAAGGGCTCTGTAAGAAAAAAAAAAAAAGAAGAGTACTGCCTGTTCTTCCAGAGGGCCCGAGGTTAATTCCCAGCACATGCATGGCAGCTCACACCATCTATAACTATAGTTCCATGGGGTCCGATGCTCTCTTCTGGTGTACAGACGCATATACAAACAAAACACGCATCTATATACAAGTAAAAAAATTAAACAAAACTGGAGAAAAGTATAAACGGTAGTATCTGAGGGTCTCAGGATTTTCCTGGCCCTCCCAGCTCTCAGAGGCTCTCGGGCTCGGTGTCCGGGGCTCTGTTGTCTCTGCACACAGTGGACTAAGTGGCTCTGCAGCTAAAGGGACTTTTCTTTTGCCTGATGTCATTTGAGGAAATGCTTCTTCCAAAGAGTCCGTGGCTGCCCAGGCCCTGCATTATTAGACCACAGCCCAGGCTCTTCTCACTCGTTCTAGCACCTCTGATGAGAGAGAGGCTCAAGGCCTCTCAGTGGGTAGCATGCTTGCCTAGAATGCACTTCACCTCGGGTTCTCTCTACCTCCACCACCAAGTGAAGAAGGCACAGTGATACACAATTGCAATCTCAACACTCAGGAAATGAAGACAGGATCATGCGAGTTCAAGGCTATCTTGAACTACATGAGACCCAGTCTCAAAAAAAAAAAAAAAAAAAAGCATGGAGGCCAGGCATGGCAGTGCATTTCTCTAATCTCAGCACTGGGAGGCAGAGGAAGAAGGATCTCCGTGAGTTCAAGGCCAGCCTGGTCTACATAATGAGTTCCAGGACAACCAGGGCTATGTAGAAAGACTGTGTCTCAAAAACCAAATGCCAACAAACAAACAAAAACCAGCAACAGCAGAGGATGAGTCGATGGTTGGAGGGGCAAAAACACTCTCTGTGCAGACATGCACAGGAGCTGCCAAGCAGCAGCGAAATCGAACTAGGTTCAGTGAATGATTCCATCCCAAAAGTCAGGTGCTGGGCCAGACACAGGGCCTGGTGGCTGAGGATGCCCGCTGGTCTTGCAGAGAACGTGGGTTTGGTCCCTAACACTTACCCTGGGAGATCTCCCAACTCCTCCTGATAGAGGAGCTGACGCCCTCTTCTATTTTTGTTTGTTTTTTTAAGATGTGTTTATTATTTATATAGTACTCTGCCTGCATGTATACATACACACCCAAAGAGGGCACCAGATCTCATTATAGATGGTTATGAGCCACCATGTGGTTGCTGGGAATTGAACTCAGGACCTCTGGAAGAGCAGTCAGTGCTGTTAACCACTGAGCCATCTCTCCATCCCCCCCCCACTTCTGATTTTTGAAGGCACTCACGCATGCTTGGCACAGATACATTCACTCAGGCCCACGCACATAAAATAAAATAAATCTTTGGCAAGATGCCTCAATGGGTGAAGACACTTGTCATGAAGGTTTAGGGACCTAGTCACCCACAGAACTCCTGGTGGAAGGAAGACCCAACTGTCTACAGCTGCCCTCCAACCTCCACATTTGCACTGTGCCCAAATTCACACCCATTATTATTAAATATAATAACATATAATACAGTAATAAATGTTTTTTTGAGACGTGATCTCACTGTGCAGTCAGACTAGGCTGCCCTCAGACTAACAGAGATCTACCTGCCTCTGCTTCCCGAGTGCTGGGATCAAAGGCGTGTGCCACCTTGCTCAGCCATACACATAATAAATACGGTAGAGAGGGACATGCACACACTGACTTCTATTTCCACAAACACATACACCACACACACACACACACACACACACACACTGCAATAAAAACTCATAATGTATAAAATGCAGTACACTAAAAACAAGGCCCCGAGAAAAAGTCCTTGCTCCTAGATCACACAAGGAAGACACCGTTCAAATCCTCTCTAATGTTGTGGAGTGGAGACCTGGATCCTCCTGTCACTTCAGTCCTGTTATTTCTGTGACCTTGGCCACGCAGCTCCGCTAAAGTAGTCCATGGAGCTGGCTCAGGGGCTGAAAGCTGGTACTGGTCTTGCAGAGAATGGGAGGCTGGATCCCAGCTCGCTCCTGCAGCTGCGGTTCTAGATGACTCCAAGCCTCTGGCCTCTGTGGACACCTGCACTTTACACGCATGGACCCACCACAGACACATATAACTTGAAAATTCAAGTAATCAGGCGCGAGAGTGCACCTCTGTAACCCACCACTCAGGAGGCAGGAGCTGCAGGGTCTCTGCAAGTTCAAGGCTGGCCTGGTCTACACAGCCAGCCTCAGGACGGCCAGGACTGCACAGAGAGATGCTGTCTCAAAAAGCAAAACAGACCAAAAAGGCAGGAGCAGTGGGGAAGTCCTTCAGTCTCAGAATTCCCAAGGGCAGAGGCAGGTTGGTCTCTGAGAGCTTGAGGCCAGCTTCATCTACATAGCGAGTTCTAGGACAGCCAAGGTTATGTAGTGAGAACCTTGCAAGGTCAAGGACATTGTGAGCTGTATCCCAGAGGCTGGTGTCAGGAGGCTTGCTGAGATCCAGGCCTCAGAGGGAGGACAAGATTGGGAACCGTTCCTAGACCAACTTTTCTTTCAGGTTCCTCTGGGAGTGTCCACCAAGTGGCTGCTCCCGCTGCAGTGGCCTAAGGCGCGTGGAATGAGGAGACAGCCCTGTCCCAACCCTGCGGTCGGCCGGCCTGGCGCCCAGCTCCCTGAGGCATTCAGTAAAAATAATATTATGAGAGCCAAGGCTGCACGTTTCTCACGGTCCAGCAGAGGGCGCTCTGACAGCTCAGCTCCCAGCGCAGGAACAGGCCTGTGGGCGCCGAGCAGGGACCACAAGGGCAAAGGACCCCAGTGGAAACATACCACCCACGAGAGACACTAGCCCGAGGGTATGCACGTCCCTGGGGGACCAGAAGGTGCTGCTCTGGATGGGGAAAGTGGGAAGGTCCAACGAGTGGTAAGAGGCCAACTCAGTGCCCCACCTCTCCCCTCGCCTCTGCCTTTCCTTGCCTTCCAACTGTCTTTTGACAGATCGCAGCGGGGCTGTGACTCAGCCCCCATAGGCCGCGCCAGGAACGCCGTCTCGCGCACCCCACTCCCCGCCCCGCCCCCCAGGTTCTGAGGACCGAGTGCAGAGGCCACCACCAATAGGAAAAGTGCCTCCCCTCTGGGAGCCAGCCCGGCGGGGTGGCTGCACCCCTCTCCACGCTAGCTGCCCGGCCAACACAGTGGAGCGTGCCCGGGATCCCCCACGTGTGCAGAGGCTGAGCTGCGTTTGTTCTTGGTCCCTTTCCTCTCTGTGCAGGGCGCTGGCACCCAAGCGGTCTCTCAGTCCACAAGTCAGTCAACTGTCCCAGCTGCGGCCTCCGCAGGCCACAAACTCCCGCAGGGAAAGCGAAACCCGAGCTGGGTCAGGGATGGGCCAAGATTTCTGTTTTTGATTTCTCACTGCAGGCCAGGCCGATTTCACTGCGGCCGCCTTGGTTTTCCTCTAAGTCCAGGGACCTCGGGCAGCAACCTCGGTAGAATCCTTCACACACACATCGGGAGCTCAGAACTCTCAAACTGACTGCTCCAGGGCAGTGCCTAACCGGAAGCCACGGAGGCCACTCTTGCAGGGAGACCTCAACTCGGAGCTCCTTGTCTGAGCTTGAGGGAAGAGATTTTTGACCTCTTTGATCTGCAGTTTCCTCACCAATCCAATAGGGTTCCCTCACAAGCTGCTGGCAAGGAGGGAGGTAAAGGGGTAAAGACAAGGCCCCAGAACTGAAGCCCATGAGTGAGCCGTTCAGGAAAGGGCACGTGAATTATAATCATTGCCGCTCAGCCACTGTTGATCAGACAACAGGGGGCCAGGAAGTCCCGAGGGCCTTGAAAGGGAACAGGGTCTGAGTCCTGCGCTCCACCCCGAGGCGCCATCTCCGAGGCTCCCAGTCTCAGGCTTGGCATTTCCTGTTGATGTGAGCTTTGTGTTTTTACAGCTTCCCTCTCCTAGTTCCCCCTGAGAAATCTCGGGAGCCTGACACTTGTTCTCTGGTAGGGACTGCAGCAGCTTGGTGGAGTGTTAAGGGGAGTCCTTGGGGAGCTGTGGGGACTGGAGGGGTCCCAGAAAGAGCTAGAAAGACTGCAGTCATAGTCTGAAGGGGCCTTGTTGGGGGGGGGGGGCTAGGCATGAGAAGGCAGCTGTGACACCTTACAAATGTTCGAAGGGTGAGTGACTGTAAGAGGTCAAGCACCCAGGGGCCCGGTGAACTCAGTCATCGCGCCTGGGGCACCGTTGACAGTGGCTGCAGTCACTTGGGACTATCTGTGTCAAGAGGACACTTGTAGTTATGGTGCCCAGGGCAGATGGTACAAGGCTTATCGGCCAGAGTGCTGACTGTTAGAACGGTCTAGACGCAGGTAGCAGCATGACTGAGCCCCGTGGAATGGTGCCCCCCTCTTGACTCAGCACTCAGGAAGCCAAAGCAGGGCTATCACAAGTTCAAGGGCTGCCTGGGCCAAGTCATCTTCTCTTAAAAAAAAAAAAAAAAAAAGCAAGCAAGGGTGGTCACAATTGTCTGACAAGGTCTCAGAGAAAGTAGGCACACATCACAGCCCCAAACCCCCGAGTCTCTGGACCACGGAACCCATCCTGCATTTGCTGTTCTGGAAGCAGATAGCCACCATGCCCACGGGGACACAGCTTTTCTGTCACCAGCACCAGACACTCCGCCAGAGTCAGCCATCACTGTCAGCATGTCACAACCACTCTGCCGAGTGCAGATACATCCACGCTGTTACAGCTGTCACAGACAGGGACATGGTCGGCGGGCACAGTTACGGCAGCCCAGAAGCACCCCGCCACCCCGTCGTCACTGTCTTCAGGGCAGAGTCAGGCAGCGCCGGGGTCCAGGCGGCCCAAGCCCGTCACGCAGCTGAACAGCCCTCCCTGACACCGCCTCGGCAGGGGTCGCCGCTACTCGGCACACAATCACTTGTCACTTCAGAGAGGTGGGGACTCCTCCTTGATGGGACCTCATCTGCCCTTGGCACAGGTCCGCGGGCACCTTGGGCGCCATGGAACGCTGACTGCCTGGACGGGGTGGGGGCTTGTTCCAAGTCATAATCCGGCCTGGACAATGTTCCCCGGAAGATCCCTGGACCCCTAACACCGGCTACTGCAGGGCTCCCCTGACTGAACCCTCCGTCCCTTGGAAGCGCTTCAAGTGCTACCCCACCGGAAGTATCAGCGTGGTTCTTTAGGCACCACTAACCGAATGCCCCGCAGGGTACTCCACGGATGACCCCAGCCCCCAGGAAGTCCCTCCAAGTGGTACCCCCTCTCCAGCAGCTGCTCTGGACCATTACTGCCCAAGCTTGGTCGAGAGCCCTGAAGCAGCACTAATCCCCTCGGGCCCCAACTTCACCCTGGACCCCGCAGAAGCAGAAGAGCTGCTGCAGTGGCGTCCCCTCTCTACACCCACGCGGGGCACGCTGATCCTCCCACCCGCCCCACAGCGCCCCCTTCGGCCGGCTTCGCGCGTGGCGCCCCTCGCGTGCTGGTGCGCTCCGCGCGCCGGGGGAGTCTCACCGCCTACTGCTGCCTCCGCCGGTGCCGGTGCCGTGGAAGGACGAGGGCCAGGACATGCGGGTGGTCCGCAGGCCTGGCCGGTCGCCAGTGTCCACGGCGTCGGCGCGCTCCATGGGCCGGTGCGGCGAGCGCTCGGCACTGTCCGAGTAGCCACGCTGCTGGATGCGGATCGGGGTCCTTGGCTGCCGCCACAGGTGCTGGGGGGGCGGCTTCAGGGTGGCCTGGCCCTCCCGGGGTCCGGGGAGAGAGAGAGACAGGCTCCTCTCCGAAGGGGCGGCCGGAGGCTCCATGGCTCCCGCTCTGTCTCGCGGGGCACCCCCGGGGCAAAGCGTCCCCCGGCCTGTCCGAGCTCAGAGGCTCCACGGCCGAGGCGCTTGGGGACCCGAGGGAGCTCCTGGCCTCAGTGGGGCCATGGCGCCCAAGGGCGGAGGGCGCGGACGGCGGCGGCGGCGGCGCCGGTGTCCTCCGGGCGCTTGGAGCCCGCTGCGCTCTCGGAACCCGGCGCCAGCCGCGACTCCCCGCCCCGGCCCGCCCCTCCCTGCCCCCCGCCCGCCCGGCGACTGTCACAGCGCCACCCCCTCCTCCTCCAAGGAGAGGAGGGTGGCAGCCCTCCACACCCACGCACAGCCCAATCCCGCTGGGGAGGGGACGCCGCCGCGCGCCTATCTTCAAGAGCCCTCTGGAGCAGCAGGCACGCGCAGGGACCAAAGAGTTAAAGGGTTAATGGCATCGGGACGGAGACATCCGACTGGTTGGCGGGGTGTCACTCAGCTGCATCCATCAAGTCTGGGGCGGAGTCAGGGGCTGTCGTTTCCTCGCCTTTAGAACCCCAGTCACTCTTTCTCCCAGGCCCCCTCGGCGAGGAGTGGTCCTCAGGCCACCCAGACGCAGCGTCGGCAAGCCGGCAGCAGCGCACGCAGGACCGTGACGGCGTGTGGCGCCCCCATCGCCTGGCGGGATGTGAGCGCACGTGGCCCCTTCCGAGGGTTGTCTGTGTTGTGGATGTCTCCTGGAAGTGTGTGCGCGCACGTGGTGGCTGCTCCTGCTGCTGCTGTCGGGGGTGTGAGGGTGCGCGCGCACGGGCGCAGCCCGTCGGGAGGGCGGAGCGTCCCTTGGGGTCTGTTCCGGTGGCCTGGGACTGCGCACACCTTCCCACGCGCTCTGGCGCTGTTATTCTGACTGTGATGGGAGGATGCTGGTGCGAGCTGTGCACGCGATCCTTGCTCTGGTGTCTGTGGCCCCCGAGGGCGTGTGCTGGCGTTTCTGTGTCGTCCGCCTGGAGGCCACTTGAGTGTTCGGGGTGTCCTTTTGGATCCCCCTGTACCTGATATATAGGTATCGCTACCTTTTAATTTTCAAAATTTTTATCATTACATTATGTGTGTGTGTGTGTGTGTAAGCGTGTCCCCCACCTCATCATCCAAACGCTACATCTCTCAACTCCTGCAGCAAGATTTAGTCCAGCTCTGCACCCTCAAGCCCTTACGGATACCCCTTAAATGCCCTGGAGAGGTCGGAGAACAATCCACGGAAGCCATTCTTTCCTAACATCTGGTGGCCCCCGGGAATCAAACTCAAACAGTCAAGGCTGCCGGCAAACGGTTTCACCCACTGAGCGCCTTGCCGGCCCAATCCCTGCCCCCTCTTCTTTTAATTGTTAAAGTCTTTGAAGCTCTTCTTCGAAAGGTAAACTGAGGCAGGTGGAAGGAGTAGCTGCGATAGGAGACTCTTGGAGGATGCACCCACCCCTGTCGTTTTCAGGCGAGTAAACAAGCGGAGCCTCGTCTCCCGCCCTCAGAACCCCCCTTCCGGCACCTAAATCCGGAGTCGCCGTGACTCACGCTCCCGCCTCCCTCAGCGCCGTGCCGAGCAAACGAGCAAAAGAGCGAGCGGGGATCCGAGAGCGGCCCCGTGCCTCCTCCCGGCCCTGGCTGAGTGAGCCCGGATTGCTGCTGGGCCGGGGTGGGCGTGCTGAGGCGCCCTCGTGCCTCGTTCCCTCCCAGGCTGCACCGCTGCTCAGCCGCGGCAGTGTCCCCTGCAGCGCCCTCTCCCCCACACATCACCCCTCTTCTGGTCGCCCAGCGGGAGACAGGCCGTGCAGTCCTGCCCCACCCCCGCGCTCGGTCTTAATTACACACAGGCAACAAACCTTTCCCAGTCTCCAACTTCCTCAACCACTTTCCTCTAGCTGGAGGGGACTCCAAGCGTGGGCAAAGGAACGCGGCAGAGGAACTGGGCCCCCACCAACAGCCCCAGGTGTTCCCCGAAGCCAGAACTGTATCTGCCCCCTACTTTTCTCAGGAACCTTCCCACAAGCATCTAAGCGGTATTTTGCAAGTGTTGAGGACGCCCAGCTGTCCAACGTCTTCATACTGAGAGCTGCAGCCTTGGCCCCAGCTCTGGGTGAGAGCTGTGAACCTCGAGGTGGGGCTGGACTAGAGCCAAACAGAGGCTGGAGTGTGGGAGAGGGGGCTTTTTCTTCTCCTCATGGCTTAAGCAGAGACCCTAGAGCCTTCCAAAGGAATGGATGGGGGTTAGGGATAGGTGAAATTGCCATTACAAAGACGAGGCCGGGGGAGCAGAGTCTGGGCAGGGGTGGGCTGGCAGTCAGAGCCAGCTCAGCTCTTTGGCTCACTGACTGAGCTCCTGTCCAAGAAGGTGGGGGCGGGGCTCTATGACCTGGGAGGACCCACATGAGAACTGGCTAGAAAGCACTAGTGGGCTGGTGAGAACGGCCCAGCAGGTAAAGGTGACTGCTGACAAGCCTAACCACTTGAGTCACATCCCCAGAACCCACACGGCGGAAGGAGGGAACGGACCAAAACACAGACACACAGCAAACCAACAAACAAATGTAAATAAATAATGGAGTGCATATAGGCTTAGACTTTTTTCACACTCCCCCCCTCCCAGTGAAATACAAACCCTAGACCTACTCCAAAATGCTTACATCCTGGCTAAAGCTGAGGGATCTAGCCTGCTGCCAGCGGGGAAACTGAGGCAGCTGCACCGCACACTGACCAAAGGCCAGGCCCTCAGCTCTGTGCATTTAGGGGCGTCCTGGAGGCTCTGGAGCAGTACAAACTCTTTTCATCTATATAGGTCCCCGCTGACTCAGGCGGCTTAGGAAAAGGTCCCCGAGGCTGCCAGGGCTCCGCCTTCGGAGAGCTGCCGCTGCCAGAGTCAGCAGGCTTCAGATGTGTCAGCCACGTTTACAAAACGCGAGGAGCTCAGGTTAGCTCCTGGGTGACTCAGTTTCTCCATGCTTACCCCCCAGATGGAGCCCCCTCCTGCCTACCTGTTGTCGTCTGATCTGATGACAGTTAGTCGAGATGAGATCCACAGCCGTTGCTTGGTGGACCTTGGCATGGCAGGGAGTCCAGTATCCAAGGGCTCAGGCTAAGCCCAGCCCGGACCAGGACCTGACGAGAGATGGTGGCGAGGGCGGCGCAGGTCCGCGCCTAGCATGTTGGCACGGCAGGACTAGGGGTTCTCCCCGGGCCTCTGTGGAGGGACATGGGGGGAATTGGGGCTTGTCTTGGGGTTCTGTCACCTCACCCCCAGGAACACGACTACATAGCTACCAAGCAGAGCAGCTAATGGGCACATTCAGGACCCTCATTTCTGAGCCTTCCATGGAGGAGTGAACGAGTCCCTTTAAGCCACAGTCATTCGGAATGGAAGTTTATTCTGTAGCCTAGGCTGGCCTTGAGTTCTCGGTCCTCCTGCCTCAGCTTACCACATGTTATCATTACAGAACTGTGACCCTGTTTTATCCCTTTTCCCACCCTATTGTCCTTTCTTCTTTTATACAATTTCACTGTGTAACAAGCTGGCCTTGAAATCATCACCTATCTATTCCCCCCAAGCGCTGGGATTAAAGGCCTCTGTCTCTGCACCCAGTATCATCCGCTGTAAGTGATCCACTCGTGTTTTCTAAGGGGTTTCCCCCTGTTGCCTTAGTTTCCCGTACCTCTGAGACCCACAAGAGCTCACCCAGGCCGACAGTCCTCCACCTTTGGCCAAAACTGTCTCCCTACTTGCGAAGCCACAAGAAAGAGTCCCTGCCCCTACTACCTTAGGGCTGAGAGTTTGTCAATGTGGAAAGCAGTGGGGAGAAATGCAATCAAAGGGCTACACCGAGGCATCAGTGCCTACACTCCGGAAACAGCTACAGTGGCTAGAGAACTATGCTTACAACAAACTCTTGTCTAAGCTCCGCCCAAGCCCAGGTCCGTTCCCTCTGTACGCCCGCCCCCGACTCCGCCCCCGGGGCCTGGGTCTAGTTCACCCTGTGTCTTCCTTCAGCCACCCTTCCTTCGCCTGTCCCAGAGCCCGGGTCAAGGGTCACCTGCCTGTGCAGAGGACCAGAGGCACCTTCCGTTAGAACACGCGGGCTCCCCATGCAGACTGGGTCTGGAACCTTCCCAGCCCCCTTGCCTATCACTCGCTCCTCTCGACAGACGTCAGCAAACAGCTGACGCAAAGCTGGCGAGGGATGATGCCCTCCCGTTACCATGGCGACAGGTGACGCACGCGCGCTCGGGCGGGTGTAGGTGCGGCGGCAGGCCTCTGGGGGCGCAGTGGCCCCTCTGCGAGTTCCTTGCGGCCGCACGCTGGGACTTCCCCGTCCGGGAATCCCACGGAGGAGCCGGCCGCGTGCTGCGCGTGGTCCGAGCCGGGGGCCGGAGGAAGCGCTCCTGCGAGCTGTCGGGCATTCTGCTACACCCCAAACCCCCGAAATAGCTGCGGTGTGCGGGGGCCGGCGCCGAGAGAGACGGCGGCTTCTGGGCACAGATGGGGGACGCACAAGGCAGAGGCGCGGAGACAGACAAGGACTGGTGGAAATAGAAACAGACAGACAGGGACACAGACGCAGCTTGCGGTGACGGGGGAGGGAGAGACTGGCTCACTTTACCTTCGCAACCTAGCACCGAAGATGTGGGTTGTGTGCCCATGGGTCTTTGATTTCACCTCTCCGAGCCTCAGTCCCCTTTCCAGACAGGTTCTCATGTAGCTCAGGCTAGCCTCACTCAGACTTCCCGCCTATGACCTTGAACATCTCATCCCTTTTCCTTCACTTCAGTGCTGGGATTACAGGCTTGCAACGCTAAACCCCGTTAGTGGATCCAGTTTAGGGCTTCCTTCGAAGTGTGCAATGCAAGCGTTCTATCAACTGAGTCACATCTCTAAGGTCTTACTATGTAGACCAGGCTGCCCTTCAACTCACAGAGAAACACTTGCCTCTGCCTCCGAGGCATTCACCAGGGAGGTTTCTGCTTCCTATATACCACCCTCTACCTAGCGCCCCTCACCTTCCAGGGCTCTCAAAGCAAATTTAAAAGCCCACTGGAACTCCTGCTCTCCTGCAGACGGCGTTATTCGTTCCGCAGCAGTGATGGCCGCAGTGCTGCTATGTTGTTGCTACCTTACTTCATTTATGACCTTCTACATGCCTACACGGGAATATCAGCTGCAGCCTGGGCTGAGAGAAAAGTGCTTGGTGTGCAAGCATGAGGACCTGAGTTCAGATCTCCAGCACCCGCATAAAAGCTGAGTGGAGGGGTGCACCTGAAATCCTCCATGCTGGGATGGGAGGTGGATGTGAGGATCCTCAGGCCCAGTGGCAAGCCAGTCTAGAGAAAGTATGATCTTCAAGCTCAGTGAGAGACCCTGCCTCAAAAAATAGACCGGGTGTTGTGGTGCGCGCCTTTAATCCCAGCACTCAGGAGGCAGCGGCAAAGGAATCTCTGTGAGTTGGAGGCCAGCCTGGTCTACATAGTGAGTCCCAGGACAGTCAGGGCAACACAGAGAAACCCTGTCTTAAAGGTGCAATTAAACGGTGGAAAGCAATAGAGGAAGACACCTACTGTTGATCTCCGAATACCATGTTCACCCATATGTGAGTGCCATCCGCACACAGGTGCAAACACATGAACACCAAGACGAAAGACAGATTATCAGAACCAGCTGTGGTAGCACATGCCTGTAATCCCAGGACTTGGTAGGCAGAGGCAGATGGATCTCTGAGTTCAAGGCCAGCCTGGTCAACAAAGCAAGTGCCAGGACAGCCAGGGCTTCAGAGAAACCCTGTCTCAAAAAAAACAAAACGAAAGAAAGAAAATAGAATATCAGCAGGAACGCAAGAGCATTTTATCTTTTCCCCCACCCCAGACAGGGTTCCACATAGCCCAAGCTGGCTTCGAACTTGCTGTGAAGGCTGGGCTAACTTTGAACTCCTGATCCTTTTGCCTCCAGTTTTTTGTTTTGTTTTGAGACAGGGTTTGTCTGTGTAGTGCTAGCTTGCCTTGAGCAGGCTGCCCTCCAACTCATAAAGCTGCTGCCTCTGCCTCTGCCTCTGCCTCTGCCTCTGCCTCTGCCTCTGCCTCCCAAGCACTGGGGTTAAAGGCGCGTTCCACCAGTGTGCCTGTTTTTCTGTGCTATTACAGCTGTGAGTCACCATATCCAGCTAAGGCATTTCTGTGTTCTGGGACTCACGTAGATCATTTCCAGCTATCAGAAATGATTAGAACTTGGGGTGCGGTGGGGGGGGGGACTGCCATGCTAAGCATCAAAGCCAGGGTCCCTACCTGCATGCCGGACAAGCATGCTGCTATTGAGCTACATGATCCTCCCTGCCTTTGTATATGGTGTGTGATGTATGAGAGGAGAATGAATCTTGAGGTGCAGCCCAGGCTAGCCTCCAAGCCTTCCTGCCTCAGCCTGCCAAATGTTGGGATTACAGATGTGACAACCCCACCCCCAGCCCAAATCCTCCCATGTTTTGAGATTTCATCATTCTGTGCTGTACAGTTGGCTGCCAACTCCTAGGGTCAAGAAGTTCTTCTGCCTTGATTTCCCAAGTATGTAAGACCACAGTCATGTACCCATGTGCCCAGTCGGACACGCATGTATACCGGCATTCTCCCTCTATGTTACAGAACACCAAAACTAACTCTTTCTAGCTTCTTTTGTCTTATTGAAATGACGGAGACCTTAATGCGATGTAAGTTAGAAGAGCTTATTGTGACTATCTTCTGACTGTATGAGGCGATGGTACCCACTCTTTATGCTCCCACAGACTCAAAGGATGCTAAAAGAAGGAAGAGGGTGAGAATATAATTTAACTGCTAGAGACTCTGGTAGCACAGTTTTGGGTTTTGAAGGCTCTGGACAGAAGGAAGGATATAGCTTTAAGAGAATCTGGTAGCATAAGTTTTGTTGTTGTTATTGTTTTGTTTTTGTTGGACATTGAGACAAAGTCTTGCTATGTAGCTATGACCATCCTGGAGCTCACTGTGTGGACCAGAGTGGCTTTGAACTCACAGAGATCCATCGAGTGACAGGATTATAGGCTTGTACCACTACATCTGGCTCTGATGTCTTATTTTTCATTTCAGTGTTCATGTGTGTGAATCTGGGGGGAGGTACATTCACATGTCCGTGCATATGGGAATGATAATTATTATTAATATTTTATGTGCATGGGTGTTTTGTCTCTATGTACCAGGGTCAAATGCTCTGGAGTTATACGTAGTTACAGATGGTTGTGAGCTGCTGGTAACTGAACCTGGGTCTTCTTCAAGAGCATGAAGTGTTCTTAACCACTGAGCCATCTCTCTGTCAACCTAGTTTTGACTTTCAAAGGCTCTGGAAGGGATGAAAGAGGGAGGGAGGAGGGAGTTAATATAGCTGCAAGAGAGTCTGATAATAGACTTTGGGTTTTGAAGGCTCTGGAAAGAAGGAGTGTAGTTGCAGGAGAGTCTGATAGAATAGGTTTCTGTTTTGCAGGTTCTGGAAGAAAGGAAGAGAGGAAAAGAGGAAGAAAAGCACCTTCTCTTTCTATGCACACAGCTATATATGCTCGGTCCCATAGAGAACAGAGCTGGTAATATACCCCTAGATTCTGTAATCATACCAGCATGGCTGCAGTCAAATCCTCCCTCTGCCACTTCCTGGTGACCCTGGATAAATCATCCAGCCTCTCTGGGCTTCAGCTTTCTCATCTGTAACACAAAGGCACTGTTTAGTTCATGTATGCTGAGGTTGATATGAGGATAAAAGAAGACAAAACAAGGCATACTCTGAACACATGGTCAGCACTCAGAGAATGCTGGCCACCATCATGTTTGTTAGAGCCAGGCTTAGTGGCACACACCTTTAATCCCAGTACTTGGGGGCAGAGGCAGGTGGAGCTCTGAGAGTTTGAGGCCAGCCTGGTTTATATAGTTTCAGGACAGCAAGAACTATATAGTGAGAACCTAAATTGAAGAAGAAAAAAAAAAAAGCAACAAAAATAGCAATTGTTGCTTCACAGAGCTATAGCTGTATGTGAGAGACCATACAGAGAAGCTGGCTCTGTTGGTCTCTTTGCCATTCCTCACACTTAGGAAGTATTCAGACCTCAGGACTTTTGCATATGCTCTTCTTCCTACCTAGAAAATCTCTCAAGACATTCTGTGCTCTCTCTAATCCTGAATCCTTTTCCCTGTTGGTATTAGTTAACTTTTAAATTTTAAACTGCCTTTCAAATTTTAGTTCATGTGTGTGTGTGTATGTGTGTGTGTGTGTGAACTGTAAGAGTGTGGGTGCATACGTGTGCCACTGCATGTGGAGGCCACAGAGCAACTTTCAGGAGTCAGTTTTCTGCTTCCACCATAGAATACCAGGATCAAACTCAAATTTTCCCATTTGTGTGACAAGCAGCTTTACCTGTTAGCCCATTTAGCCTGCCCTGCTTTAGACTTACAATATAATAAGTTATGTGGCTTATGAATTACCTATTTATTTAGTTTTTTGTGTGTTTTTGTTTTTTGGTTATTATTGTTGTTTGAGACAGGGTTTCTCTGTGTAGCCTTGGCTCTCCTGGAGTCTCTCTGTAGATCAGGCTGACCTCAAACTCACAGAGATCTGCCTGCCTCTGCCTTCCTGAGTGCTGGGATTACAGGCATGCACCCCCACACCCAGCTTATTTTGTTTTTTCAAGACAGGGTTTCTCTGGGTAGCCCTGGATGCCCTGGAACTTGCTCTGTAGGTCAGGATGGTCTCAAACTCAGAAATCCGCCTGCCTCTGCCTCCCAAGCGCTGGGATTAAAGGTGTGCGACACCTCTTCTCAGCTATTAATTACCCTTTTAATCACTGTCTTTTTTTTCTTGCTTTATCTTTCAGCGCTGGAGATGAAACCAAAGGTCTCCTAATACTTGGTAGGGGCTACCCCACTGAGCCCGCCCCAGCCCCTCACTAGGGGATTCTAAGCAGGGGCTCTACGGTGAGCCCCACCCTAGCCCTTGCAATACTTGATCATCTGGAGCATAGGCTTTGTCTGCACGGGCATTTCCCCAGGTGGTGTAAATCCCTGTAATTACTGGGCTGTAATCCTGTCTGTATTTCAAGTGCTTGTAGCAGCCATGGTACACAGTACAAACTGATGAGCCCTGGGGCGTGTGTCATTTGGTAGAGTGCTTGCCTCTCATGCGCAAAGCCCCGGGTCCATCCTCAGGACCACACAGAACTGGGCATGGTGGCACATGGCCATAATCCCAATGATATAAGACCCTGCCTCAAAAACAAACAAAAAGACAAACCCTTAGGGAATAAAATGAAGAAAGGAGTGGAGAGGGGCAGAGACTGCTATCCACACAGTTACCTGTTTTTGTTTTTGTTTTGTAGCCCTGGCAGGTCTAGAATTCATGTATCAACCAGACTGACCTCCAAGTCAAATCTGGATCTGCCTTCCGACTCCTGAGTGTTGGGACTAAAGGTGTGAGCTACCATATCTAGCTCTGTCCACTCAAATGTAAAGCTGTGAAAAATAAGCCTGGAGAAAAACGCAGACAAGGGAGGGGTGGGGATTCTAGGCCTTCCTTCTCTGGACAGCAGCCTGGGTGGGGAGGCGTACAGATAGCACCACAGGCTGCTCTGGGCTCTGAGTGTCTGTCCCTTCTGTGGTGTGTGTGTGTGTGTGTGTGTGTGTGTGTATGGTGGCTGGATGGGTGGCCTGGCCTCTGCTTGTTTGGGAACCATGTGCCTCGACGCAGCAGAAAGCAGTATTTCCCAGTGGTTAAAGATGCAAGTTTGCTGTTGGCAAGATGGCTTAGCATGTAGAGGTGCTTGCTGCCAACTCTGATGACGTGAGCTCAGCCCTGTGAACCAGCATGGTGGAAGGAGAGAATGACTTCCTTAAGCTGTCCTCAGACCTCTATACATTTGCTGTGGCACCTGTGAGTGCGTCAACACACACAAACACACAACATGAAAATATAGTACAAAATAATACAATGTAAATTTGGAGCCCAGTGTGCCACTGCTCTCCAGTAGTCCCAGAAATAGGGAGACAGAGGCAAGAGGGTCATAAGGTCAGAGCCAGCCTGGGCTACATAGTGACACCTTGTCTCAAAAAAGGTGGCGCTCCTGTGCACCCCTCCTTCCTCCAGGATCTGCAGGCAGTTAACGTTTGCTGTGGGAGGGAAAGATGTTTCTTCAGAGGTGTCGCTGCCAGTAGGGTGCCCATGAGCCTTGAAGCAACTATAATGAAATTCAATTGGCTCACACACACACACACATACATCTCACTATGTAGCCCTCTCTGGCCTGGAACCAAAGCTCCATCTCCTGACTCCATCAGGCCCTGTGCTCAGTTGGACTTCTACAGGACCCCTTTCTCAATGGGCCATAACCATCCCTTTGGTCTTTGTTATTCATTTGTCTGTATGTTTAAGAGACAGTCTTACTGCAGGGCCCAGACTGGCCTGGAATTCCAGTCCACCGCCTGCCTTTTTTTTTTTTTTTTTTTTTTTTTTATTAATGGCAGGGTGTGGTGTCCCTGGCTGTCTTGGAACTCACAACACAGGGTCTGCCTCTGCTTCCAGAGTGCTGGGATTAAAAGGTGAGGGTTACCTAGGAGAGATGTTTGGTTTTTTGAGACAAGATCTCCTGAAGCTTAGACTGGCCTTGAACCCTTGTAGCCACTGTCAGCCAGAAACTCCTGATCCTCCTTCTTGCCTCTACCTCCCAAGTGCTGGGATGGCAGGCATTCAACACCTTCATGCCTGGCAATTTTTCATTGTGATGGTCTAGTTTATATTCAGACTTGCTTCTATATGATCTTGCTCCCTGGCCAACCAGGTACAGGGACCTGTGAATGTCTCTCCTTTTCTGCCACTGTGGTCTGGCCAATGTGGCTGTTTACAGTAGTTGGCTAGGGAATGGGAATGAAATACACAGGGAAATGAATTTTGGAGCAAAGGCATATTCGGCTCCTGGCCTTGGTCTCAGCCTGCTTCCCATTGGTAGCTGAAGAAGCAGAGGCGCAGGAATGCATGACTGGGATCTCAGAGATCTCACTGCAGCTAAGTGGTGTCTGCAGCAAGGATTCCCACCTCCAGCTTTGGCCCAGCCCCAAAGCAGTCCCAATTCTCCCTACCCACATTCCACAGAAACAAGATACACCACAGGAGTCTGCTCTGAGGGAAGGTGGGCTACCAGGGATGTGAGATAGAGAAATGGCTCTGAGTAACTTGGGGCGGGTGTCTTTCCCAGTCAGTCCCCGCGGGCTGGACACACCTGGTAAGCGATTAGCATACGCTTGGTGATGAGGCCGGGATGCGGGAGGTTCCCGAGCCCCGGTCTCAGCTCCCTGCAGCTCCACTGTCAGGAGCCTAGTTGGAAACACACACACACACTACAGCGGTGTGGTGGAGACGCTCTAAGAACGTACCAAGGAAAGAGCGGAGGGAATCACTGCCTTCATGGAGAGCTAGGGGAACCCCATGATCTTGAAGCCCTTCCTCCCGGGAGTCGGGTTTCCCCCTCTTCCCAACACAGCTGGCAACCCCAAAACTTACCTTGCTGGGAAAAGGGGCTGGAGAGAGGAGCCCCGCCCTTTGTGGTCTGGGGACAGGGCAGTGGCAGCGGACAGGTGTCCAGACCCTTTGTTTGCTGGAGTGTATGGGTGTGTGGGTGTGCGGGAGACCCTCCCGCTGTATGTCCGTCATGCGCGTGCCGGGGCTGGGATAGACCGCCGCTGCTGTGGTGTATTTGCCAAGGTGGAGGAGGGGAAGAGAGAGGGGACTCCCCGGCTCCGCCCGCCCACTCGTGTGAATGAACGGGAGGGGGAGGGGCCCCAGCGGGAAGGAGTTTTTATGCCTATCAACCCTTCCCCTCCACGGACAGGGAGGCAGCCCCCGATCTGCAGACCTTTATTCGCCCCAGAGAGGTCCCTCTCCAACAGCTCCCGAAAAGCCGAGAAGAGGAACCCTCCCCAAGCCAAAGGGATACCGTTGCTCTCCTTCGGCCTGACCCCACTGCAAGGAGCATCCCTTAATCTGAGACAATCCTGACCCCAGGATGCAGTGGGAGTTTCTAAATCCTGTATCGAAGCACTGGGAGGGATGTACGCCCGGGTGCTCAGAATAAAATGGACTCCCTCAAGCCCCAGACGAAATTCAGGGACTCAGGTGAGCTGAAACAGCTGTGCGCAGCCCCAAATGGCGAGCCGCCTCCGGGGTCCCCCTGGGCGCAGGGCTGCCAACGCTGTCGCTGCTTACACATCAGCGACACCCAGAGGCGGAAAAAGGAGACACTTTCAGGAGAGGGACTGGATGATTACAGAGGGCCTCAGAGGCTGAGCTTCCAGCCTGAGGGCGCTTTAGTGGAGTACGAAGGCCCCAGACCCCGTCAATCACCATCCACTTATGGTGCGCTGCAGCATCGGGCCACTTACCAACCTTTGGACTGCAACAGTTTTTGCTACCCCAGCGCAGGGTTTAGCCAAGGGTTCTAGCCTTAGGATCCGCTCCATGGGTAAAGGAGCTTGCCACCAAACTTTAAGACTGAAGCCTGAGTTTACTCCCTAGGCTCATCCCTGTGGAAGAAGAAAACTGACTCCCGGAAGTTGTTTTCTGACTTCAACGTGCGCACTTTAGCTCTCTACCCCATAAAGTAAAATAGTATTTATTTACTTGTTTTGAGACAAGGTCTCTTTACATAGCTCCTGCTGTCCTGAGCATTAGGTAGACCAGGCTGGCTTGAACTCAGAGATCCACCTGCCTCTACCTCCGGAGTGTTGAGATTAAAGGAATGGTGCCACCATGCGCGACCAATGACTGTAATTTTTTTTTTTTTTAAGTACTGGAGCTGAACTGACTGCTCTTCCAGAGGACCTGGGTTCAAATCCCAGCACCCACATGGCAGCTTACAACTGTTTGTAACTCCAAGATCTGACACTCTCACATAGACATACATGCAGGCAAAACACCAATGCACATAAAATAAAGGTAAATAAAAAGAAAAAAAAGGCTGGAGCTGATGCAATGGCCCAGCTCTAAAAATGCTTGCCACCAAAGCTGGATGGCCAGTTTGATCCTAGAGCCCACAGGGTAAAAGAGAACTAACTCCAGCAAATTATCTCATGACCTTCACATGTGTACATGTGTGGACACGTGCGTGCACGCACACATACACACACACACACACACACACATGCACACACACACACACACACACACACACACACATTTTTAAAGGACAGGGGCCAGGGAGATGGCTCATTTGATAAAAGCACTTGCCATCAAGCCTGAAGACCTGAATTTGATCCATGGGACCCACATGGGAGAAGAAAAATGACACAGTCAAGTTGTCCTGACTTTCACACGTGCACAAACACAAAGTTGATAAAATGTAATTTTTAAAAACTGACTTATTTATTTTTATTTCATGTGTATTGGTATTTTGTTTGCACATGTGTCTGTGTGAGGGTGTCAAATCTGGAGCTGGAGTAATAGACAGTTGTGAGGTGCCATGTGGGTGCTGGGAATTGAACCCAGGTCCTCTGTAACAGCAGCCAGTGCTTAACCACTAAGCTATCCCTCAGCCTCTAAAATGTAATTAAAAAAAAATTTTTTTTAGCCCGGTGGTGGTGGTGGCTTTAATTCCAGCATTTAATCTCTGGAGGCAGAGGCAGAGGCAGGCAGATCTCTGAGTTCAAGGCCAGCTTGGTCTATGAAGGGAGTGAGTGAGTTCCAGGACAGCCAAGGCTACACAGAGAAACAGGGTCTCGATAGATAGATAGATAGATAGATAGATAGATAGATAGATAGATAAATGAGTTTGAGGCCAGCATGGTCTACAGAGTTCCAGGACAGCCAGGGCTACAGAGAAACCCGATCTCAAAAAAATAAGCAAACAAATGACAAATAATACAAAAAAAATCCGGCATACAACTAGAGCTATATAGTGAGATCCTGTCTCGAAAAAACAAAAACAAAACAAACAAACAAAAAAAAATTAAGGGCAAACATCCTTTAAAAGAAAAATTATGTGAGCCAGGCACGGTGCCGAGCCTTTAATCCCAGCGCAGGGGAGGCAGAGGCAGGCGGATCTTCTTGAGTTTGGGGCCAGCCTGGTCTACAAAGGGAGTTTCAGGACAGGCAGGGCTGTTAGAGAAAGCCTCTCAAAACAAACAAACAAAAAATTACATGCGTTGATGTTTTGCCCTCAAGTATGTCTGTGCACCACATAGTGCCCCAGGGCAGGCAGAGGCCAGAGGGGGTGTCTTATCCCCTGGACTGAAGTTACCCGTGGGTGCTGGGAACAGAGTCCAGGTGCATCGCGCCACCTCTCCAGCCTCAATTTGGAATTTTTACTTTATTTTATTTTTTTTACTTTTTGAGACAGTGTTTCTCTGTACAACAGCGCTGGCCGTCCTGGAAATCACGCTGTAAATGAGGCCGGCCTCGAACTCGCAAAGACCCGTCTGCCTTAGCTTCCCGAGTACTGGGATTACCGTGAGCCACCACGCCCACGGCGACTACCTTTTTTGTCCCAAAAGGATGCTCAGTCTGGGCTAGGCGGGAACTTCAGAAGGCCGCGCCACGCCACGTGCTCTTGTCCCTTTAAGAACAACCTCCGGTTGTCAGCGCCGCACATTTCCCGTTGCTAAGGACGTGACGTCACGGGCCGACGCTAGGCGGGGCCGTCGTGCGCGGCGCCCTGGAGCGGAAGCGGAAGGGGCGGGGCTCTGCGAGCGGACTCTCTAGCCCTTGTGGGTCCCTGATCATTGCCCGGCCTTGTGGAGAGCCGGGAGCCAGTCCGGGCCTCTGAGGCAAAGATGGTGGACTATAGCGTTTGGGATCACATCGAGGTGTCGGACGATGAGGACGAGACGCACCCCAACATCGACACGGCCAGCCTCTTCCGCTGGCGGCACCAGGTGGGGCTGTGCGTTCGCATCCCCTTCCCCCCACTCCCGGGACCTCCCGCTCTAGAGTTCTGACCTCTTACCCAGGCCGCCCTGGCGCGGGGGTCGGGGAGACCTCAATTAGTGACATCTGGAGCCTCAGGTTCCACAATCTAAACTTTTTCTTTTCTTTTTTCTTTGAAACAAAGTCTCACTGTGTAGCCTTGCCTGACCTGGAACTTGCTAAGTAGACCAGCCTGGCCTTTAATTCACCGATCACAGAGATCCTCCTGCCTCTGCCTCCCCAGTGCTGGGATTAAAGACATGTGCCATCATGCAGAACTGGACTTTTAAATTCCATCCCAGGACTCCTGGATCAGTGGGAACCCCAACTCTTTACCGTCATCTCTGGGCTTTCCTCTTCCGCTATGTTTTATTTGTATGTTTATTAGTTTACTTTTTGTAGTTTGTGTTCGTGTGTGTGTCACAGCATGCATATGAAGATTAAAGATAACTTGCAGAAGTTGGGCCTCTCCTTCCACCACGTAGAAACTGGGTATGGAACTCAGGTCACCCCACTTTGCCACAAGCCCCTGTACACCCTGAGCCATCATATCAGCTGTTAACACTTTAATCAGCATCTAGATTCGCTCCAAGCTGACCTTTCTGTGTAGGAGTACCCATTATCCTGTGTGGAACCTTTTGTTCTTCCTCAGAATTCTTTATCAGAGTCCAGACCCAGATTCTGTTAGGTAATCCCGTATCCTCGCCCTGCACCCACTTCTGATGGAACGTGCCCCTTCTGCCTCTCCTCACCCTTTAGAGTCTGGATCCACAATACTTTTTATCGTGGCATCAACTTGCCAGGATCTTAGGCACAAATTTCTGTCAAGGCCCAGAGACCTCCAACTTCCCAAGTAAATAAGGGCTGTGTCCTACCCTCAATTTTCCGATCCGTCTTAGCTTGCAGCTGCGATTCCCCAGCCCAGGAGCCCTGTCCCTGGAGTATAGACCAGAACCCCTCTAGAGACTTAAGTGTTGGAGTCCCTTTCTCTTCTGCCTTTGACTTCCAGCTTCACTCCTGCCCATCATCCAGTTCTAGTGGCTTTCCTTATTCTCACCTCCTGTAGACTCCAGGAAACCCCACCCATTTCACTTCCTGCCAGAACCTCTGCTCCTTCTAGTGGACCCCCTTCCTCCATACCCTGGCTCCTGTATGAACTTTGGCCATCATTGAAAACTCACCAAACAGATGAGTGGCATGAACCTTTAATTCCAGCACTCAGAGCTGCAGAGGCAGGCTGAATCACTGTGAGTTCAAGGCCAGCCTGGTCTACAGCGTGAGTCCAGGACGGCCAAAGCTACACAGAGAAACCCTGTCTCAAAAAAAAAAAAAAAAAAAAAAAACAGGATGGAAAAAAAAAAAAAAAGCTAACCATGGTGGGACAGGTTTGTAGTCCCAGCACTGAGGAGAGAGAAGCATTAGTTTCAGAAATTCAAAGTCTTTAGCCACACAGTAAGTTTGAGGCTGGCATGGGCTACATAGGATCTTGTCAACAACCAAGGGAATAAAATAAAATTCTACACATTTTTTTTTTTTTT
>NW_026586173.1:13961562-14099819 GCF_907164565.1 Psammomys obesus
TTTTTTTTTTTTTCTTAATAACAAACTATTTCCACAAATAAACCTAAAAATTTTATTGACTATTCATTGTTTGCCGTGAACATCCATGCCACAGCACGTGTGGACATCAACAGACAGCTGTGCTACTTTGTTGTTTCTCTGCTTCCCTGCTACGGGCACTGGAGCTAGAACTCGGGATGTCACCATTGGTGACAGCTGCCATTGCCTGCTGAGCCATCTCGGGAGCACTGAGTAGAGGTGCACCCATCAGTTACTTTGGCTGCCCAGGGAGCTCTGGTGGCCTGCCCATGCCTCCTGAGCCCTGAGGTTGCACAGTGTTGGGGTTTGAACTGGGTTCCCGAGTTTACAGGGCAAAGCAAGTTCTTGCTGTCTTAGTTTCTCATAGTAAAGTAATAAGTACACAGAAGGTTAAGATGCGGTGGGGGAGGGGTCATCACAGCAGCGAGGCTGGCCTCTTGAACCTGGGCTATCTGTCGCGGCCCTGCCGCCTGTGGCTCTTCCCTTCTCTGCAGTGGTTGGTATGGAGATTCTAGAGAATGTGGCTTCACACATGGCCAAAGGAAATGGGCTGTTCTTTGAAAGTCTCCCAGCAAGTCACCGAGTAGCTTTCTCGGGAGGGAGGGACTGACTGTTCCTGACCTCCCCATTTAAAACAAAGACGGGGTTTTGTTCTAAATTCTTTATCTCGATTTTCCCAGGCCTCGTGGGAACTCAAGTGAAGCCCCTCCCTGAAGGCCTACCTTGCTTAGGGGAATCCCCCTTTCTGAAAACTAGTGTCCTGGGTTTGTCCCTCGTGGTGTGGAAAGTCCCTGTTGGGGAAGCCCCTTGGGCATCCCTGCTGAGTTCTGGCCAGGTTTAGGTGCAGAAGTTCTACAAAATGGCTGGGCCTGGGGAGCAAACACAGACCCTTCCAGTAGCCTAGGGTAGCTCCTTTTCTCTACTGTTCAGTCACGTCACGGGTGTTTGTCTGCTTTGAATGAACCTTGGGTTGTCACTTATATCTGTAATTCCAACATCCGAAAAACTGAGACAGCAGGAGGGCTCTGAGTCTGAGGTCAGCCCAGGCTACAGAGTGAACTCCACAGACCTTCCACTGAAAAACCAAAACCAAACAGGAACAGGAGGGAAGGAGATGGGAGGAGGGAGAGAAGCCAGCCAGCCAGCCTCCAGTGAGCTGGGAACGAGATGAGGTTTGACTCTCAGAACCCACCCAAAAGCCAGGCAGGGTTCTTGGTGCTCATTATCCCAGTGGCAGGGAGGCTAGCCACAGGCCTGTTGGCTAGCTTGCCTATCCAGACTGGGATGTTCCAGGCCAATGAGACCAAAAACAAGGTAGATGGCAGTTAAGGAGTGGCCATTGAGGTTTTCCCCTGACCTCCACAACTGCATATACACATGTATAAATGCCATACACAAATACCAATAGAAGACAAGCCAGAGGCGGGTGACTTCTGAGTCTGAGCCCAGCCTGGTCTACAAAACGAATTCCAGGACAGCCAGGGCTGCTAGAGAAACCTTGCCTTGAAAATAAGTAAAATTTAAATGTTCTTTTTAAAGGAAAAGAAAAAAGAAACCACAGGGCCCTTGGAGAATGCCAAACACTGGCTCATGCCTCCCATCTCTGCGGGAGTGCATGAGCTGTTGTTCATTATGATCATCATTGTTACGAGTCACCCAGTCTAAAGTGTTGGGTACAGACCCTCTATCAGCTTCAGAATTTAGAGCATCCTCGCCTAGCAGAGCCCAATCCAGAATTTGACACACCCTGCTTGCTGCCACTTAACTCTTTGTGGCTTGGGCAGTGACAGAGGAGGGGACTGTCTTAGTTACTTTCGCTGGTGTGAAGAGACGCCATAACCAAGGCAGTGTATAGAATTTCTTGAGGATCAGAGTTCCAGAGGGTTAGAATCCTTTGTCATGATGGTGGGGAACGTGGTAGCAAGCAGGCATGCCACTGGAGCAGTAGCTGAGAACGAACATCCTGATTCACAAGCAGAGGTACAGAAAATAGCTAGCTGGGAGTGGCAGGGCCTTTTGGAGTCCCAAACCCAGGAGCAATGACACACCTCCTCCAACAAGGTCACAGCTCCTAATCCTTCCCAAACAGATTCACCAACTGGGAACCAAGATTCGAATATGTGAGCCTGTAGGGGCCCTTCTCATTCAAAGTAGCACAGAAAGTCAGGTAGGGAGAAGACAGCCAGCCCTTGGAAAGCAGCCCGGGCCTCCGGCTCAAACTACTCAGTCTGCCCCCTTAATGTGTGCCCTCCGTGCTGGGTCTGACATTCTAGAATAGGAATGAGACATTAATACATGCACTCAAATGTAGTGGCCAGAGCTCAGTGGGTGGAGTGGTCAGCTATTGTATGCAAGGACCCAGCTTCCATCCCCAGCACTGAGGAGACCCGTGTTATCACTTTCCCACTCTCAGCCATGTTCTCTCTCTCTCACACACACCGGTCTTATCATCCCAGCCTGAGTTTGAGGCAGGGGGATCAGGAGTTCAAGATCATCCTCAGCTATATAGAGACTTCAAGGCCAAACTGAGCTACACAAGACCCTGCCTCAGAAAAGGAGGGAACTGGGTGGTGTGAATGCCTTTAATCCCAGCAGAGGCAGGTAGATCTGAATGTGAGGTCAGCCTGATCTACAGGGTGATTTCCAGGACAGCCAGAGCTACACACAGAAACCTCAGGAAAAAAAAAAAAAGAGAGAGAGAAGAGATGGCTCAGTAGTTAAGAGCACTGGCTGTTCTCGCAGGGGACCTGGGTTTGGTTCTTGGCACCCTCATGGACACAACATCCAAACTCCAGGGAATCCAGTACCCTTCTCTGACCTTCGTGGGGACCAGGAATGCATTTGGCCCACAGACACACTAGTAGGCAAAATACTGGTACACACAAAAATCTAAGACATATGTCTATACATATATTTATATATACATATATACACGTGCAGATACACGTATGTGTATATATGTATATATATATATATATATAATTAAAAGGGGAAGGAGGAGGAGAGAGACAATTCCTGTAAACTTACTATGTTGGTCAGCAGCAGAGCACTTGGCTAGCAAGTACTAGGTTCTGGGTTCAAGAGTCCACCTCTAGCATCTCTAGAGGCGGTGAGGAAGCCTCCTCTGAGTTGTGAAAGAAAAAAAAAAGATTCATTCCCAAGGCTAACCAGAAGCTCTAGGCTTGTATGTCTTAGTCAGAAATCTGGCTTATCATTTCAAGGGTTTGAATGATAAAGGCACCCACAGCCTTGGGCATTTGAATTCTCCTGATCCCCAGTTGGCATAGCAGTTTGGGGAGGCTTAGGAGGTGTGACCTTGCTGGAGGAAGTCCGTCGCTGGGGGTGGGCTGTAAGAGTTCAGATTCGCTACATTCTTGGTTTGCTATTTCCTGCTGTGGTTTGCAGATGCCTCGCAGCTCCCGGCTACCACGCCTGGGCTTTCAGCTGTGCTTCCAGCTGTGCTTCATGCCATTTCGGTGATGGATTCTTAACCCCATGGAACCTAAGCCCCAAATAAACCTTTCCTTCTGTAAGCTGCCTTGGTCCTGCCTTTATCACCGGAATAGAAAAGTAACTAAAGCAGGCTTTGATGGCACACACCTTTAATCCCAGCACTCTGGAGGCAGAGGCTAGCCCATTTCTGACTTCAAGGCCAACCTGGTCTACAGAGCTAGTTCCAGGACAGCCAGAGCTACATAGAGAAACCCTGTCTCAAAAGACCAAAAAAATAAAATAATATAGAACAAAAATGTTTAGGTATAATAATTAATATTAAATGATTTATTATTGTTGTTGTTATTTTATGTTCATTGATGTTTTGCCTGTATGTCTGTGTAAGGGTGCCTGATCGTCTGGAACTAGGATTACAGACACCTCTTGTAAAATAGGTGGGGTTTTTTCTGTCACCCATTCTTACTCTCAAATAATGACATAGAGACCTATTAGGCTTATTAATAAGTTTCCAGGCACAGCAGCTGGGCGGTATTCATCTCTTCTAACCCGTCTGTACTAGCCTGGCTACTTCCCAGCCACATATCCTGTCACTTGCCATCTTAGCCTCATCTTGGCTGGTTCTGCTCCGCTTGTGCTCATCGAAATGTCGTCATGGTGACCTCCTCATGGCCACTTTCTCTCCTCCTCCTCCCCTTCTACCTCCTCTCACTGCTCCACCTCCTCCTTGTCTTACTTCTCTATCTCCCTTCCCTGGTCCCTACCTGAGACCCCCAGACTGGGATCAGAAGTCCCACCTCCTGTCCTCTCTGCCCAGCTATAAGCTGGTAAGCTTCTTTATTAACCAATCAGAGATGAAGGAGAACAATTTTAACACAACATTGAGACAGGAGGCTTCATAGAAATGACAATGCCCATGTCCAGACTGCAATCAGATCTCGGGGCACAGAAATCAGCATCTGAATACACAGTGCACAAGGCCATCCCCAAAAAGTTTTGAGCTGCCATGTGGATGCTAGGAATTGAACCCTAGTCCTCCTAAGAGAGCCAGTGCTCTTAACTGCTGAGCCATCGCTCCAGCCAAGAACAAAATTTTAAGGCCATATAATCTTGGTATGCCAGTAAGTATTACAGGTAGCCATTTTGCTCCCTTTGCAGGGACTTTCCTTTGGATCTCACATTCCAGCCCTTTGCTGATGAGAAGGGGTGACTCTCCTCTGTATCTGCTCCCTCCTGCAATTAGGACTCCGCTGTCCAGGCCCAGGAAGGCTGAAATACTAGCCAAAACTGGGGAGGGGATTAGGGCAATGAGGCATTCACTGGAAGCATAAGGTTTGCTGGCCCAGCGGAAGACACAGGAAGCAATCACCTCGGCTGGACTGGTTCACATCAGTTTTTAGCACATGCAGAGTTTTCTGGTTTTGTAGGACTTCTTGGGGCAGGTGTGGTGTAGATCATCTCTGGAGCAGTTTGCAGTCTGCAGCTGATTTCTGGATGGTGTCCACCAGCCAAGTGGAACTCTGCCAAGACAGATGTAGACCAGGAACAGAAGTTAAAGTTAAAAAACTTGAAGGAAACATGTATTTGGAGCTCCCCTCAGAAATAGGCAATAGGCAGGGAAGCTTCGGCACATCTTTAATCCCAGCACTTGGGCAGCAGAAGCAGGCAGATCTCTGAGTTTAAGGCCAGTCTGGTCTATCTACAGAACAAGTTCCAGGACAGCCAGGGCTACACAGAGAAATCTTGTCAAAAAAAACCCCAAATATCTGGAGTAGACTCACTCCTTTGAGACATAGCAAAAGCTAGGGCTTTGAGTTAAAAAGCATGGACTTTCACTCCCCTCCCACCACCATGAATTTACAGATTGGACAGTGATGTTTTTAGCATGATGAGAAGCATTTTTTTTAAGATTTATTTATTATTTATATGGCATTCTGCCTGCACACCAGATACCATTACAGATGGTTGTGAGCCACCATGTGGTTGCTGAGAATTGAACTCAGTACCTCTGGAAGAACAGCCAGTGTTCTTATCTCTGAGCCATCTCTTCAGCCCGATAAGAAGCATTCTTAAGTTTCTATTTAAAAGACAACCAGAGGTTATTTAATATCCTGAGCTTGTGACAGATACTAGTAGTCAGTGCTTTATCAGCCTATCAGAACCCTATTGATTAATGTTAAAACTCTGAACTTTTGAAATCTTAGTATAGCAACAGCATAGAGTATCTTTTATTTATATTTTTCTTTCAGTTTTGTTTGTTTGGTTTTGGTTTTTCTTTTTTTATTTTCTTTTTAAAGATTTATTTATTTACTTTACATATGTGCCTTCTCTATATGCATGTACATCGACGTACCAGAAGAGGACATCAGATCCCTGTGTACATGGCTGTGAGCCACCATGTGGTTGCTGTCAATTGAACTCAGGACCTCTGGAAGGGCAGACAATACTTTTAAGCGCTGAGCCTAAGAAACTTTGCTCTGTAGACCAGGCTGCCCTCGACCTCAGAGATCAGAGTTCTGGGATTAAAGGCATGTGCCACCACTGCCCAGCTGTAGTTATATCTCTTAAATTATCTTTTATTTATTTATGTATGTATTACAGTTTATTCACTTTGTATCCCAGCTGTAGCCCCCTCCGTCGTCCCCTCCCACTCCCACTCTCCCTCCCTCTTGTACTCCTATGCCCCTCCCCCAGTCCACTTATAGGGGAGGTCTTCCTCCCTTTCCATCTGACCCTAGTCTATCAGGTCTCATCAGGACTGGCTGTATTATCTTCCTCTGTGGCCTGGCAAGGCTGTTCCCTCCTCAGGGGGGAGGTGATCAAAGAGCCAGCCACTGAGTTCTTGTCAGAGACAGTCTCTGTTTCCATTACTAGGGAACCCACTTGGACACTGAGCTGGCCATGGGCTACATCTGTGCAGGGGTTCTAGGTTATTTCCATGAATGGTCCTTGGTTGAAGTATCAGTCTCAGAAAAGACCCCTGTGTCCAGATATTTTGGTTCTGTTGCTCTCTTTGTTGAGCTCCTGTCCCCTCCAGGTCTATCTCCCCCTTCTTTCATAAGGTTCCCTGCACTCTGCCCAAAGTGTGACTATGAGTCTCAGCATCTGCTTTGATACCCTGCAGGGTAGAGTCTTTTAGGGGCCCTCTGTGGTAGGCTCCTGTCCTGTTCCCTGTTTTCTCCCTCTTTCGATGTCTGTGCCCTTTGCCTTTCTGAATGAGGATTGAGCATCTTACCCAGGGTTCTCCTTTTTGCTTAGCTTCCTTAGGTGTACAGATTTTAGTATGATTTTCCTATATTATATGTCTAATATCCACTTATAAGTGAGTATATACCATGTGTGTCTTTCTGCCTCTGGGATACCTCACTCAGGATGATCTTTTCTAGTTCCCACCATTTGCCTGCAAATTTCATGGTTTCCTTGTTTTTAATTGCTGAGTAGTATTCCATTGTGTAAATGTACCACAATTTCTGTATCCATTCCTCAACTGAGGGACATCTGGGTTGTTTCCAGATTCTGGCTATTAGGAATAAAGTTGCTACAAACATGGTTGAGCAAATGTCCTTGTTGTATACTTGAGCATATTTTGGATATATGCCTAGGAGTGGTATAGCTGGATCTTGAAGTAGCACTATTCCTAATTGTCTAAGAAAGCTCCAGATTTATTTCCAAAGTGGTTGTACAAGTTTACATTCCCACCAGCAATGGAGGATTAACTTATCTTTTTATTTTTATTTACTTATTTTGTTTTTTTTTTTTTTTTTAAGACAGGCTTTCTCTGTGTAGCCTTGGGTGTCCTGGACTTTGTAGACCAGGCTGGCCTTGAACTTATAGCCATCTGTCTGCCTCTGCCTTCTGAGTGCTGGAATTAAAGGCCTATGCCACCATGCCCTGCTGTTAAATCATCTTATTTAGACTTTTATATCTTCAGATGTTAATAATTATTATATACAATAATAATTGTATATAAAAGATATAAATTAATAATTTATATCTTCAGATGTTAATTAGTTGAATTTAGTTTTTTATTTTTAATTTTTTCTTCATAATTTATTCATTATATATTCTGATTGAAGCCCCCTCCCTCAACTCCCTCCAGTCCCACTCTCCCTCCTTTTTTCCCCTGTCCCCTTCCCCTGGTCCACTTAAAGGGGGAGTTCTCCACCATTGCCATCTGCCCATAGCTTGTTAAGTCTCATCAGGACTGCTTGGATCCTCTTCCATGCATGGTCCTCCGTTGGTGCATCAGTCTCTGTAGGGCCCCCTGGGCTCAGATCCCTTAGCTTTGTTGGTCTCCTCGTGGGGCTCCTGTCTTCTCCATGTCCCTCTATTCCCACCCCTCTCTTCTTCCAAAAGACTCCCTGTGCTCTGGCCAAAGTTTTACAGTGAGTCAGACTCCTATCCAGTTTCCTCTCTTCCACCGCTTCTGGTGTCTATCTTGTTTGCCATTCTGAATGTGATTTAAGCATCCTCCCTAGGGTCCTCCTTAGTGTTTAGCTTCTTTAGGTCTGTAGATGGCTATCCTGTATTATACAGCTAATATCTGCTTATAAGTGAATATATACTATGCCTGTCTTTCTGTTTCTGGGTTACCTCACTCAGGATGATCTCTCTCTTCCATCCATTTGCCTGCAAATTTCATGATGTCCTTGTTTTTAATGGCAGAGTAGTATTCCATCGTGTAGATGTACCACAATTTCTGTATCCATTCCTTCTTGAGGGACATCTAGGTTGTTTCCAGATTCTGGCTATAAAAAGCTGATATGAACACAGTTGAGCAAATGTCCTTATTGAATGGTAAAGCATCTTTTGGGTTTATGCCCAGGAGTGGTATAGCTGGATCTTGAGGTGGTGCTATTCCCAATTTTCTGAGAAAGTGCCAGATTGATTTTCAAAGATGTACCACCAGCAATGGAGGATGGAGGAGGGTTCCCTTTTCTCTACATCCTCTCCAGCATGTGTTGTCACTTGAGTTTTTGATCTTAGCCATTCTGATAGGTGTAAGATGTAATCTCAGAGTTGTTTTGATTTGCATTTCCCTGATGACTAAGGATGCTGAACATTTCTTTAAGTGTTTCTCTGCCATTCGATATTCCTCTTTTGATATTTCTCTACTTAGCTCTGTACCCCATTTTTAATTGGGTTATTTAGTTTGTTGGTGTCTAATTTCTTGAGTTCTTTATATATTCTGGATATTAGCCCTCTATCAGATGTAGGGTTGGTAAAAATCTTTTCCCAGTTTGTAGGCTGTCATTTTGTTCTGTTGACAGTGTCCTTTGCTTTACAGAAGCTTTTCAGTTTTATGAGGTCCCATTTATTGATTGTAGATCTTAGAGCCTGTGCTGTTGGTGTTCTGTTCAGGAAATCATCTCCTGTGCCAATGAGTTCGAGGCTCTTCCTCACTTTTTCTTCCAACAGATTTAGTGTGTCTGGTTTTATGTTGAGGTCTTTGATCCACTTGGACTTTAGTTTTGTGCAAGGTGATAGATATGGATCTATTTGCATTTTTCTACATGTGGACATCCAGGTAGACCATCACCATTTGTTGAAGATGCTGTCTTTTTTCCATTGTATGGTTTTGGCATCTTTGTCAAAAATCAGGTGTCCATAAGTGTGTGGGTTTATTTCTGGACCTTCTGTTTGATTCCATTGATCCACGAGTCTATTTCTATGCCAGTCCATGCAGCTTTTATTACTGTTGCTCTATAGCACAACTTGAGATTGGGATGGAGATACCTCCAGACGATCTTTTATTGTAGCAGATTGTTTTCACTGGGTTTCCCTGTTGGGAGGTTTTTATAATTTATGCAAGCCTTAAGCATCTTCATTCATTCATTCATTTTAGAGAGTAAAATGATTTTTATTTGCTGTCAAAGTCTGATTTTAGGTTTCCTTAGTATATTTTCATGTTATTAAAAGCAAAGGCCAACTAGTCCTCAGACTCTGCCCCATCTTCAGCTTGACTAATCGGGAAAGAACGAAGTCTCCTTGCTAGATGCAACCACGCGAAGCCAATCACAGAGATTATTCTTCTTGAGGTATTTCTTGGGAAGCTATTAGAAACGCCCTTCGAGGACCGTTTCTCAGAAACAGCTGTGCTTTTATTCTTCAGGTATTCGATGTGAACAACATTTTCGAGATTTCCAGTTTTTCCACTGACTTTAACCTTCTCCCATAGAAAGTGTTCAAAATTTCCAGAATCAAAACTTCCATCTTCTACTGGATGAGTAAGGTCCAGATGAAACCTCCAGGAGGACTTCTTGTCTTTCTGTGGCTCCATGTTGGGCTTTGGCCATGGGAAGAGAGCCCCAGTGATTTATTACTGGACACATATAAGTAGTTGGTTACTGAGAACAATCTTGGCAAATGAAGTTCCTTTAAATCGTAAAGGTTACATCTGAAACCTGTTTTTCCTTTGATGTCAAGCCTTTTAGTAGGACAAACCAGTCTGTGACTTTGTCTTTTTCATTGGGTGACCTAATAGCTCTAGAAAAATCAAGCCTGGTTTTTATGTGTGAAATGCATTGGCCAGGCAGCCGCTGCTAAACTGACAAAACTGCAAGCTGTCAACACCATCAGCGATCTGAGAAGGAAGAATTAAAGGAGGAAGTATAATCCAAATGGCCTATGTTTCAATTAAAATGACACAGACTTATCCACTACCTACATGGTTGTCCTAGACTCCTATGGTCTCAATGGCTTTGTTGGGGACAGTGGTCCCAGGTCTTCAGCTGTTACATAGGAAGGACAGAATTATATCTTCAGTTGCTGCACAGAACAGCATAGGCCTTTGGCTGCCAGACTCGGAACTGAGAGATTTCCCTGTGAGGAGTAACATGGGAGCATTGACCCCGCTTTGCCTTAGGCAGAGCAGGGCAGCCAAGCCAACAGTGTCCACAGAGCACTAGTGGCAGGCAAGGCATGGGGTAGTTTTTCCTAGTGGTTAACTTTACCACAATCCACACGGAGTCTCCTGAGCCCAATCTGTCCTCTCTGGAGACCTTAGGGCTGCTTCTGAGGCCCGGCAGCTGTCTATCACAGGAAGCTTTTTCCATTAAACGCTTTATTAGGAGACAGTTTCCTTTACCCAGCCATCTCAAGGAACAAGTCCCACCTCGCTGGCAGTGTCAGAAATGAGTTCAGACTGCCAGGCCCTGGAACCCAGTGCCTGTCTTCCTCCTTCAGGTGTTTCAAGTTTGTCCATTAACCAGTAAAGGTTGTGAAGAGGGAAGTTGCCGTTACAAGTTATCGAAACTAAGGCACCCAAGCTGTAAATGTGTTACCTGTCTTGCCTTAAAGCTTGCCCACTCCTTTGTTCCCCTCTCACCCTAAATTCCAGGCCAAAGTCCAAGGGAGGATGTGACTGCAAAAAGCTGAGTTGGGGGTCCTGAAACCAGATGACCTGGAAACGACCAGTCACCTAATTTTGCTTTCTTGCTCAACCCCTTGTGTCAAAATATGATTGGTCAATACAATAGCCCACCCCGCTTCTCTTCCCAACCTTTAAAACTGTTGTACACTCTCCCTTCGGGGCCCCGGTTTCAGATCCTGAACTGGCCGCCTCCCTGTGTGTGCAGAAAATAAAGCTTGCATTTTAAGCTTCTGCCTGTGAAGTGAGTTTTTCTTGGCTTCCACCCTGAACCCAACAATTTTAAATGTCATATTCAGCAGATGTTTAACTTCTGAGCCTTTCTCTACCACTCAAGGGCCGAGACTACAGCCGTGTGTACAGTCAAACGCGTGGTGGTGCTGGCGATGGCGCCCAGAACTTCATGCATGCTGGCGCACAGTTTTTCACCAAAGATTGTTCAAGGAAGGCTTGTGTGGTGGGGTTTGTTCTACATGAGACCCTGTGTTTAAAAAAAGGCGGGGATGGGAGAGGTTGGATTGGAGGGAGAGCACTGGGAGCCTCACTTCTAGGCGCCTGCAGAAGCCTAGGCAAGCCAAGTTCCAGGGCCTTTCGTGTGCAGACCTCCGTCTTCCGCCCGGCCCTGCAGCCCTCCTCTGCATTTCCGCCCTCACCTCAAACGCCCAATCGCAGAGGCCTCGCCGGTTCCGCTTACCGCTCCAACAAATCACAGCTAAGAGGTGGCCCCCGACATTCTGGTACAAAGATCAATAGAAATGTAAGATCGTAAGCTGGGCGGGACGGACTGCGGCCAAGGTGCATGCGCACTTCAGGCAGCCAATAGCAAGCAGCGCGTTTGCGGGGGACTCGCAGCCGCTCCCCGGGGCGGTGGGGCGGGGTCCAGGGTCCCAAGCCTGAGCGCTCTGGAAACGGTGAGTGAGAGAAGGGGCGCCCCTGAGACGGCAGGGGGAGGGGGCCGGGGACTTGCGATCCCCGGAGTTGGACTCGGAGCGTCCGCTGTGTCCGCACTGGTCGGGAGCCTGGAGAGCGCGCAGTGCAGTTACTGCCTGGGCCAGATGTTTTCGGGCGGTGGGTGGGGAGAGGCAGCTTCTGCCTAGTACACACTTCGTGGATTTCGTTTTCAGGCCTGGCCCGGGGTCCTTACGAGTGGAAAAGGAGGAAGTGGTTTCTTCTAAAAGCCCCTGTTCCCAGGCTGGCGTCTTGAACAGGAATAGATTATGACCCCCGTCTAATAAAAGCTTAATGTACCAGACACTTTACCCTTCAGCCTTTGAGGTAGCTACTGGTACCTGCTCTCTTTCCCGATAAGGAAACTGGCCCAGAGAGGAGACAGGATCCGACAGATCTGACTTTCGGTGCTCTTACCGTCACTTAAATCATTAAGGCTGGTGGGCTCACGACTGGGCGTGATGGCCTATGCTTGTAATTCCAGCACCCGCTCAAGAGGCAGAGGCAGGGGGAGCTGTTGTGAGCTCTAGGCCTGTCCAGGCTATATAGTAAAATGCTGCCTTAAAAGAAAAAAAAATGTATGTATATATGTGTGTATATATGTGTGCGCGCCGTGTGTGTGTGTGTGTGTGTGTGTGTGTGTGTGTGTAAATGCTGAGTATGGTGCATTATTCCTGCATTTAGAAGACTGAGGCAGAAGGATCACCATGAGTTGGAGGTCAGTGTGAGCTACAGTGTGAGTTCCAGGATAGCCTGGGTCACACAGTTAGACAAACATCGATAAAATAAAATAAAGCAAAATAAAGCAGATAGCCTCAGTTGGTAAAGTGCCTGCAAGCAAAAGGACCCACGTGTGAATCTTAACACTCAGGTAAAGTGGGGTCTGACAGCAGGCACATGTCATCCCAGCCCTAGGGGACAGGAAGCTCCTAGGGGGGCTCCCAAGACAGCAGCCAAGACAGGTTTAGTAAGACCCTGTCTCAAAAAGCAAGGGGCAGGGGCAGGGGCAGGAGAGATGCCTCAGGGTTAAAAGCACTGGCTGCTCTTCCAGAGAATCCAGACCCGCTTCCCAGCAGCCACATGACAGCTCAAAATCATACGGAAGTGCAGTTCTCGGGTATCTGACTCCTTCCCTCTGCTGGCTGCTGTCAGTACCAGGCACATATGAAGTGCAGCACAGACATACATGAAGGCAAAATGTTTATGGACATTACAAAAAAAAAAAAAGATGGAAGCCAGGCAGCGGTGGCGCACGCTTTTAATCCGGCATGGCAGAGGCAAGCCATCTCTGAGGCCAGCCTTCTATACAGAATAGTTCCAGGACAGCCAAGGCTACAGAGTGTAAAGTAATAGAGGAAGGACCTATGTCCACTTCTGGCCCCCGTATGTGCACACAAGGAGCAAACTTTCACATTCAGCTGCACACGCATGCATACACACTCGAGTATACCATGTACATATATGCCTGCACAGGAATTCATACACTGTGCAGACGCCCCGTACACCATATATACACATGCATGCACAGTACACATGCATACCTTCACACATATAGAGTACCTCCTCATGCCCTATCCATGCACACATCTGATTTATGTACATACATGCATAACCATGTATGCACACACATGCACACACCATGCACACACTTGGACCATGCTCACACTTTTTTTTTTCCCTTTTTGGTTTTATGAGACAGGGTTTCTCTGTGTAGCCCTGGCTGTCCTGGAACTCGCTCTGTAGACCAGGCTGGCCTTGGTCCACCTACCTCTGCCTCCTGAGTGCTGGGATTAAGGGGGGCGGTGTATAAAGCCTTGTCCCTGAAATGTGAGGAGCCAGGTGAGCATTCCCATAAGGGGAGTCCGAGCAGCCCTGGTCACTTACGGGGCCGGATACTGGGCACTGAGAAAAGACTCAAAATGCTGAAGCTCGTATTTATTTCTGTTTGTGTGTGCATGCGTAAGTGGAGGTCAGAGGACAGCTCAGAGCAGGGTTCTCTCCTTCCCCTGTGTAACTTAAAGGGACTGAGCTCAGCTCGTCAGGTTTGGCCACTAGTCCCTTTACCTGCTGAGCCATCTCACAGGCCTGAAGTGAAGGCTGCCTTTTGGTGGTCCTGGGCTTAAAGCCCAGGTCATAGTTCATGCAGGACACATGCTGCGCTGCTTGCAACCCCTCCCCTCCCAGTGGGTTCTCTTTGGGTCATATACGGTCGTTATTGTTCTTCCTGCCTCGCTCAGGCCCTGCTGACCTAGTACCATGCAGAACCAAGTTGGAAGATCTTTCCACAGCCACAGCTTCAGCGTCTCTGATTCATGCGGGGAAACGGAGGACCAGTGGACCAGCAAGGCTAATTGCATTGCCTGAGGTCGCAGACGAAGTTCCAGGACATCCAGCCAGGTCTGTCTCATCAAGTCTGACCGCCCTCTGGGAGCTTGGTTCAGAGCAGATACTGATTGATTGGCTCAGTGACGCACTGATTGAGACAGCATCTCACTGTGTAGCCCTGGCTAGCTTGAAACTCTTCTACTTAGACCAAGCTGGTCTTGAACTCACAGAGTTTTTGGGTGAAAGGCACGCACCACTGAGCCTGCCTTAAATTTATTTTAGTTTGTTGTTGTTAAGGTGTTTTCGTAGGGTAGGTGTGGCACATGTGGAAGTCAAGGCGACAACTTTTGGGGAGTCAGGTCTCTCCTTCCATCATGTGGGTGCCAGGGAAGAACTCAGATTACAAGGCTTAGCAGCAAGCATCTTTTACGCCTTGAGCCATCTCCCTGGCCCCTGTTTGTTTATGTTGAGACAGGATCTTATGTAGCCCGGGCTGGCCTTCAATACCTTACGTATCTGAGGATGGCCTTGAACTCCTGATCTTACTGCTTCCCTCTGAAGTGCTGGAATAGCAGGTGGGTGCTCCCCTAAATGTGCACCGCAGAGTTGCTTTTCAGACTGTTGTAAGGACAAAGCTGGCCGTGGAGAGTCCTGTGCGCAGCTCCAACAGACAGAAGGCCGAGTGAGGAGGCTTTGGAGTTCAAGGCCAGCATGAGCCAGATAGACAGACATTGTGAACCTCATTGCCCTTCCAGAAACAAGGCAGGAGGGTGCAGCTTACTGGCACTGTTGTATATCTGTAGTTCCAGTTACTGAGAAGGCTGAGGCAGGTGAATTGCTTGAATGTAGGTATTGAAGAACAGTCTGAAAAAAGCATTGTAAGATCTTTTTCCAGGGTGTGTTCAGACTAAATAAATACTTCCCAGGAGGTAGATGACATACATTTATTTGTTTGTTTGTTTATGTTGTTTTTTTGAGACAGGGTTTCTCTGTGTAGCCCTGGCTGTCTTGGAACTCACTGTATACAACAGGCTGGCCTCAAACTCACTGAGATCCTCCTGCCTCTGTCTCCCAAGTGCTGGGATTAAAGGCATGTACCATCATTCTGGGCCAACACACACCTTTAATCCCAGCACCCTGGAGACAGAGGCAGAGGCAGGCAGATCTCTGTGAGTGCGAGGCCAGCCTGTGTACATAGTAAGTTCCAGGCCAACACCAGGGCACAGTGAGATCCAAAGAAGCAGCTGTACACCTGTAATCCTAGCACTTGAGATTCAGACATGAGGATCAGAACTGCAAGACCATCCTGGGCTACATAGTGAGTTCGAGGCCAGCCTGGTCAACCTGAGTTTTTTTGTTGTTTGGTTTTTGTTTTTTTGAGATAGGGTTTCTCTATGTAGTCCTGGCTGTCTTGGAACTGACTCTATAGACCAGGCTAGCCTCGAACTCCAAAATCTGTCTGACTCTGCCTTCCAACTGAGAATTTTTTTTTTTTTTTAAAAGAACAAATAGGGCCTAGCTATGGTCAGAGGCTTGGTACTTGGCATTCTTCCAGAGAACTGGAGTTCGCTTCTCAGGACCCACATCAAGTGGCTCATGACTGCCTGTCCCTCCAGTTCCATGGGAGTCAGTGGCTTCTGTGGACACCCACACACAGTTGTGCATACACACAGATCTTTAAGTAAGAGAGTACAGTTGGAGGCAAGTCTGGGCTACGAAAGAGTCTGTCAAAACGGAAATGAAACAAAAACATAGGATGGCTTTGCCGTCACTAAAAATGGGTCGCAGCTGGCTAAGCACCCCCGCCTGTCCTCCAGCAGCCCAGTGAGTGGTGACCAGCATGCCTCTGTGTCGGCGGAGAGCCACCCGGGAAGAGAGCAAAGCGGATGGCACAGAAGCTCAGCCCATGGTGCCCACAGAAAGCTTGACGGTGCTGCTGCACTGGGCGGGCCCTGAGGGCGGGGAGCCCTGGGTCACCTTCAGCCAGGCATCCCTGACTGCCGAGGAGGCCTGCATCCACATTGCACACAAAGTCGGTGAGTATGGCGCCTCAGGGTGGGTGGGGGCGGGGCGGGGCTGACGCTTTGTTCCACAGTCACTGGACAAAAAGGAGTGAGTAAGAGGGGCAGCGCCAGCTTAAGTCAGGGCCAGCCGGGACTGTTATTCTGCTGAGGCAGGGGTGTGCTTGTGCCTGTGACCTCAGAGCTTGGGAAGCTGAGGCAGCAGGATCTGTCACAAGTCCCAGGCCCAACTAACTACACAGGAAGACCCTGTCTCAGAAAGCAAGTCTGAGACTCAGTGTAGAGCTCCTGCCCGGAATCCCTCAGCGAAGGGGCTGGAGAGATGGCTCAGCGGTAAGAACACTGGCTACTCTCCCAGATGACCTGGGTTCAGTCCCCGGCACCTATGTGGCAGCTCACAACTGTCTGTGACTCTAGTTCCAGGGGATCTGGCACCCTCACATAGACAGACATCAAAGTAAAATACCAATGCACAGAGAAATAAATAAACCTTAAACATAAAAAAGAGTTCCCCAGCAAGGGGCTGCCATATGACCCGTGGAATAGCCCTAGCCTAGAATCCCCCAGTGAGGGGTTTGGGTGGGGACTAGTGAAGCCTTCCAAGTATGTGCAGGGTTCTAATTTCCATCCTCTGCACCCCCCAATCAAGTCACTAACAGCACCATTAGGCCCTCACCTCCTCAACTTGTTTTAGTCCTAATTATGTCAATGGTGCCACCCTTAAGTTCCATTAACGTGAGTTTGGTGAGTTTGGTGATTAAGATTTCAGCTTGTGAATTAGGAAATGTTCAAGCTACCACAAGGAATGTGCTGGCAGTTGGACTGTGACATCTTTCACCACCTCACTTTCTGTTGTGTTAACATGAGCAAAGGGACCTGCACCGTATAAAGAAAATAGCCTCCACGCAGGTCCAGAGGACGTGCTCGGGTTGAGGAACCAAAAGACCTTCAGGCTGACTGGGATACAGGAAGTAAAAACTGAAACTCGGGGCTGAGATCGTCACTCAGCTGGCAGGACACTTCCCAGCATTCCCAGCAGCCCAGCCTCTATCCCCAGCACCCACCCGCAGGAACCGGGAGTGGTGGTACACACCTGTCATCCCTGCCTGGGAAGTGGAGGAAAGCTCAGAAAGAAGTTCAAGGCTAGACAGCCACAAGGCAGCCACATACAGACTTTCAGCCCAGCCTGGGCTCCGAGAGACTGTCTCAGATAAGAGGAATTAAAAGCAAGCATCAGAGGCAGAAGCCAGGTCCTGGTACTCGGTCCTGAAGGGGTTGGAGTTTCTTAGTGGTCAACAGGGAGCCGTGGAAGGCTTCAACCAGAGAGTCAGGCGGCTGGCATATTAGAAGGCTATTTGACAAGCAAGGACCATGTGGGTTATTGCTATTTACTATTGATATATCTTTTAGCTAAAGCAGCAGTTGATCCTAAAGCAGCTGTATACGGAAATCCCCACACAGAGACTGGGATTTATTTAATTAACCTAGAGCACAGTGCTGGGCAATAGTTATTCTGTGCTAAACTTCCAAGCCCGCGTAGTTTCCTATCATTCAGATTTCACCCATTAGACTTGCTTTTAGTCATGTCTTAGGTCCCATCCCATCACTCCACTCTCCAAGTGGTTCCAAGTCCTCTCTGGATTCTCTCTCCTTCCTCCTGGACCAGGATGTCCCACCCTGTCCTCTGCCATTGCTCAGCATTGGGACTGGTTTTAATTGACAACACAGAGAACAAATGGTGGCGTGTTTACACACACTTGAGACAGGTGATGCTTACAATAAGCATCACAGTGCAATGTCCCATTGTCCAGATTGAAACCAGATAGTGGGGTAGATAAATTAACATTTGAATGAACAAGGGTAAAATGTTTGCAGAACAAAAGAACATTATACCAACATTTCCCCCTTTAAGTCCAATAAAAGGCGCCTTTTCTTTCAATACAATAATAATTATAAAATTGTGAAAACTGTTAGGTAAAATCTACGTGTGCAATGTCCAGTCCATGTGTATTTAGCACATGGAGAGGGTATCTTAGGAGAAAGTGTCTGATTATCCTGTCTATCTTGACAAGTTTAGAGTTCTATACCTAAATTAACTTTTTATCCTTATTGGTATTACCTATATGAAAGAATTTTCTTGAATTCTAAACAACTCAAGCTTAAATGTGGTACTGTAACTATTTGGTCTTCAACCCCACCAGAGACTTGAGAAGGAATAAAATTAGTTACTGGAGTAAATAGGAAGTGCACATTAGCAGCTTCCAAAAAATTAAAAAACTGATAGAGACAGTTTGCTGCCTGAACAGTCACCCATAACTATAACGTTGGAGCATCATTTTCAGCCTCCTGACTCAGAATATTTGACAGACATACATGTGAAGCACGAACTATTTAGGACTTGCTTGCCCTGTCTTGGCAGAGTTCGGCAGTTGACTTGTCCTGCATTTAAGCTTGCCCATTTTTGGCAAAATTTGTATGTCCTGAAGCGAGGGTATTTTCTTTACCTGAGTGGCTCATTTGCCACATTTGAAGCCATCTCCATGTGGAGGTTCTATGATGCTCATCATCTTCTCTGAGGTTGGCAGGGTGCTGCCAGGAGATGACCCATCTCATTGTCAAAGAATCTTTAAAATATTAAATAATAAAGGCATTTTTAAATGCCATATTCTGTAGGTTTCTGAAGTTTTTGAAGACTACCTATCTTTATGTAATTGATCTGTCTACAAAGTCATATTTATCTGTTAAACCTAGGATGTATATTCCTGTGATAAATTAGACTAGTGTCTAATTTAGACTGACATGACTATGAGTTGATTAACTAGCAATTAACTTGCATTACCTAATATCCTAACCAGTTTTTAATAGCAATTTAAAAGTTGAATTTGTATCAGTATACTAAAGCTTATACCAATGTATCAAAAATAGACTTTTTTTGCATCAATATGCAAAATCTTACACCAGAGTTCAAATTAATCTTATTGGAGAATAACAAATAAAACCCTAAGTTGAGTAGATTCAATAATCTACCTTTTATCTTATTATTCCTATAAAATATCCCTGTATTCTCCTTTTTTTCTTTTCAACTCCTTTTCTCCTTATCTAAGAAAGATAGAGAAAAGAAAAAGGGAAAGAGAGAAATCCCTGAGTCTAACCTTATTTCTCTCTGAATAAGACCATTAATAATTTATAAACATCTCCCAATGACAATAACCATTCATAGCCACAGAAAACAACCAAAAACCTACCCCCCCCCTTAAGGAAAATTGGACGTCGTTCTCATGGATTTCTTCTAGCTGACATTTTGGACACGCAGAAATCCTGTTAGGGGCCCAAAGAAAATTGGGAAAAAATGGTTAATTAAGCAAGCAATAACATTTGAATGTTGAGAAATTTCAGGCTTAATAACAGTTCTGTTTGGAACAGTCTGTTTGGACCAATTGAGATTAGTAGCTTTCCTCAAAGCTCTCTTGGGAGCAGGCTTAGGTGAGAAACAGCAATTGAAGCAGCTGAGGCAGGAACAAGCAGAACGCTGGAACATGTAAGATGCTGGAGCAGATGTGTTAACGTCTCAGCACGATGGAAGGATTCTGTCAGGTTTGATCCAGCGTCTCCCGTATCCAGCCCTTTTGTTCTGCAAATATATAATTTCTCACAAGTATAAAATTCTAAAATTATAAATGTATGAGATGTTCAGGATGAAACTAAACTGTAAACCAATTTTATCTATGCCAATTAAAAGAATGGCATAATAAATTTTGAGGATATTATTGGCCATGTATTGTTGGAGTTCTGGTTAGAGACATTTTATATGTCTCAGTCAGTTTTAGAGTTGTTCCCATGTGAAGGGATCATCAATTTATGTTACCTGTTCTTTTTGGTCTTCTTGATTTCTCTCTTCCTGTGGGTGGCCAAGGTCTTCCTCTGTCATGTTTGATTTTTATTAGTTTAGAAGGACCCCATAATCTCTCCTGTATGAACATACACAAAACCTCTTCCCCAACATAACACATTCCCTACTCTCCATTGTGAAGTTAGTGTATCTTGGAAATATATAGGCTGAAATAACTCAGCAGATTTTTCTTTTTCAAACCTTTTTTTTTTTTTTTAAAGATTTATTTATTATGTATACAATGTGTGTTTGCATGTACACCTGCATGTCAGAAGAGGGCATCAGATTTCATTATAGATGGTTGTGAGCCACCATGTGGTTGCTGGGAATTGAACTCATGACCTCTGGAAGAGCAGCCAGTGCTCTTAACCTCTGAGCCATCTCTCCAGCCCCCTCAGCAGATTTTTCTATAACCCAGTGTCTCTCCACAGCTGTTGTTTGTTGTTCATTAACATTTAAGAAAGTTAAGGTCAATAAAGCATTATGTAATCTATCTCTAGGGGTTTTTAATACCCCTCTCTGTTAAGCATGTCCCTTAAAGTATGATTGGATCTTTCAATGACTGCTTGGCTGGTAGGATTGTGAGGTATACCTGTTACACATTTTATCTTATGTAAGAAATCTTCCCATTTTATTAGAGACATATGCTGTGGCATTATCAGCCTTAATTTCTTTAGGTACACCCATAACTGCTATCACTTCTAATAAATGCGTAATAACCAAATCGGCCTTTTCAGAACTTAAGGCTGTTGCCCATTGAAACCCTGAATTTGTGTCTATAGTATGGTGCACTTCACCAAACTCTGTAAAATAAAGCACGTCCATTTGCCAAATTTCCTTTCTTTGGTTTCCTTTAGGGTTACTTCCTGCAGGTAGTGGAGTTTGGCTATATAAAGAACAAGTGGGGCATTTTCTCACAATTTCTTTGGCTTGTTGTCAAGTGATAGGAAACTCTTTTTAAACCTTTGCTGTTAACATTTTTTATGAAGTTCTGAGACCTCTAACACACTTCCTATCAATAGTTGATCGGTTTCATCATTGCCTTGTGCTAAAGGGCCTGGTAGGCCCGTATGAAATCTGACATGTGTTATATACAATGGGTTATTTCTATTTCTGATTACTTGTTATAATTGAAGAAACAGTGAAGTTAAGTCCAAATTATCCTGAATTAGATCAGCAGTTTCTACATGCAGAACAACTCTTTCTGCATATTGAGAATCTGTGACTATTTTAAGAGATTCCTGAAAATCTGATAACACCAAGAGAATTGCATATAATCCTGATTTTTGAACAGAATCATAAGGACTCTCCACCACTTTTATCACATTTTCTGACTTATAACCTTCCCTTTTTGATTTATTGGCATCCGTATAAAATGTAGGAGTTCCAGAAATTGGAGTTCCTTTTATTATATGAGGGAGAATCCAATTGGTTCTTTTTATAAACTGAAGTCGCTTGCTTTTTGGGTATCTGTTGTTGATTTCTCCCAAAAATTCACAACAAGCTCTTTGCCAATATTCATTGTCTGCCATAATGACACAATCTCAGCATTGGTAAAAGGCACCACAATTTCAGCTGGATCTATTCCAGCCAGTTGACGAAGTCTCATTTTCTCTTTTAGGATCAATTTAGAAGCCTTTTCTATATAGGTTTTTAATTTTGTTTGTGTGCCAAAAATATCCATTTTAAGACACAGTTCTCCCTCTGCATAAGAATTCCTGTGGGAGAATGAGTGGAGGGAAAATACAGGCCCTCTCTAGATCAACACGGTCAATACATGCATCTTGTAATTTCCTTTCTACCAGAGCCAACATCTTATTTAAGTCCTTATCACTCTGTAAAGTTTGAAATAAATTACTTAGCTCTTGAATAGCTAAACCAATGGTAGGCTGTAGCCAGTTAATATCTCCCAGCAATTTTTGAAAATCATTAAGAGTTCTTTATTGGTTTCTTCTAATTTGTACTATTTGTGCTCGAATTTTCTGTAGACCTATTTTGTATCCTAGGTAATTAATAGAATCTCCTCTTTGTATTTTTTTGGGAGCAGTCTGTAATCCCCAACAAGGCAAAGTTATATTTGTTTCATCAAAAATATTTTCTAGTGTTTTCGCATCTGAATCACTTAATAAGATATCATCCATATAGTGGTAGATTATGGATTGAGGAAATTGCTTATGAATTATCTCCAATGGCTGTTGTACAAAATATTGCCACAAAGTACGACTGTTTAACATCCCCTGTGGTAAGACCCTCCAGTGATCTCTTTATTAGACAGCTTCTATTCAAAGTGGGCATTGAGAAAGCAAACTTTCCCTATCATGTTCGTGTAAAGGAATTGTGAAAAAGCAATCTTTTAAATCAATCACTATAATAGGCCATTCCTTAGGTAAAAACGAAGGCAATGGGATTCCGGATTGTAACGATCCCATTGGCTGAATAATTTTGTTAATCGCTCTGAGATCTGTTAACATCCTCCATTTGTCAGATTTCTTTTTGATGACAAATACAGGAGAATCCCAAGGGCTGTTGGACTCCTCTATATGTTGAGCCTCCAGCTGTTCCAGGACTAGCTGTTCTAGTGCCAGTAATTTTTCTTTACTCATAGACCGTTGTTCAATCCAAATAGGTTGGTCCACCAACCACCTTAGTGGTAAGGCTGTAGGGGTTTTATCAGTAGTGGCTTCCCAACACAAAGTTGGAAAGACGGCCTCTGCTCTATTTTCCACCGTTCCTTCAGTTTCAATATTATTTAAAATTATCTTTAACTTTGGTCTTTGATCATTTATAGAGGTTTGCCAATGTATTTGTTTTTTGTTCCCTTCCTGGTGTTTTGATTTATCTATAGAACCTGCTCTGGCCTTGCTGTCTAATTTTTTAATGTTTATTCCCAGAGCAGTGGTGTTTAACTTTCTTGTGGAGGTGTGTCCCTGTCCTGTATTGGGCCTGTGAGAAGCCCCTTGGGCAGTTTTTGATAAAGGATTACCCCATTTATCTGTGACTGCTCTACATTCACTAAGCCAATGTCAACCCTTGCCACATCTTCTGTATATTCTAGGAAGCATATGCTCCCTTTCTGAATTATTTTGGTTTTTCTGGTAACTCCCTTTGTAGCAACCTTGCCCATCACAATTAGGACATTTCCCAAGGTCTTTAGGGGAGCTTCTCCTCTCAAGGTCAAATTGGGTGAATGAGGTCTGATGTCAATTGTATTTCTAATTCATTCCTCTGTTGGTGCAGATCTTGCTCTTAATGGCCTTATTACCTCTTTGCATTCGGTATTAGCATTTTCAAAAGCTAAAGATTCTATTAGTGCTTTTCTAGCTAGTGGATCTGATATACTTCTATCCACAGCTGAGGTCCATCTTTGCAAAAAGTTAGTGAATGTTTCACTTGGACCTTGTATGACGACCTGAGAGAATGGCTCAAGCCTTTTTCCTGATTCCTCAACCTTCTCCCAGGCGTTTAAAGCTGCTAGGCAACATAATGCTAAGGTTTCTTCATTATATACAGCTTGTATCTCTGTGTCAGCATATTGGTCATCGCCAGGCAGCTCTTCCTTAGAAACACCAACACCTTGGCTCTATTTTTGTGCGCTAACTCTCTAGCTTCTTCTCTCCACCATGATAGCCATTGTAAATATGGCCCAGGTTCTAATATTGCCTTTGCCATATCATCCCAGTCTTTTGGGATTACTCTACTTCTGATTGACCAGGAAGTCAGCATTTGTTTTACAAATGGTGGATACATTCCAAAATTAGTGACACTCTCCTTAAATGTCCTCAGATCTAACACTTCCACAGGGCACCATCCAGCTTCATGATAATCCTGTGGATGATCATCATCTGCTGGTCTCTGCTGTATACTGACTGGCTAAGCTAACGTTTGTTTTCTAACCCCCTTTTGTTGGCTTTATTTTTGTCTTTTGCCTCTGCCTGAGTATTTTCTTTTTTTAACAACTATGTTTTTTGTGTTTTTTTTTAAGATTTATTTTTTTATATATATATATGAATGCTCTGTTTTCACACACACCAGAAGAGGAAATCAGATTCCATTACAGATGGCCATGAGCCACCATGTCAGTTCCCATGCTGGGAACTGAACTCAGGACCTCTGGAAGAACAGTCAGTGCTCTTAACTGCTGAGCCATCTCTCCAGCCCCAGAGTATTTTCTTTACTTAGTACTCTAAACTCTTCTCTTAAGGTCTGCACCCATGTTTCATACCTATATCTTTGTTGTTTGTTTTGTTCAATAATCTCTTGAATCTCTTGTTTCATGCCTCGCTTCCAGCTTTTAATTTTTTTCTTTATTTTGTTCTAGTTGTTCTTTGTGCTGTTCCAGTATCTTTTCTGAAACCTCTGCCCTAGCTTCCTGTTGTTCATCCCGTTTTGTAAGTTTTTGTATCTCTTGTTCTATGTCCTGTATCCAACCTTCATTTTTTCTTTATATTGTTCTACTTGTTCTTTGTTGTTCCAGTATCTTTTCTAAAGCCTTTGCCTTTGAGAAGACATAAAAGGCTAATCCAATGATTAAAGTTAAATTGAGGACTATGAATGTAAACATAGTCATAATTTCTAAACTTATCTTTATTTCTGTCTTAAAAACGGAGAAGAGATATCAGCCAAGCTCCAAGAGGTCTGTTTTATTGTTTCTCCCACTCTGTTAGACTGTAGACAGTTTTGTTATGTTAAGTCTCAGGTCTGCCCACTATAGTCTTTTGCCCCAGGGCCTGTTTAAGAGTCTCTCTTAAAGAGACAGTAATTGACCTGGGAGTTTTTAAGTTTTAAGTTTGGGTTTTATCACTGGGAGCTTATTTCCCCCCACCAAATTATGATAAAGTATGATCTAAAGGGTGTGGATACTTAGATTAGTTGGGTGCCATTTGATGTGGGTTATTAATATTTACTATTGATAATATCTTTTAGCCAAAGCAGCAGTTGATCCTAGAGCAGCTGTATGCGGAAATCACTACACAGAGACTGGGATTTATTTAATTAACCTAGAGCACAGTGCTGGGCAATAGTTACTCCACCCTAAACCTCCAGGCCCACAGTTTCCTACCATTCAGATTTCACCTATTATGCTTGCTTTCAGTCATGTCTTACGTCCAGTCCCATCTCTCCACATGGTTCCAAGTCCTCTCCTCCGGATTCTCTCTCCTCCCTCCTGGACCAAGATGTCCCATCCTATCTTCTCCATTGCTCAGCATTGTGGCTGGTTGTGTTACTGACAACACAGAGAACAAATGGTGGCATGTTTACACAAATTTGAGACAGGTGGTGCTTAGAATTTACATCACAATGCAGTGTCCAGATTGAAACCAGATAGTGGGGTAGAGAAATCAGCATTTGAATGAACAAGGGTAAATTGTATACATTCCAAAAGAACGTTATCCTCACACAAGGCAGCATATTTCATTAAGCCCTCAGTGAAGTTACCTCCTTGTTGTAACTTTGGAGAGCAATCTGTGTTTATCTGATAGGCTGAAACTTTTTGTTTTTGTTGTTTATTTGTACGTCAAGACAGGGTCTCCCTCTATGGAGTCCTGAAACTCACACTGTAGACCAGGCTGGCCTAGAACTCATAGAGATCCACCTGCCTCTGCCCTCCTAGTGCTGGGATACGTCACCATGCTCAGCCTGTTTTGTTTTGTCTTTGAGCCAGGGTTTCATATAGCTCAGGCTGGCCTTCAACTTGCTGTGTAGCAGACAATGGCTTTGTCCTGCCGTGGCCTCCAGAATTCTGGGATCACATGGCACTTAGTTCAGTGTCCCTGTCCTAGCTGCAGAGGAATCTGGGAAATGTAGTTCTGGGAAGCCTTGGCATGGTGGAAATACTGAACTGCCTGTGCATATATCATTATTTGGCAACTAGTAGGCGGAAAGGGACCTAAGAAGGGTATGTGAAAGGAGTCAGTGGATTTCAGGATCCTCAGAGCTAAGGTCTACAGGTGATGGGGCTTCTAACTTCATCCCCCAACCCCTGTGTTCCAGGCATCACTCCACCCTGCTTGAATCTCTTTGCCCTCTACGATGCACAGGCCAAGGTCTGGCTGCCCCCAAACCATATCCTGGACACATCCCGAGATGTAAGCCTAAAGCTATATTTCCGCATGAGGTGAGTGAAGGCCTCTTGGAAGGAGTGTGTATGTGAGAGTGTGTGTGTGTGTGTGTGTGTGTGTGTGTGTGTGTGTGTGTGTGTGTAGGTGTGTGTCCATCCAAGTGCCACAGCACAGGTGTGGAGGGAAATGCAATACATCCACTATGCAATGGTCTCTCACAGCAAACACAGGTTGTTAGGCTTAGCAAGTACCTTTACCCACTGAGCCTCCCCAGGCTCTGATTCTTCTTTCCCTTCTTGCCAGGTTTTACTTCCGGAACTGGCATGGCATGACTCCCCAGGAACCGGCTGTATACCGGTGCGGTTTCCCAGGGGCAGAGGCTTCCTCAGAGCGGACAGAGCAGGGCGTGCAGCTCTTGGATTCTGCCTCATTTGAATACCTTTTTGAGCAGGTATGAGCAGGGATGGGGAATCTGGACAATTGTGGGGGAACAAAGGGACAGTTAAGGGCTTCCCTCCATTTCCAGCTTCATTTCAGCTAAAATGTTTCAGCTCATATCAGCTTTTACCTTTCTTTTCCAAAAGAACTTGGGGTGAATGATTAGTAATGTCTAGGATTGGCTAGTAATGTCTGACATGGTCTCAAGCTTAGGCAAAGGTGATTGTATGTGATGTATTTGGTCTTTCTAAGAAAATGCTTATCCTTTCCCCACAAGGTACCTGGAAGTAGGGAGTTAAAGTTTGTTGCCAATAGAGCCATCAGCTCTTTTTCTATCCATCCCTCTACCTGTCAGGGAAAACATGAGTTCATGAATGACGTAGTCTCTCTTCGGGACCTGTCTAACGAGGAAGAGATCCACCACTTTAAGAATGAGAGCCTGGGCATGGCCTTTCTGCATCTCTGCCACCTTGCTCTCTGCCGTGGTATCCCTCTGGAGGAAATGGCCAGAGAGATCAGGTGACTGAAAATGGAATGGGCACCAGGAGTAGGTGGGTGAAATTCGCCATGCCCTGGGGTACCAGGGTGGACCACTCATGTTGCCTTCACTCACCCAGCAGACAGGAACTTAGCCCCCACTTCGTACCAATTCTAAGTGTTGGAAACACAACACCAGCCTGTTCTACATAGTGAGCTCGAAGACAGCCAGGGCTGCACAGAGAAACCTATTGCAAAAAGAAAGAACTAACCCCACAAAAGCCAAGTCTACAGAAGCGGGGTTCCCAGTGGGTACAACTTCTGGAAGGCATTGTGGGGCTCAAATCCCAGGTCCTAGGAAGCTCAAGAAGGGTCTGTCTTTGGCCAGGCATGTGGCACAGACCTGTAGCCACAACAACCAGTATACTGAGACAGGAGAACTACAAGTCATAGGAAAGCCTGGGCTACATTGTTTGACCTAGTCTCCCTCCCACTCACCCTCCTCCCCAAAAAATTAGTTCAGAGTAGTTGGTTGGATCTTAATTGCAACACATGGGGGTAGAGCGAGGAGGATCAGGAGTTCAAGGTCAGTGTCAGCTACACAGCAAGCTTAAGACCAGGCTGGGCTACATGCCACCCCTGTCCCCAAAACACAAGACAACAACACTAGGGCCAGATGTGGTGGCGTGCACCTGGAATTACTGCACCCGGCAGGTAGAACCAGGAAGATTTCTTCAAGTTTGAGGTCATTCTTGGCTACACAGTGAGTTTCGAACCAGCCTGGGCTAAATTATGTAATATAAAAACCAAAGTAAGGAGCTGGAGAGATGGCAGCGTGCTTATGAGCCCTGGCCCCTCTTACAGGGGAACTGAGTTCCATTCCCAACACCCACGTGCAGGCTCACACCCAGTTCCAGGGCATCTGATGCCCTCTTCTGGTCACTGTGAACACGTGCGTGTGGAGGCTCATGCTCATGGAGACATAGAAATAAAAAGATTTAGAGCCCGGCGTGGTGGCGAATGCCTTTAATCCTAGTGCTTGGGAGGCAGAGGTCTACAAAGAGAGTTCCAGGACAGCCAGGGCTGCTACACACAGGCACGCACGCACGCAGCACGTACGTACGTTGTCTCTAACCCTCTGCCCCACCCCCCACCCCCAAAAAAAAAATTGAGACAGAGTTTCACTATATAGTGCTGGGGTGAAGGGCCGAAGCCACAGTACTTGAGGTCGGGCGCTTCATGTCTGCATTCATGACATCGGTCTCACTGTCTATGTTAGGCAGCAGAGAGGTCCAGCCACTGACCCCATGTCACCCAACCTGACTTGTCCCCTGCGCCACCTTTCCAGCTTCAAGAACTGCATCCCTCGCTCCTTCCGCGAGCACATCCGTCAGCACAACGTGCTCACGCGCCTGCGCCTCCGAAGAGTCTTCCGCCGATTCCTGCGGGCCTTCCAGCCTGGCCACCTCTCCCAGCAGGTGGTGATGGTTAAGTACCTGGCCACCCTGGAGCGGCTGGCTCCCCGCTTTGGCTCAGAGCGCATCCCTGTGTGTCATCTGGAGGTAGTGGATCAGCCTGAGAGGGACCCCTGCTACCTCCAAAACAGTGGGCAGACTTCTGGGGACCCAGGCCCAGAGCTGGCCCCCGGGCCTCCCACCCACGAGGCGCTGGTGACAGGCACCGGAGGTATCCAGTGGCGGCCGCTGCAGAGGCAGGTGAGCAGTCAGCACAGCTGTGGGCTCCCCGGGGCGCCTCAGGGAGCCCTCTTTTCACCTGGCTCTGGAGGCCTGCCCACCTGTCTTGCTTTTCCCCTCCATTTATCTGTGGGAGATGGCACCGGTGTGCTAGACTGTGCACGTGGAAGTCAGACTACAGCTTGGGGAAGCTGGTTCTTCCCCTTCCGCCATGTGGGCTCCAGGGATCAAAGAGGCTTTGGAGGCAAGCCTCTACCCACTGAGCCAGCTCACTGGCCCTTGAGGGGTTGGTATTAATTATTAACTAAGTAATTTTTAGTGTTCTCAAGACAGGGTTTCTCTGTGTAGCCTTGACTGTCCTGGACTCGCTTGGTAGACCAGGCTCACCTTGAACTCACAGAGATCCGCCTGCCCCCGTCTCCCGAGCGCTGGAATTAAAGGCGCCCCCCCGCCCCCCCCCCCCCCCCCCCCCCCCGCAGTTAGGATCTGATTTTGTGCTGTACTTCCGAGCTGACCTGGAGCTCAGCTGCACAGCCCAGGTGGCACTGGAACTCGTGGTGACCCTCCTGTAGCTTTCCGAGTTTTTGGAACTAAAGGCTGGAGCCCGGTTTCCCTCTGTCCTCAGAGGGGAAATTAAACTAGCCTTGTCCCGCTCTGTCCCCTGCCTACCCCCACCCCTCCCACTGGCTTGGTTTTTCAGGAATCTGAGAGAAGCCACAACGTAGGGAATCCCCAAGGCCTCCGGTCTGGGAAGAAGGCCAAGGCCCCTGAGGCTGGAGAGCAGCTGGCAGAGAGTCCTGGGGAGCCAGCCTGGACCTACTTCTGTGACTTCCAGGACATCTCCCACGTGGTGCTGAAGGACCGCCACGTGCGCATCCACCTTCAGGACAACAAGTGCTTGGTGGGGGCCCTGGGCAGTAGGCTGGTGGGGGAGGCTGGGATGCATCCTGCCAGGCCCCTGATCATGTGCCCCTGGCCCACAGTTGCTGCGCCTCTGCTCCCGGGCTGAGGCCCTGTCCTTTGTGGCCCTGGTGGATGGCTATTTCCGATTGACCGCTGACTCCAGCCACTACCTGTGCCATGAGGTGGCGCCCCCGAGGCTGGTGACCAGCATCCAGAATGGCATCCACGGGCCCCTGATGTGAGTGGTGGCGTGGCCCGAGGATGCCAGGGGTTGGCGCTGCGGAAGCTGGGATTCCAGCAGACGCTGACACGTGATGGGGTGTGCATGCCATCCTACACCGTGTGTGTGCTCCTGCCCTCACGCCTAGGTGCTGCCCCCAGCCAGTCAGCTGTGGGCCGAGTCAGGGTGTCACTGTTTGTGTCTGTGTGGCCTCTGTGTACAACACCTTTTAGTCCCCATTTTTGTTGTTGCTCTTGCCACCTCTGGGATGTCAAGGCCCTTATACTAGTTTTTTTTTTTTTTTCCATTACTATAACAAAACACCTGAACCTGTATACTTAAGGAGAAAAGTGGTTAGTTGTGGTGCATGATTTAATCCAAGCAGGTCAGCTTGGGCTATGTAGTGAGGTTCTATCTCAAAATGAATTTTTTTTTTAAGATTTATTTATTCTATGTATATGAGTGTTCTATCTGCATTTACACCTGCCAGAAGAGGGAATCAGTTCACATTATAGATGGTTGTGAGCCACCATGTGGTTGCTGGGAATTGAACTCATGATCTTTGGAAGAGCAGACAGTGCTCTTAACCACTGAGCCATCTCTCCAGCCCCCTCAAAATGAAATTTTAAATAAATTATGTGAATATGTGTATGTCTGCATAGTTGGGTGCAGCTGCCCATAGAGGCAGGGGCACTGGATCCTCCTGGAGCTGGTATTTATAGGTGACGGTGTGGGTGCTGGGAACCGAACTTGGGTCGTCCTGAAGAGCAGTAAGCCCCTTTAATGACTGAGCCATCTTCAGCCTTCAGAATTAAATAGTAAGAACATGTCCGGGGGGCCTGAGGAAATGACTGTGATGAAACGCTTGCCTTGTAGCGTGAAGATCTGAGTTTGGCCCCTAAAAGGCACACAGCTCAGCAGCTCGTGTGTGGAGTCCCAGCACTGCTGCGGTGCCACGGTATGTGGAGATGGACTCTCTGGAGCACAGCTCCCGCCTCGAAACAGGGCAGAGGGCGAGGACTGACAGCCCAGGGTCTCCTCCGACGTGCAGAGCAGCGTGCACACCTCACACGCGCACAGGCCACAGACATAGCACGGAATGTCTGGTCGGGGGCTATTAGCAAGCTGTTGTGCTTGCTAGCGCCCAAAGCCCTTGGTTCAGTTCCCAGCGCTGCCTGCCCTGGATGTGGTGGTGTACCGGGCATTCCCGGGACAGCCTACAGGAGTCAGTTCTCTCCTGCCCTCTTGGTGCTGGGGATCAAACTCAGCTCCTCAGACTCAGCAGCCAGCGCCTGTGTCACTGAGTCTTCTCCACGGCCCCTTGTTTGGTTTTGAGACCGAGTTTCATTTAGCACAGACTAAGCTTGAATGTACCTGAGGGTGACCGGGAACGTCATATCTTCCTGTCCCACCTCTTGGTCCTAGGACTAGAGGCATGCGTTGCCACATCTGGCTTGTGTCTATCTTTCTTTAAGTTTCTTTTTAATAATTTTATTTTATATGTATAGATTTTGATTTGTTTTTGTTTGTTTTGTTTTTGCCTCATATATGTCTGCGCCACACGCCTGTCTGGTGCCCACAAAGGCTAGGAGTTAGAAAACAGTTGCAAGCCCCCTTCTGGGTGCTGGGAGGAACAGCAAGTGCTCTTAACCTCTGAGCCACCTCTCCAGCCCATCATATCTCGCTCCTCATCACGGGGTATGGGACCTGACCTGAGCCTCGGAGGGGACAAATCACTTAGAAATGGTGTCCCCACATGGCCCTGTGGCTCAGGGTGATGAATGATCTGTATTTTGGGGGCATGTAACTCTCTCTACCGCAAGCCACTGTCCCTTTGACCCACGTGACATCAGCTGTTTTCCTGTCTCAGCATCTGTCACTTTGTCAGCGGCTGTGTTTGATGTCAGGCACACGGGTCTGTTCTTACTTGGATCTCTCTGTCCGTGCTCGTATATAGGTATACATGTATGTTGGGTTTATTGCCAGTGGTTCCGATGGTCTTTGCACGTCTCTTAATTTGGGGGGAGGACATGCCGTAGGGTATGTGGGGAGTCGGAGGGCGACCTGCAGGTGTCAGTCTCTCCTTCTATCACACGGGTCCTGGATGTTAAACTCAAGTCATCAAGCTCTGAGCAAAGCGCCTTTCCCCACAGGGCCGCCTTACAGGCTCTCTGAAGGGTCTGGATGCATGAGCGTGCACACAAGGCAGCCAGCAGCTGGCGTTGAGTGCCTTCCTCAGTCACGCTCCATTAGTTTTTTTTTCTATTTTCCATATGTATGTATGTGTATCTGTGTGCGCGTATGCCGAGTGAATGCGGGTGCCCATGGAGGCAGAAGAGGCATGGGACTCCCTGGCACTGGAGTTACAGGTGGCTGTGAGGTCCCTGATGTAGGTGCCGAGACTCCAACTCTATGGCCCTCTCAGGAACAGGAAGTGCTGTTTACCACCGAGCTGTCTGTTCCGCTCCTGCACCTTACTTTTGAGACAGGGCCTCTCACTGAGACTGGAATTCAGTGATTGGCCAGGCCAGCTGAGCCGTATCCTCAGGGCTGGGGTTACAGAGCACGTCACCCGCCCAGATTCCCACGTGGGCCGGAGGTATCTGAACCCAGATCGTCTAAGGCCCCATCCCCTCTACTTTTTCATGAGACATAGTCGTAGCAGGTAGCCCAGGCTGGACTAAAACTTTCAGTGATCCCGTGACCTCAGCCTCGGGAGAGCTGGAGTTACAGGTGTGCACTGACTGGCTGGTGCGTGTGTGTCTGGGCAGGTTTCCTGTGGCCACTGCCTTAGCAGGGGTCCCAAAGTGATTACAAGAGGCTTGATGGTATCCCCTGTCCTCTCCTCTCCCAGGGATCCATTTGCGCAGGCCAAGCTGTGGCCGGAAGACGGCCTCTACCTGATTCAGTGGAGCACCAGCCACCTGTACCGCCTGATCCTCACTGTGGCCCATCGAAACCCGGTGGGCCTGGGGCCAGGGTGACGGGGAGGGAGGCGCAGCCTTCGAAGGCTGGAACCCAGCCCTGCTGGACCCCTGCTCACATCTACTTCCCACCTCCCCAGGCTCCCAGTAGTGGCCCGAGGGGCCTGCGCCTCCGAAAATTCCCCATCACCCAGCAGCCCGGAGCCTTTGTGCTGGAAGGCTGGGGACGCTCCTTTGACACCATAGGGGAACTTCGGGTGGCCTTGCAGGGCTGCTCACTGCGGGCTGGCGACGACTGTTTCCCCTTGCACCGCTGTTGCCTGCCCCGGCCAGGAGGTGAGTGGGATAGTGAGAGGCACAGGGTAGGGGTGGTGCTCTGTGCCCCGAAGCCAGCCCACGAGGGCAAAATGTCTGCTCCTGTGCCTAGAAATCTCCAACCTCCTGATCATGCGGGGGTCCAGCGCCCACACCCGCCCGCTCAACCTCAGTCAGCTCAGCTTCCACAGGGTTCACCAGGATGAAATCACCCAGGTGGGTGCTCCGTGACAGGGCATGTGGATCTGGGGGGAGGGGCGGTGTTCACCTGCCATCCAGTGCCGCTCGCACCGCATTCAGCACCATTTCTTAACAGCTGTCCCACCTGGGCCAAGGCACAAGGACCAATGTGTATGAGGGTCTGCTACGAGTGGGGGGCCCTGATGAAGGCAAAGCGGACAGTGGCTGCCCCCCTGAGCCTGGTGGGAACGGTGAGCAGCAGCTTCGAGTGGTGCTTAAAGTCCTGGACCCCAGCCACCATGGCATCGCCTTGGTAAGTGTGCAAGGCTGACCCTGGGGTACCAGGAGAGGATGATGGGGTGAGACGGGGCGGGTCTGCAGTAACAGGCTGACCTGCCCTGTCTGTCTCCACAGGCCTTCTATGAAACAGCTAGCCTCATGAGTCAGGTGTCACACACGCACCTGGCCTTCCTGCACGGGGTGTGCGTGCGCGGCTCAGAGAGTGAGTGGCCCCCGCACGCCAACCCGCTGTACCCCTGCCTGGCCTGTATCTCGTCTCAATGTTTTCTGTTTGTTTTCTGATGGTACTGGAGATGGACCCCAGGCCTTCAGCATGTAGGGTAACACTCTACCCCTGAGCCACACCCCGGCCATTTGACCATTGCTCCTGGAGCCCTGAGACCAGACAATACCCTGACCTTCAGCACATGCCCGCCCTTCCCTACATCAACCCTCCGTTCACGTCTTAACACTGTCTATACTTTGACCCTCCTCATTACCCTGACCCCTTGCTATACCGGCTCTGTCCTGTCTCTTTGACCCAGACCCTGATGTCTGCCTCTGAGTCTCCATTCTTCCCACAATCCCTTCTGCATCCACCATACATCCTCCAGTCCCTTCAGCACAGTGGCCCCAGGCAGGTCCCAGCCCTGCTGTGTCCCCAGTCACCCTGAGTTTCCAGCCTGCTTAGACACCTCTGTTCCTTTGCTGCCTGACCCTCCAAGGTCCTAGTGCAGGCCGACCCCAGTCATGACCCCATGAGCGGCTCTTGATTCTGCTTTCCAGCCTGTGCCTGGCCCTCTACTCCATCTTCATGGCACCTCTGTCTCCTGCTCCCTATCTCAGCTCACCCCCCTCCCAACTCCTCTCCACTTCCCAAACTCCCTCTTGTCCTTGCTCTGTGCCTAGACTCCCCATTCCACCTCTGCCCCTACTCTCTCCTCTGTCTTCAGAGTACCTCCCCCTACCCAAACTCAGCTCACCTCCGCCACCAGTCTGTCTCTGGAGGCAGAGGCAGGCGGCTGCCCCTCCAGCCACTGTATCTTTGCAGATATCATTGTGACAGAGTTCGTGGAACATGGACCCCTGGATGTGTGGTTACGGCGACAGCGGGGCCGACTCTCCATGACCTGGAAGATGACTGTGGCCCAGCAGCTGGCCAGCGCCCTCAGCTACCTGGTATGTGGACCTGGGGGGACACCTGTGCGTGAGGGGAGTAGTTGCAGCCTGGGTATCAGGGTGGGAGGCCACGCTATGCCGCAGTTCTGAACTGTGACTCCCGGAGTGTCACCAACATGCCTGGCTCTGACATGCCCCAGCCGTTGCTGTTCTAATCCCACTGTCTCCTGAAGGCCCGCCCTCTCATTTATATGTTCATATTCAGTGGCCCCAAGTGCATTGCCCCAGGCCCTATGCCAGACCCTACACATACAATTATTATGCCCTGACTCTGGGGCCTGCCATTTCAGTTGGAAGAGAGGACATACATCACTCCTGGGTACCTTGAAGTTGATAAGGCAAGATCCCCTGTCTGTGTCCTCAAGTCTGCTGTAGAAAACAGGGGAAGCCAGACATGGTGACAAATACCTGCTGTGGCAGGTTTGTGTGTGTGTGTGTGTGTGTGTGTGTGTGTATGTGTGTGTCTCACAGAGATCCGTCTACCTCTGCCTCCTGAGCACTGAGATTAAAGGCACGCCATCTCACCCGGCTGGGACCATTTTTTTCTCCCCAAAAAAACACAAGTGTACAGAACCAGCACAGACTCTTCTGCTACTGTAGGTATCACCATGTGAAATGCCGTCACAGCATATCTACCACAGTGTAAATGCCATGAAAAGAGAGCCGGGCGCTGTGGTGCACACCTGTAATCCCAGCACCCAGGTGGCAGAGGCAGGCAGAGTTCTGTGAGTTTGAGGCCAGCCTGGCCTACAAAGCGAGTCCAGGACAGCTAGGGCTACACAGGGAAATCCTGTCTGGCAAAACAAAAACAAACAAAAAAGTAATGAAAATCATGTAAAATTATATTACTGTGTTTTTTGTTTTTGGCCTGGGACTCAATACGCAGGCCAGGCTGACCTTTAACTCCCAGAGGTCTACTTACCTCTGCGTCTGGAGCATAGAGATTAAAGGTGCTACCATGCCTGGCTAATTAAATTTGTTTTGAGGCAAGGTCTCACGTAGCCCAGGCTGGTTTTGAACTCCTGATCCTCCTGCCTCTGGAGATGACAGCTGCATGCTCATGCCCTAATCTAAATCTAAATCTAGTTTTGGTCATGGCTCAGCCTGAAGAGAGGGCTAACTGTGCTTAAAGCAGTAACATAATATATTAGGAAGCAGTAAGAGCTGAGCGGAAGGGACGCGGGGAGATAGTGGTAAATGCTTGCTGTACAGCCTTGGAAGACGTGAATTCCTATCCCTAGCAACCCACGTGAAAAGCCACATGCCTGCGACCCTAGCACTGGGGAGGCACAGACAGGAGGATCCCTGGAGCTCACTGCCTGGCCAGCTTATCCCATCAGTGAGCCCCAGATTCCGTGTCAGAGTCTGTCTCAAAGAATAAGGTGGGAAGCAGTTAAGCCCCCTCCGCCCCCAGCATCCATCCCTGACCTGCACACACATGCACACACAGGGGCATAGAACACAGAAGGAATTTAGGGTTGGAGCAATTGCTGACGTGGCTGTTAGGCACAGTGACAGCCCAAGAGTGAGGTAGAATTTGAGACAGGTGGGCTGGGGCTGACCTCACCTGACAGGAGAGGAAAACTGTGAGGAAATCTTGGGAAGATCGTTTTCAGGTGTGTGTGTGGACTGGGGACAGCCCGTGCAGAGGTCCTGGGGAGGGGATGTGCCTGGCCTGTGTTTGGGGTCTTCTGGCTTTTTATTCCTTGGCTATCTACTCAGTTCTCTGGTCATGATAACTGGTCCTGTCATCTCAATAATTTGACAGTTTCATATGGCTATCCCTGTGGGGAGGATCCTTATGGGTTAGGGATGGTAGATAGAATCTGGGCCCGGTCCTGGGAGCCCTGCACATTTTCTTCCTCTGCCATCCTAGGAGGACAAGAATCTGGTTCATGGGAATGTATGTGGCCGGAACATCCTGCTGGCCCGGCTGGGGCTGGAGGAGGGTACCAGCCCCTTCATCAAGCTAAGTGATCCTGGTGTGGGCCAAGCCGCCCTCTCCAGGGAGGGTGAGTTCTGGAGTGGGGCTTGACACAGGGATGGCCTCCCCTTGCCCTTTCCACTCTTGCTGATCTGGGACCTGTGCTCCCTAGAGCGGGTGGAGCGCATTCCCTGGACAGCTCCCGAGTGCCTGTCTGGAGGATCCAGTAACTTGGGTACTGCCACAGACATGTGGGGCTTCGGCGCCACCCTCCTTGAGATCTGCTTTGACGGAGAGGCACCCCTGCAGGGCCGTAGCCCCTCTGAGGTATGTCCTGAGGATTTCTGTGGGTTCTGGAGGGTTCCCCGGTCCATTTAAGTGGCCGAAGAGGGTTCCTAAAGAAGGGTTCATCCAGAATCTGGCTTACAAGCTGCTCGTGAGCTAGGCCAGGAAGAGCAGCACTGATCCCAGACACAGCTTTTGCAGAGGCCCTGGGGCAAAAGAGCAGCTGAGCTGAGGGAGGAAGCCAGGGTGCTGGGAGTGGCTCAGCAGTGACCTGCTCCAGCTCTGCAGGCCAGCTGGACTAGGTTACAGTTCCTGGCCCTAAAGTCTTTACCTTTCTGTAAAATGGGCATAAAGAGATCAGGGACTGGTCTGAGCCAACCCTGCTGCTTAGCCGCGCCTCCTGGGGGAGCTGTGGGGCAGAATGGGGTGCTCACTCTTTGGGGTCACCATCCCCGCAGAAAGAACGATTCTACACAAAGCAGCACCAGCTGCCTGAGCCCTCATGCCCAGAGCTGGCCACGCTCACCCGCCAGTGCCTCACCTATGAACCAGGACAGCGGCCATCATTCCGCACCATCTTGCGGGACCTCACTAGACTGCAGCCACAGAGTGAGCCAGAGCCCTGGGGGCTGGGGGGGGGGTGCAGCTGGGGTCCCTGCCAATTCAGGCACCTCCCCTTGCCCTTTCCACTCTTGCTGATCTGGGACCTGTGCTCCCAGAGCAGGTCTCCGCAGTGGGGCATGGTACATGCAGTTTCTGGTTCATCTAAGGGTGTGCAGGTGAGGGGAATGCTAGGGAGCAGGCATGTGACACTGTCTGGGGAAGGCCCACAGTCTAACTGCAGCCTTTGCCTGTTCCAGATCTTGTGGGTGTTTCGGCCATGAACTCAGACTCACCAGCATCAGACCCCACTGTTTTCCACAAGCGGTACTTGAAGAAGATCCGGGATCTGGGCGAGGTGAGGGGTAGCCGCCAGCTGGGGTGTAGGTTAGAGATGTAGAGGAGAGGGCTGAAGATGTGGAGGGAGAGGGAGATGGGTTTGGGGCTCAGAGATTTGGGACAGTCTAGAGGTCTGGGGTGCATCTGGAGACAGGACATGAAGGGCTGGGGAGTGCCTGGGGACCTGGGGGAAGGACCTGGGAGGAATTGGGGCTTAAGGAAATCTTGTTTAAGAATAGTTTTGAGGGCCAGGCACAACAGACACGCCTTTAATACTAACGTTCAGGAGGCAGAGGCAAGCAGGGCTCTGAGTGTGAGGCCACCTTGGTTTACAGATCAAATTCCAAGCTACCGTGGGCCACAGTGTGGTTCTCAAACAACAGTAATAGCAATAGTAACGTTTTCAGAGATGAGGGCGTGGAGATTTTTCATCTTGGAAGGGCCTAGCAAGCTCTACTGCCTGGTTCTCACTCTCTTGCCCACTTCTGCAAGGGTCATTTTGGTAAGGTCAGCCTGTACTGCTACGATCCAACCAATGATGGAACTGGCGAGATGGTGGCCGTGAAAGCCCTTAAGGAGGGATGTGGTCCCCAGCTCCGCTCAGGCTGGCAGCGGGAGATCGAAATCCTACGAACGCTGTACCATGAACACATTGTCAAGTACAAAGGCTGCTGTGAGGACCAAGGTGTGAACAGTGGCCAGGCCATGGTGTGTAGGTGTGGCTGGTCCATCCTGGCCAATTGGAAGGTTTCTATAATTGGGTGGAGGTGGGACCTTATGGACCTAACCTGACCTGACCAATTAGAATTACTCAGTCTCAGGAGGGGTGTGGCTGGGAAGCCTTCTTCTTAGTTGTGGCCAGGATGAACAGGAGCTACCAGTACCCCCCTAACACAGGAACAGTGTTCCACATAGGTCATTCTTGTCCGTGGACCTGGCCTAGCTGCAGGGGTCCTGACCTTGTCTTCTTACCTGGGAATGAGCTGTGCAAAGTACTCAGGGCTCTGGGCTCCAGGGACTTCAACCCCTTCTTCAACATCCTCTATGGTCTCTGCTGAACAGGAGAGAAGTCTGTACAGCTGGTCATGGAATACGTCCCTCTGGGCAGCCTACGAGATTACCTGCCACGGCACAGCGTAGGGCTGGCTCAGCTCCTGCTGTTCGCCCAGCAGATCTGCGAGGTGGGATGGCCACGCCCTTCCCTCTAGAGCGGACCACCTGTTTTCTGTGGGTCCTAATGCGTTCTATCCCTCATCATGTCCACACTCTTGTCCTTGGACTAGATTCCTGGACACAGTCCCATAGGTCTCACCCTTAATCCCTGCAGTTTTCTTAAGACCGTACCCACCCGCCTTGGCCCCTCCCACTAAGCCTACCTGGCTTCCATCCTCCCGGTTTTATTTAGTTGGGACCCTTGCCTGGCCTGATACCTACAGGCCCCGCCCCTAACCCTGTAGAGGTTTACATATTCCAAGACCCACCCATCTCTTCTTGGCCTTGCTCACAATGCCCCGCCTCTCTGAGGTCGCCTTCCAGCCTAGCTTGCCCCTGAAAGCTCTTCTCCCAACCTTGTAGGGCAGTGGTCCTCCACCTTCCCAATGCTGTAACCCTTGAATACAGTTCCTCATGTTGTGGCGACCCCCAACTGTAAAATCATTTCTGTTTGTTGCTACTTCCTAACTTTAATTTTGCTGCTGTTATGGATCGTAATGTAAATATCTGGTGTGCAGGATTATCTGTTATGCGACCCCTAGGAAAGGGTCAGTTGAACTCCCCTAAGGGTCGGAGACCCACATGTTGAGAGTCACTGTTGTACAGGTTTGCACAGTCCTTACCTTGACTCCACCCACAAAGCCCCGCCCCTCACAGCTCACCCTCCTGTCTAGCTTTGCTGGTTGGCCCCAAGCCCTGCTTTGGCTCCTCCTTTCCCTTGCTCAGCCTGGGCTGAGCTGCCTCTCCCTGCTCCAACCCAGGGCATGGCTTACCTGCATGCACAGCACTACATTCACCGAGACTTGGCTGCGCGCAACGTGCTGCTGGACAACGACAGGCTGGTCAAGATTGGGGACTTTGGCCTAGCCAAGGCTGTGCCGGAAGGCCACGAGTACTACCGCGTGCGCGAGGACGGGGACAGCCCGGTGTTCTGGTGACGAGGAGCGGGCACAGTCTGAGGGGTTGGGGTGGAGGAGGCGGGGATGCTGATGGAAGCTGGGCGGGGCCTAAGGATGGAAGGGGCAGGACTAAATCCCAGTAGGCCAGTTTGGCTCGGCTTAGTAGGTCTGTAACCCCTCAGGCTGTGCCCTGAAGGGTGAGGTCCAACTGGAACTCAGGGGTCCTTCGACTGCCTGTGAACTCCAAGTCCGGCCAGTCCTGAGCCTCCTCTGTCTCCAGGTATGCCCCGGAATGCCTGAAGGAGTGCAAATTTTACTATGCATCCGATGTCTGGTCCTTTGGGGTGACCCTGTATGAGCTGTTGACATACTGTGACTCTAGCCAGAGTCCCCCCACGGTGAGCGACAGACACCCCACTCTGCCTTTGTGTTTACTGGGGACTTTTTCCAGAAAGGCAGGCATTTAAAACTCAGCCCCCAACACTGACAGGCTCTTTTTGCAGGTGGTGGGGAGGGGAATGTTTCAAGACAGGGTGTCTCTGTGGAGCCCCGGCTGTCCTGGAACTCCCTCTGTACACCAGGCTACCCTCAAACTCAGAGACCTGCCTGCTTCTGCCTCCTGAGTGCCAAGGCTTGCGGCTGGCAGGCTCTTCACTCAAGTGTTTAGCCCTGCCTCAGCTATAAAGGGGTTGCTTGGTGTGGGAGTTATTTTGTTTCCATGGGGTTTGTTTGGTGGTTCTTTCCCACCTGTTTATTGTGTGTTGGTTGTGTGTGTGTGCATGAGCCACATCACACATGTGGAGGTTGTATAAAATGGAGGTTTGGGCACCGTATGTTTAAAGTGAGGATGTGCCCGCTCCGAGGTATGGTTGAGGAGAAGGTTTTTATTGTAGATCTGAGGGAGAGTTACATCCAGAGGCATCTGGAAGAGTCCAGAGCAGGGATAGAAAGTAGTAGACTAACTTGGCCAGTGGACTGAACTGGGCCATGGGGTAGGGGAGACAAGAGAGCAAAGAGGAGAGAGGAGCCAAGACACTGAATGGCCAAAATGGCAGCATTGTGTTGGGATGAGGAGCTGGGGAGAGAGGGGCCTATGAGCAGAAGTTTAGGGTAGGGGCCGGGTGAGAAGAGCTGAGAGGAGCCAAGATGCCAGCATGGTCTCAGTAACAGGTACTTGTGACCCTGAGAGAGTCTGGGGGCCAGCATGCACTTTAGTATGCTAATGGGCACCACAGATGGCCATTTGTCCTGATGAGGTCAGAGGACAGCTCCCAGGAGTTGATTTTCTCCTACAGGATTGAATTCAGGCTAACAGGCTTATGAGCAAGCACCTTTATCAGGTTGGCTATCTCACAGTCCTTGTTTTAGTGATTTTTTAAAAATTGATTTAAGTATGTTGGTGTTTTGACTGCATGCATACCTGTGTGAGGGTGTGGGATCCCCTGGAACAGGAGTTACAGACAGTTGTGAGCTTGGGGACTGAATCTGGGTCCTCTGGAAGAGCAGCCTGTGCTCTTAATCACTGAGCCATCTCTCCAGCCCTAATGATTTTTTTAAAGTCAATTTTATCTGCTTATTGGGGAGGAGACACTGTACTGCACAGTCTGTGAAGGTCAGGGGGCAACTCGCAGGGGTGGATTCTTTACTTCCATCACATAGGAGGGTGGAAACGCCTTTACCCTCCAAAGTGCCTTTGTCAGTCCCTGGCTTTGTTTTAGATAGGAGCTCCTTTTGGAATTCAGGATGCCCTAGAACTCACAGCCTTCCTGCCTCAGCCTCAGTGCTGGCACCACAGGAGAATTTGTCACTTTTATTTTATGTGTGGGTGTTTTGGCTAGTTGTGTGTCTAGACACCATATATGTGTGGTGCCAGGGAGGCCAGAAGAGGGCATGAAATCATCTGGAACTTCGGTTCTAGCCAGTTGTGAGCTGTTATGTGGGTGCTGTGAATTGAACCCCAATTCTCCGCAAAAACAAATGCTCGTAACCACTGAGCCATCTCCCCTGCAGGGGAGTTTCTAACTGAAGCACTCAAAATATACATGACAAAATCCTGTTGTTTATTATGCTGTTTGCAGACTCCGTGAGTGAGACCTCAAATGTCATTAGGAGCCAGTGTCTCCAGCTCCATCCCACATTCACTGTGTTGGCACCTTAAGCCACCTGCTCTGTACACAGTGACAAGGGTCAAGCCACAGAGCCAAGAGAGCTTCTCTTTCTCCTCTAAATTCTTTTGACTTCTTCTGATGGGCCTAACTAGTTCACGTGTCCATCTCAGAATCTGAAAAGCTGCAATCCACAGCCATTGGTTGGCCATGAGCTAGGTAGGAAAGCCAGGAGGATATTACATTAGCCCCAGAGACAGCGTCTCTCCTCAGTTACTCAGATCACAACAGGAGGATCCTTGAGCCTAAGAGGTGAAGACCAGCCTGTACAACATAGCATTGTCTCATGATTTAAAATGGATTTTAAAATAGATTCTAAAGGGGCTGGAGCTATGACTCGGTTGGCGGCGCACTGGCCTGGCATGTTTGAAGCTCTGGATTCCAACCCCAGCATAAAATAGGCATGCCTGTTATCCCAGCACTGGAGGTGGGGGCAGAAGGATCAAGAATTAAAGGCCAGGAGCTGGAGAGATAGCTCAGAGGTTAAGAGCACTGACTGCTCTTCCAGAGGACCTGAGTTCAATTCCCAGCAACCACATGGTGGCTCACAACCATCTATAATGAGATCTGGTGCCCTCTTCTGGAGCACAGGTGTACATGTGGAGAAAACATTGTATACATAATAAAGAAATATTTAAACAAAAAAAAGATTTAAAGGCCAGCCTTGGATACCTAAGACCCTGGCTCAGAAGAGTGCCTGGGCTGGGGCTGGGGCTGGGGCTCAGCAGCTAAGTATTTGCTTTGTAAGCATGAGGATAGAAGTTTGGATCCCAGAACTCACTTGAATGTCAGGTGGGTGTGGCGGCCTGCCTTTAAATCCAGCCTGGGGAGGCAGAGATGGGATCCCTAGAGCAAGCTCCCTAGTGGTATCAAGAAGCTCTGGCTCTGATCCAGAGACCCTGCCTCAGTGGATAGGGTGGGAGATAAAATCTACCATAATGATTCCTGATCTCAACCTCATTACTCTATGTTACCGTATGTGCTAGGGCACATGACCCACACATTTGCCCACACATGCAGACACGTATGCCCATGAAAATGGGGATCTGGGCATGGCTCTGTGAGTACATCGTGCTCTGTGAGTACATCGTGCTCTGTGAGCACGATGGGAGGGAGACACAGTGTGGAGCCTGTCCCAAAGGACTAAGAGAGGGATAGAGTGGGACATCTTTGTGGTACTGTGGCCTTCCCGTGCCTGTGTGTCACACAGGCACAGAGAAGCATGGGTCGCCGGTTCACAGCTTGTACAAATAGTTGCTATCGATTGTGCCTTAGAAATTCATCGAGCTCATCGGGGTCACCCAAGGCCAGATGACCGTGCTAAGGCTCACAGAGCTGTTGGAACGAGGAGAGAGGCTGCCGCGGCCTGACAGATGTCCCTGTGAGGTGAGTTCACCTGCTTGTCCCCTTCCCCCCCCCACACAGGGTGAACGGCTGCACAGCCCCATTTCTCCCGCAGATCTATCTCCTCATGAAGAACTGCTGGGAGTCAGAAGCTTCCTTCCGGCCCACCTTCCAGAATCTTGTGCCCATCCTCAAGACAGCCCAGGAGAAGTACCAGGGCCAGGTGCCGTCAGTGTTCAGCGTGTGCTGACAGCCAGGATCGGCCTCTACATGCCCTGCTCCTCACTCTTTTCTGGAAACCCCATCTGGGAACTAATTTCCCTTCCTTGACCTTGAGCCTGGCTGTGACCTGAACAGATCTTGGATGTGCAAAGGGCCTAACTGGGATCCCTGAGTCTTTCCATTTTGGGTCCACACATCTTTTCACAGTTGAAATCCAATGACTTCAGGAGCTGGGGAGAAACTCTTTGGCTTTGCAGGAGGCCCCAGGGCTTTGGGGTCCAGTTCAGCAAAGTAGCATGGCAAGGCGTGCAGACAGAATGAGACTTCAAAGGAAGCCGTAACACTCTATCACCCCCAAACTGCCAGCCAAGCTAAAGTGTGACTGGGAGAGCCTGGGCTAGCATGGGGAACACCACCAGCTAAAGCAGTTCCCGGTATACAGAAGACACTCAATGACTGAGTGTCAGAGGCTGGGAGATTGCTCAGTCATGAAGGGCTTACAGACGTGCTTGTCTCACAAGCATGAGGATGTCAGTTCAATTCCCAGAACCCATGTTAGCTCTATGTGGTGAGACATATCATGGGTCTCCGCACTGGGTGTGTGTGAGATGGAGACAGGCAGCTCTATGGGGCTCACTGGCCAGCAGCCTAGTCTAGTCAGTGATACTTAGGCCAGTGAGAGTCCCTGCTGCAAAACAAAATGGTGGAACAGTGCCTCAGGAAGAATATCTGGAGATGCCCTCTGACCTCTGCACAAACACATGTGCGCACGCACCTGCACATGCATTTGCATATACACACAGTAGGGCCATTTGTCACAGATGTGGGACTCTGCCCGTTTTACCCTTTCCTTTCTGTGTGACCTCAGGTAAATGTCTTGACCTCTCTGGGCCTCGCATCTCACCTATGGGAATGGTCAAGCTTTCTATGTCATAGGACTGGTAAAGAGAGCTAATGATGGCTTGCATTTAAATTGCTTAGGAGAGAGACACAGATAAGTGGTTAATAAAGTTTTTGTTTATTATTCTGGTATTTTCTTGTGTTTTAGTTGAAGAGGTGAGATTCAGATGAGTTCTAGAATCACATGTATTTGTGAAAGGCAGGGAAATAATCACCTCCCCAAGAAGGATTTCTAAAGACTTCACGTAGGCTCGGTATGGTGGTTGGCACACTCTTAATCCTAGCAGGCAGTAAGGGACTGGGGGCATGGCTCAGAGTTAGAGCCCCTGCCTAGAATCCCCAGTGAGGGGCTGGGTGTGACTCAGAGATAGAGTTCCTGCCTTCAATCCCTCAGTGAGGAGCTGGGGGCGTGGCTCAGAGTTAGAGCCCCTGCCTAGAATCCCCAGTGAGGGGCTGGGTGTGACCCAGAGATAGAATTCCTGCCTATAATCCCTCAGTGAGGAGCTGGGGGCGTGGCTCAGAGATAGAGACCCTGCCCAGCATACACAAGGCCCTTGATTCCATCCTAACGACCACAAATGAAGTATCAGAAGTGTGTTCTTAAGCCACACAGAGGGTAATTTGGTTTGCAAAGCTGGAGAAGTAGTCTTCATGATGCTGTCATGATGGCTGTGTGCCCGCACTTACTAACAAGCCCAACTAACAAGCTTGCTGTTTAATGGACTCTTCGGTTGTTGATACCATGGAGGAGCTTGAAACCATGTCAGGGTCAGTACAGATTCTATCAATATAGAGCCTTGAACTCACTGCCCTCATACCTCAGTGTCCCATTCTGGAGACAAGTTCATGTTACCAAGACCATCACCTGTTTAAAAAATGTTTGAGAGCTGGACAGTGGTGGCACACACCATTAATCCCAGCACTGGAAAGACAGAGCAGGTGGATCTCTACGAGTAGGAGGCTAGCCTGGTCAGCAGAGTGAGTGAGTTCTAGGACAGCCAGGACTTCACAGAGAAACCCTATCTTGGGGGAGAAAAGTTTTTGTTTTTGTTTTTTTGAGACAAGATCTTATTAGTCTTGGCTGGCCTGAAACACACAACAAAAAATCTAAATAGGATCTTCTATTGAGCTGTGTGTTGTGGCATACATTTAATCCCAGCACTCAGAAGGCAGAGACAGGCATATCTCTGTGAGTTCCAGGCCAGCCAGGACCACACAGAGCCTTTCTCTCAAAGGAAGAAAAATCACTGTTGCATGAGTGCAAGGCAATTTCCTTAGAGACCTGCTTATCTCTGCTATATTTCATCATGGAGGACCCTGCTGCCTCCAGCCTGCGCCGTGCCACAGAGCCATTCTACTCGCCATCTAGGGTCTTTCCTTTTCTTCGTTCCACAGTTTTTTTGTTTGTTTGTTTGTTTTTCATTGCAACATATTTGTTGAAACCAGGGTATGAAGTAGATTTTACCACAGGCCAGCCATGTGTCCTGCCCGCCGACCCAGGACCGAACAGTCACGTGTCTGGCTCCTGTACTTCTGGACAGGGCTCCTTCCATAGGGAGTACCCAAGACTTGGTTTTACTTTCAAAAACCAAGGTTTTAAAGGCCTGGTTTTTTGTGTATGAGTATTTTATAAGTGTACCACACATAAACCTTGTGCATGATGAGGCCGGAAGAACACGTCAGACTCCCTGTAACTGGGGTTATATAGACAGTTGTGAGCTGCCTTCCTTGTGGGTGCTGGGATTCCAACCCCATCCTCAGGGAGGGGGGGGTCAGTGCTGCCTTGTTGGAGGCAGGGGTCAGGGTTCCTTTTTGTTTTGTTTTTAGAGACGAAGTCCCTCTATGTAGCCCTGAATATCTTGAAACTATTATGTAGACCAGGTTGTCTAGAACTCAAGGAAATCCACCTGCCTCTGCCTGTTGGAGGTGAGGATGTGGAGACCTGTGGACTGTTTGTTGAATGGGCTGTTCCTGGCTTCTGAGGCAGGTCCAAATGAAGCTGGAGACAAGATGCTCAACACTACAGTCTAAAGCCACCACAGCTAGGCAGAACCAGCAAGATGTCAAACAGATGGTTTGTACCGTGAACCTCAGATGCAGAATTGAGGAGGCCTGGGAGAACTTGACACTAACAAAGGGACAGGGCCTCAAAAGCCCCACAGGTGCAGCCCAGGACGGCAGAGACTGGGCTGCACGAGGGCAGGTGGCCAGGCCATAACGAAGGTGTGGCAGAAGCCATGCGAAGGTCATGGAGTCAGTAGTTCCTGAGTCATGTAGTGTTCTTTTAGGCTTGCTCCAAGGCTGGGCAGAACCAACATCAGAGCTGTCCGTGGTCAATGTGACTTGCACACATGGGCTCCGCTCCAGCCCTGGTGACTGGAAGGTGATGCTCCTTTTCCTTGGAAACTGGCCCAGCTTCAATTCCAGGCCACCGAAAGGGACAACGGTGTGACTTCTGCAGTGCTGTGCCGGAGTTGGGTGTGTGACTCTGCGTGGGAGCGCCACCTGCATGTCCTGTGTGAGCTGGTGGTCCAGACCTTTGAAGCTCTCGTCTCTGTCCTGCCTGGGAAGTATGGACTTTTCCCTTGCCTCACTCTTGTTCTGGGGTGTCTGGTCACATGGTGGTTCTACAGGTGGCTCCAAGATTGATGGTGCCATATGTCCCCAGCACTTGGTGTGCAAAGATAGGATAAGACAGCAGAAGTGTGACAGCTCTGACGGAAGAGGTATCCAAGGAATACCACGAAATCATACTGCACAATAAACCTCACACAAGAGATTTGCTGGAAAAACACAGAAGGGGAATGCCCCTGCTCAGAGGAGAAGCAGCAAAGAAATGAGAGGCAGGCTTTATATATGGCGTAAGGGGGTGCTCAGGGTGTCCTGGGATTGGTGGGATTTTGTGGCCTGATCTTGGGGTGAGCTCATGCATTGGTGCCCTAATCTTGAGCTTTTATTTTATTTTATTCTATTATTTTTCTTCTTTCTCTGTAGGGCAGAGCTTGGCTGTTTGCAAGAGGGGCCTGGCTATTCAAAAACCAAGAGGGGTTTGGCCAGGATAGATATTAGAGTAGTCTCGGGGCAGGGCCTGGCCGCTTGTACCTCAAGTGACTTACATCACATTTTGTGGTGCCAAGCCCAGGGCAATGAGTTCCAAAGCTCCAGCCAGAAGGTTCCAGGCATGAGGTGCCAATCACGACCTCCATTCCTTGCCAACCTAAACCACAGTGTCACCTAACACTGCCAGGTAGCCAGCCCAAGGCAAGGGGAGAGGACGCCTTGCTCTCGGTGACTGACAATCAAGGTAAGAGGGGGGCCTGCAGGGTCTACAGGGGCAAGGTTAGCAGGAGCCCAGGGCACACATATTCACTTGGGCCTCCCTGTGACGGTCAGGTCTCCGTGCTGCCTGCGGCATCATGCTCAGGGATGGTGGCCACTGCAATGGCTTTACTGCACATCTTCAGGATGCAGAAACAGAGGGGCGATGCCCCGTGAGAAACACAATCAGTCGCCCCTGCGTCTCTCTTGGCTTGGCCCTGCGTTCCAAAGACACAGCTCAGGGAAGATCAAGGTCAACATGGGGGTAGGGATTGTATCAATTTATCAATAAAACCTTCAAATTCCACCAGGCATGTTGGCCCATGCCTTTAATCCCAGCACTCAGGAGGCAGAGGCAGGCGGATCTCTGTGAGTTTGAGGCCAGCCTGGTCTACAAAAAGTGAGTTCCAAGACAGGCAGGGCTACACAGAGAAACTCTGTCTCCAAAAACCAAGGGAAAAAAACCTTCAAATTCCATGGCCTGTGGTTTGATTTTTTTTTTTTTTTAACCAGAAGAAAAAAGAGTTTATTTCAGTAAGTGAATCAGAAAATGTTTGAGAAAGCACCCCCCCCCCCCCAAGACAGGGTTATTCTGTGTATCCTTGGATGTCCTGGACTCAATTTGTAGCCCAGGCTGGTCTCGATCTCACAGAGATCCACCTGCCTCTGCCTCTCTGAGTTCTGGGATCACAGGTGTGTACCATTCTGCCCATCAAGAAAGCACATTACAATAATAATTATTAGCATGCCTGTAATCCTAGCACTCGGGAGGCAGAGGTGGGTGGATCTTTGTGAGTTCAAGGCCAGTCTGGTTCCACAACAGCCAGGGCTACCCAGAGAAACCCTGTCTTGAAAAACAAAACCAAAAAATGGTATTGTGGTCAGCAGTTGACCATACACTCCTGAAAGCAGATTTCTACAGCTAGAGAGTTCCAGGTCTCCATGTCTGCCATTATCAACTGCTTACCTTCTTTCCTGATTACGACATTTGCCAGTTCCTTCTCCAGTCCCTGCTTTAGCCTTTTGCTTCCTGGGCTGTATGCATCTAGTACCCCTGGCCATGTCATACCGGGAATCAAACTCCGGTTGTCAAGCTTAGCAGTGGGTGCTTATTTTGTTTTTGAGACTGTGTCTTGCTATGTAGACCAGCTGCCCGGACCTTCAGAGTGCTGGGAATGATGCCAGTGTTGTTTAATATTTATTTTTATGTATATGAATGCATGTACACTCGCATGCCAGAAGAGGGCACTGCATCTCATTATAGATGGTTGTGGGCCACTGTGTGGCTGCTGGGAATTCAACTCAGGATCTCTGGAAGAGCAGACAAGTGCTCTTAACCACCGAGCCATCACCTCTCCAGCCCCACGCCAGGGTTTTTATTAGTTTGTTTTCTGTTTTTCCTTTTTAAAAATCAGGCTGATCTCAAACCTGGGTTGTGCAGAAGAGCATGACTTTGAACTTCTGATCCTGCTGCATCCATTTCCAAAGTGTTGAAACTGCACGTGTACACCACCACACCTAATTTTTGTCTGTGGTTTGTTTTTCCCTTTGAGACGAGATCCCTATGAACCTGGGGATGACATCAGAAGATCTGTCTTCACCTCCCAAGGGCTGGGATTACCGGCCTCACAGACCGTGTAGGGGATCTAACTCCGACCCTCCCCTCCAACTTGCTCCGCGTTTCCTTGCTGCAGCTCCACCCTTCTGCTCAATGACCGAGAGTCAGGGGAGGGGGCGGCGCTCGCGGTGCTGTTCCAGCCAATATGCGCAAGGAGGCCGGGGAAGAGGCGGGGCTTCCACCAACCAATCAGTACGCGCGCCCTCCTTGCCGCTCTATGTCGCTCCGCCCTGAGCTCGCTGGTCCCAGAAGGCGCCGGGTTTCCCAAGATGGCGGCCGACGTGTCCGTTACTCACCGGCCGCCGCTCAGCCCGGAGGCGGAGGCCGAAGCGGAAACTCCCGAGACCACCGATCGCCGGGCGCCCGAACAAGAGCTGCCGCCGCTCGATCCGGAAGAGATCCGGAAACGCCTGGAACATACTGAGAGCCAGTTTCGTAACCGCCGCAAGATACTGATCCGAGGCCTCCCGGGGGACGTGACCAACCAGGTATGGGGGGGTTTGTGAGAGCGTGGCGGGAAATACCACGGTGCGCGTGCGCAGGGGGGAAACCGGGAGGTACCAACGCTGCTGGGCGAGGGTCTCTGTCCAGGGTGGTATCTTCTCCCGGGATCTTGAGCCATTGAGAATGAGGTGGTAAGGGCATGGTCAGCAATGTCAAAAAACCAACTTTGGAGTGCGAGCCGACGTTGCTAGGGGCGACCACCGGGCTTGGGAGAGACCAAGTGGTTGAAGGGTGCAGGTAGTTTCAGGGGCGGGCAGCTGCGGCCCCGTTGAAATATGTGCGGGGGACTGTGAATGGATTGATTGAAATAGATTCCAACTGGCCATGAATACTCAGAGTGCTTCCCCTCCTCTGCCTTAGGGTGGCAGGAGCTCAGATCTGGAAGCTTCGGGATTAGAGCGTGCCCTTTCTTATCAAGTACACACCTTTAAGAGGTAGACCCGGAAGTTGGTGCTGCATCCCCAGAAAGCCTACTAGAATTGATTTGGGAAAATGAAGTGTTCCTTTGACGTGAACGGGCTGGGGGTAGAGTGGAGCTGGGATTATGTATTCTGTGACACTTCCTTGTGTTCTAATCTTGTCTGCCTGGAGTGTCCTCTTGGGGACCTACATGGAGCAGGGCGTGCGATGCTCTTTGAACCCAAGAAAGTGCTATCTATGTTGCCCTGCCCGGTGGTGGTGGAACAGGACCTTTCTGCATTCTGCTCAGAATCTCTGTTCACAGGCTCACCCTAGTACTTATTACTCTGTAGCCACATGGCTAGTGAAGCTCCGGAGGTGTTGGGGAGCATGATAAGGGGACAGACCTGAAGTAAGATACCTGTGTCCTTGGTCTTGTGCATATCTGGAGCTGCCCACCCTGTCTCCTTGGGCTCAGACACAGTCATCTGGTGCAAGCCAGCCCTGGAAGCCAGCTTTCAGAATAGTAGTCCTGTCACCACAAGGGAGTTTGGGTGGCCCATGCAACCATACAGAGTAGGATCATTAAGTGCACAGAGTCTCTGGTCAGGTACCCTTGGGTATCTCTGTTGGCCTGACAGTTTGTGTGGGTCCCCTCTTAACAGCCTCAGTTTCTTACCTTTTGGACAGAATGGCTCAGTAATTAGTTGTGAAACTGTTGTGACCAGAGAATCAGACAAGTTGGGCAATGTCCTTGAAGGCATACAGTTTGAGTTGTTGGTTTTCCTGCCATGAAATCTATAGCCTTGCCCTGTACAAGATAGGTGGTATAAGGGTAGAAGATAGCTGTTACAGTAAAATGGAGCTCTTCACTTATCTACTTGTATGGCAGGTCCACCTATAGGCAGGCTTGGCCAGTGACTCCCCGGCTTCTGATTATGTCTCTGCAGGAAGTACATGACCTCCTGAGCGACTACGAACTCAAGTACTGTTTCGTGGACAAATACAAAGGGACAGGTTTGTGAGCCACGGGTGGACTTGGGCAATGACAACAGTCCTCAGCGGTGACAGGACCTGGCTCAGCATCTGTTCTAAATTGTGGGTCCCATATTGTCCCAGAGGAAACAGGAGTTCTTGTCAGATCAGATCTATTTCCTGTCTGCCTCACGTATAACTCTGGCTGGACTAAAACTCACATGGAGATCAGATTGGCCTTGAACTCCTAGAGGTCCACTTTCCTGCCGCTGCCTCTTGAGTGCTGGGATTAAAGGCGTGCACCACCGAGCCAGCTTATTTATTTTGTGTGTGTTGGTGTGAGCACGGGCAGCAAGTGTGGAAGTTGGAGGACACCTTTCTATAGTCAGTTTTTCCCACCTTGCTGAGGCAGGGTCCCTCTTGTTTCTGTTTTACTGTGTACTCTGGGCTGGTCTCCCATCGTAGACTAGGAGGGCTGGGATTACAGGTGCATGTGAGAGTATGCACACACACACACACACACACACACACAAGTCTGGGGATGGACTCGGTTGTGAGGCATGGACTTACTCTGTAGTCCAGGTTGCCCTGGAGGTCAGGGTGTAGCTCGAGCTACCCTCAAGTTTCCAGCAATCCTTTAGATTCTACCACTACTTTTTTAAGTTTTAGTTATCTTTATTTGATATGTATGGGTGTTTTGCCTATGTACCATTTGCATGTCTGGTGCCCATGGAGGCCAGCAGAGAGTACTGGATTCCATGGAACCAGAGTTAAAGAAGGGTGTATGCTGCCATGTGGATGCCAGGAACTAAACCCAGGGCCTTGCAAGAGCAGTAAGTGCTTTGAAGAGCTGAGCCATCTCTTCAGCTCTATTTTTTGTTTGTTTGTTTTTGTTTTGGACTTTTGGGTTTATTTAAGTCAGGTCTCATATAATCTAGACTAAAGTAAAATTTATTGTATAATTGAGGACAGCCTTGAACATCAAGACATTCTCCTGCCTCCACTTCCAAAGTGCTGGGCTTACAAGCACAATGTATCATTGTGCTCAGCTTCCATGCTCTTCTTGTCTGTCCCCTCATAACCCAGGCCCTCATAACTGGCCATCATACTTTGTCATTGTAGCCTGGGGCTGGCACATCTGCCCCTGCGTGGAATGGTCAGCCCTTTCCCCTTGGGATCAGACTTGGCGGTGTTAGCTTCCTGTGCGGGACATCAGTGAATGCCTATGCTTTCCAGCGTTGTGTGAGGTTGAAGACTGTCTAGAACCTGACAATCTAATGTGGAGAGCAGTGTGCCCCTTCAAGAAGACCTGTCTGAGAGTCGAGGCAGTGGTTAAGATCCTGGGCCATGGGGGCAGGCGGAGCACAGGTTGGAGCCTGGGTCTGTGCTTAGTCTGTGTGACTGTGTACCAGTTACCGTCGAGGATGAGAGTGCCCACCGCAGACCCCTCAGAACACAGGCGCCGAAGGCTCCTGCTAGATGAGCATGAGTACTACAGTTGGAACCCCAGCACCTACATAAATGCTGAGTGGGCCTGATGACCCGCTTGTAATCAAAGTGTGTGGGGGCTGGAGACAGTCTCCTTAACAAGCTGCCTAGGTAGATGAGCCAAATCAGGAAGCTGTGGCTTCAAAAAAAGAGACCAGCCTCCACCTGCACCTGTAAACACACTCATCTGCAGACATACATGTACACATGTTTAACATATACTTGCACATGCAAGAAAAAGAATATAGTCATAGGCATCAATAAGTCAGACGGTTACCAAGCACCCAGTGCAGTCATCCTCCACAGGGCTCGGGGTGTACCAATATCCAATGACATTCAAGTCCCATTTTAAACTGTCATCATCCCAAGAAAAAATGAGGTGCTCAGTAGGTGAGGGTGCCACCCCGCCTGGTGGCCTGGGTCAGTCCCAGCACCTACATAGTAAAGCAGAGAATGACACTTGGAAGTTGTATTCTGACTCTGGAGGTAGAGCATCAGAAGGTCAAGCTATCCTTGGCTACATAATGCATTTGAGGACAGCCTGAGGTACATGAGACCTTCAGAAACGGAAGAAGGCAAAGTGGGGTTATGGACTCGATCTCTGCTCTGGGGCCACAGAGCCAGGATCTAAGATGGGAACTGTCTGGGATTGGATAGGGAAGTCAGGGAAAGGGGCAGGGCATACCCAGCAGAGTCCAGGAAGCAGCGCTGATTGCTGTGAGGAGCCTGGCAGAGGACACAGGCTGCTGGGCCACCTGAGGAGGCTCTCTAAAGTCCTGTGGCTGTAAGATGGCTTGTGAATGAGGAGGCTAGAGGGGCAGAACGTGGCCCTGGAGACCAACTGTCTCTTGAGTATTTTGTAGTGTGTGTGTGCGCGTGTGCGCACCTTGGCATGTATGTAAGTCTGAGGACAACTTACAGAAGCCATTTCTCTTATATTTGTGGTTGTGAGCCTACCCTTTAATGGCTGGTGGCTGAGCCATCTCTCCAGCCCCAGGAGTCATTTCGCACATCCCACTGTGTCCCTGAGGATTGAATTTTTGGTGCTAAGGCTTTCACATGCTGAACCATCTGGTCCTTTTGTGTTTTTAAATTTTCAGTTGATTTTGTGAGGACTCCATGTTTGTACTTGATACTGGAGATTAAATTTAGGGCCTCACACACAGTAGGAGAGTGTTTTGCTACTGAGGTACATCCTTAATCTTGACTGATCTCCCTCCCTCCCTCCCTTCCTCCCTTCCTTCTCTTCTTTGTTTTTAATTTTGTGGTACTAAGGATGAACAGTTTTAACGCTGAGCTACACCCCCAGCCTTCAATTTGTGTTTTTGAGACAGTGACTCATGTATCCCAAAGTGGCCTTAATTCGCTGTGTAGCCAAGGATGACCTTGAGTTTCTGATCTTCCTGCTTCAGTCTTGTGCTGACATCTTAGCCATGTGCAACCACATCTGGTGTATAGATGGAAACCAAGGCCTCGTGCATGCTTGTCAAGCACTCTACCAACTGAACTGTTTGAAGTCCCAGGCTGATTTCAAACTCTATCCTCCTGCCCCAGTTTTGCAAATTGTGGAGTAACAGAGCTGTGATTCCTCAGCCCAGAGTCTGGCTCTTGGGCTGATCTGGGCCTGTTTATTCTCCATCAAGAATAGTGGGTGTGAGGGTTAACCTGTTCCCTTTTTACAGTTGAGAAGCCAGAACCATCCAGAGCTCGGGTTGGGGGCTGGAGTGATGGCTCAGTAGCTAAGAGCACTGACTGCTCTTCCAGAGGAGCCAGGTTTCATGCCCAGCACCCACATAGTGGCTCACGACCACCTCTTAGTTCCAGGTCAGCCAACAGTCTCTTCTGGCCTCCACACACACCAAACACATGTGGTACACAAACATGCATGCAGGCAAACATGCATGTAAAATACTGTTTTTAAAAAAGTGCTTGAGGCGTAAGCTTGAGCTTTAGTGACTACCTGCTTACCCGCTAACTTGAGTGTCACCTGAGTGACACGCCGGGCAAACCATGTGCACAGTGAGCAACTGTTCTGGGTTCCGCACGGCTGTGGAGAGAGGTCAGGGAGGGGGACTGGTTCCTGGTTTAGAGGCCCAGAAGGCCGCTCTGACCCCAGGTCCTCTCATGCCCTGCAGCTTTTGTGACCCTGCTCAATGGGGAGCAGGCTGAAGCCGCCATCACCACCTTCCACCAGAGCCGCCTTCGAGATCGGGAGCTGTCGGTTCAGTTGCAGCCTACTGATGCCCTGCTGTGCGTGGCCAACCTCCCACCCAGTCTGACACAGGCGCAGTTTGAAGAGCTGGTGCGGCCTTTTGGCAGCCTGGAACGCTGCTTCCTAGTGTACAGTGAGCGTACAGGCCACTCTAAGGGTTATGGCTTTGCAGAGTACATGAAGAAAGATTCGGCTGCCAGGGCCAAATCTGACTTGCTGGGCAAGCCACTGGGCCCACGCACACTGTACGTGCACTGGACTGATGCTGGGCAGCTGACCCCTGCCTTGTTGCACTCCCGGTGCCTCTGTGTGGACCACCTGCCTCCCGGCTTCAGTGATGTGGATGCCCTGCGCCAGGCTCTGTCAGCCGTGCATGCCCCCACCTTCTGTCAGGTAGGTCCTGGGCCCTCCGATGCAGCAGCTGTCACATAGCTTTGAATGGGGCTCTTTGGAGAGGCGCTGGGCGTGGTAGGTTAGAGCCTATGTGTGTTCCAAAGGCCTGAGTGCAAATCCTGCTTAGCTCATTTGTTGTAGGTAGGGTGGGAGTCCTGCTCACATCCCCATCACTTACACACTCCTTACTTATGCCATGTAGCCCAGGTTAGCCTAGAAACGCCATCCACTTGCCTAAGCCTCATGATTGCCAAGGTACCAGATAGGTAGCACTCAGCTCATGTTTGTTGCATTGTGCTCTGCTTGCTCATCATTTATTTATTTATTTATTTATTTATTTATTTATTTATTTATTTATTTAATTTGGAGGTGGCATCTCAGGTAGTCCATACTGATCCTGAACTTGGTATGTGGCTGAGGATGAACTTGAATTCCAGATCCTCTGGGCTCTGCTTCTCAAGTACTAGGACATACTCCACCATGCTAAATTTATGTGGTGTTGGGTTGGGATTTCATAGGCCTTCTGCACTCTAGGCAAGTGTTCTACATGCTCAGCTCCAGGCCTCATCAAAGGTGCCTTGAGCATCTGTGGGCTCCCAGCAGGAAGGCAGGTGTGGAGGAGGCCAGCATGTAGTTGCCCAGTGCCATGAGGATAGCCATTGGGCTCTGTGGACTCCAGTCCCCCTCCTGTGCAAGGCCCTTTGTGTACACCTTACCCTCATATTGTCCTCTACCTCTATTTCTAGTCAGGGTCTCATTGTGTAGCCATGGCTAGCCTAGAACTCAGATTTACGTGTCTATACCTCTTAAGTGCTGAGATGAAAGACACACAGCGTGATAATACTTAGCCTAAAAAGGCTAAGTATTAAAAGTATGTCTAAAAAGAAACTTTTGTACACTTACTTATTTGTATGCCTCTGTGTGTTTGTGCATACAAGCGTGCATACTATAGTACCTGTGTGAAGCTGAAGGGGCAATTTTCAGGAGTCATTTCTCCTTCAACAATGTGGATACTGGGGATCAAACTCAGTTTGTGAGGCTCAACAGTAAGGTTTTCTTTTTTGTTTGTTTGGATTTTGTTTTGTTTTTTTGAGACAGGGTTTCTCTAACCCTGGCTGTTCTGGAACTCGATATGTAGACCAGGCTGGCTTTGAATTCCCAGAACTCCGTCTGCCTCTGCCTCCTAAGTGCTGGGATTGAATGTGTGTGTCACTGTTGCCCAGCTCACTCTTACGTGTCCATGTGTTTATGTATTTTTTCCAGTGCTGGGAGTGAAACTCAAGGCTTTGTCCAGTAAGTGTTTTACTGCAGAGCTGTAGCCCCTCCCCTCATTAGATACTGACTGAGTGGTTTTTTTTTTTTTTTTGACTGAGTGGTTTTAAGGCCACCTCTGCAAGACACAGTTGTTCTGGTGCCCTGACTAGAACGTGGGCTTGAGAGTCAGACAGACCAAAGTTTAGGTCTCCATCTCCCTGTCCAGAGTTCACGTGGTCCAGGGCACATTGTGACTCCTTTCCATCTGTCTCTGGATTTATAAGATGGCTGCATTTCTGAGCAGATGCTTTGGGTGTGGGTCATGGGTAGTCTGCATAGACTCTGCCAGTGAGGGGCTGGGAGTGTGGCTAAGCTGTAGGACACCTGCCCATCCTGTGCGAGGCCCTGGATTCAGCTCAGCTTGCTAGGTAAGGACAAGCCTGATGACAGGAGTTTGATTCCTGGGCCCTTCATGGTAGAGAGAACCAACTCCCTCAAGTTGCCCGTTGACCTTCACACATGTCCTGTGACACACAAACTCACATACACACAAAATGAATAAATAGAAGTTTTTTCAAGTGATCAAGCACTGGGCACAGTGATACATGCCTTTTCCCCGTTTTTGTTTTGTTGTTGTTTTTAATGACAGTGTCTGTCTGCACAGCTCTGGCTGTCTGGGAAGTCACAGTGTAAAGCAGACTGACAGCCTCACATGACTCTGTCTTCTGGGGGCTGGAAATAAAGGTGTGTGCCGTCGTGCCAGGCTGTGGCGCATGCCTTTAGATCTCAGCGCTGCAGAGGTAGATGCGGAAAGGTCTCTGAGTTTGAGGTCAGTGTGGGCTATTGCAGTGAGTCCCTGTTTGAAAAAGTACGGCACCTGGGCCGAGGCCTCCGCCCGCCTGGGCTGTCAGGCAGGGGAGTTGCTGTGGAAATACACTTAGCCACTGTCTCCTGGGCTAAGCTTGGGGACATGTCACATGTTTACTGTGCCTGATTTCATGCCTGGGTTCTCCCTGCGTGCTGGAAACTAAACTTGGGTCCTCTGGCAGAGCAGGACTGGTGCTGACCTCCTGAGGCATCTCCAGCCCTATCGGACATTTCGCTGACTCCGTTTCTTTTTGGCAGGGCAAGAACTGCTCTCCTGCTTCTTTTGAGACAGTTTACCCTGATGTAGCCAAGGCAACTTTGAAATTTGCTATATAGTTCAGGCCAGCTTTGAACTTCTGACCCTCTTGCCTCTACCTCCTGAGTGCTATGGTTACAGGAATATGCCAACATACCTAGCCTTTACCCTTTTATCCTCCCATTCTGTCTTCTTCCCTTCCTCTTTGGAGACAGTGTTTTTCAAAACAGTGTCTCATTGTAGATCCAGCACCGGAGGTGGAAACAAAGGTCCCTTGCTGGTTTCCAGCCCAGCCCAGCCCAGAAAATGTGAGCCCTGGGTTCAGGGAGAGAGTCTGCCACAAAGGAAAGGAGACTGAATAGAGACTACCTGACCTTCTCTGCTTGCACACGTGCAGACGCACACCAAAATTTTCTTTTTAAGGTCTGGGAATGATGGCATATGCCTGTAATCCAGCACCCAGGAGGCAGACTAGCAGATTTCTGTGAGTTCAAGGCTGTGCTGGTCTATGAGTTCCAGGCTAGCCAGGGCAACACAGTGAGCTCCTGACTAATACAAATTTTATGGTACAGTTTTGGCAGCATTGGACCAGTCTAAGTTCCATCCAGTCTCGGTTTTAGAAGACGACCAGTTTGAGCTTCTAGATGAGGGATATGGGCTCAAGAAACTACTGGGCTGCTGTGGAGGAAGCTGGTGATGTGACAGCTCTGGCTGTGGCTAGTATCGCTCTACACTGGCACCGTGACCGCCACATTCACCTAGTAATCGCCTCCTTGAAGAGTCAGCTTGTGTATCCTGGCTACCTGGCAGGCCTGGGCGCACCCTCCCAAGTCCCCTGCCACAGTATCTGGGGCCCAAGTCATATGTTCAGGGCAGACTCCGCAGCCTGCTCTTACCTCCTGATGCCGAAGTTCCTGGTCATGCGTTTCAGTGTTTGTTGCTGGTGTGCCAGCACAAACACCAACACAGTGGCTACGGGTGATGTGGGGCCTATCTCGGCCCTACGCCTAGCCATGCAGCTTTGTGTAGACTGACCTTCTAGGGCCTCCTATAGCCACTGCACAGATTTAGTGACCAATTAATGGGCATAAAACAGGACAGTGAGTGGCAAGAAGTCACTCTCTCCAAGGGCTCACTATCAGTGTCCAGGGGTCAGTGTCTGGTCTCTGCGGTTACTTACCTTCTGCTCATAAGTGAATCTTCCACAGCTGGCATGTGGCCAGGATGGGCAGCTGAAAGGCTTCGCAGTACTGGAGTACGAGACAGCTGAGATGGCAGAAGCGGCACAACAGCAGGCAGATGGCCTGGCTCTGGGCGGCAGCCACCTACGTGTGTCCTTCTGTGCCCCGGGTCCCCCTGGCCGCAGCATGCTGGCAGCACTAATTGCTGCCCAGGCCACGGTGAGTAGAGGCGCCCCCTGGACACCAGTGTCTCCCCTCTGTGGCCTCTGCTCTGAGCCATCCTCTGGCCCCCTCCCCAGGCTCTCAATCGAGGCAAAGGACTCCTGCCCGAACCAAACATTCTGCAGCTATTGAACAACCTGGGCCCATCTGCCTCCCTCCAGCTGCTCCTCAACCCTCTGCTGCATGGAGGTGCCAGTGTCAAGCAGGGTAAGGCAGGTCACACAAGGTCACAGGGTTATCATCCAGGGGCCACTGCTAACATTGGCTGTGGTGTGAGGATGGAGGTGCTAAAAAGGACCTTGTACCGGCCAAGACCCACCCTTCCCTGCCTGGACCCTCACGGCACATCCCTCACTGCAGAGAACTTGGGGTTGGCCTGGTTGGTGGGTTATCACAGTGCATCCATGTTTCATTCCAGGCCTCCTGGGTGCGCCCCCTGCCATGCCGCTGCTCAGCGGGCCTGCCCTGTCCACTGCACTGCTGCAGCTAGCTCTGCAGAGCCAGAGCCAGAGCCAGAGCCAGAAGGTAATAGCTTCATATTGGGGGCAACCCCACCTGGCTTCTTTTCTCACCTCCCCCTATGTCAGAAGTTACATTTCTCTCTGCTTTGGAGGGATGCCCTGGTGGCCAGGACATGCACATCTATTCCCAAAGTAAACGTGACTAAGAGAGGCCAGCTTGCATAGCTGGGGTATAGCTATCCTTGCTCAGCATTGTTCTGTGATGAGCAAGGGGGCTGGGTGCTAAGAGCTATTACCATATATGTGTGAGAGTGGTGGGAAGTGTGGAGTTTCAGCCCTGATGCTCACCTCTTTCCTGTATATCCCCAATGCTTAAGGCAAGGGCCTGTCATGCAAGAGCCCATAGGCCACATGAGTAGGTGATGGGTTGGGCCGGGGTCACAGGTGCTGGGAGTCTCCTTGTATGTATCCGCCTGTCATTAATTTGGGAGGTGGTGATGCTGTGCGTTGTGACTGCCAGGACTCTGGGTGGCCTGTGTCTGTTGCCAGGCCACACTGTCCCCACCTCCAGCTGACTGTACTCTGTTCTAGAAGCCTGGGATCCTGGGAGACTCACCTCTGGGTACCCTCCAGGCCGGGGCCCAACCTGCCAACTCCCTCCTTGGGGAGCTGTCTGCAGGTAAAGTCAGACCCTGCTACCCCACCTCTGTAGAGAAACTGTCCCCCTGCCCTGCTACAGTGAATTCTGCTGTGGGGCCTTGGGCAGGTACCCTAATCTGCTTGGGCCATCATCCTGTTGCTTTAGTGCCAACCTCACGGGGCAGCTGGGAGTGTCTTAAAATGCTGATGTCCAAAGAGACCTTGAGTCACTAACTGCCTGTAGGGCACAGGGTTGTCCCTTGTCCCAGGACCATGAATAGAGTGGCCCTTCATGTCTTGGCCCATAGCTGATACGTTCCTTCTCTCTTTAGGGGGGGGCCTGGCCCCGGAACTGCCGCCCCGCCGAGGGAAGCCACAGCCCTTACTACCACCATTGCTGGGCCCCTCTGGGGGTGACCGGGAGCCCATGGGTCTGGGTCCCCCAGCATCCCAGCTCACTCCACCCCCAGCCCCTGTGGGGCTCCGAGGCTCCAGTCTTAGAGGCCTCCCGAAGGACAGTGGGCCCCTGCCAACGCCCCCTGGGGTAAGGTGTCACCCTGCTTCCAGCCTCCCTTTCTTTGAAGTCTCCTCTGCCCAGGGCTCTAGCAAAGCTGACCCTCCTGTTACAGGTCTCACTGCTGGGGGAGCCCCCAAAGGACTACCGCATCCCCCTGAACCCCTACCTGAATCTGCACAGCCTGCTTCCATCCGGCAACCTGGCAGGCAAGGAGACCCGGGGCTGGGGAGGCCCTGGGAGAGGCCGCCGCCCAGTTGAGCCCCCCTTGCCCAGCCCTGCAGTTCCTGGTGGAGGCAGTGGTAGCAACAATGGCAGCAAAGCTTTCCAAATGAAGTCCCGAATGCTCAGCCCCATCGCCAGCAACCGCCTGCCCCCGGAGCCAGGGCTGTCTGACAGCTATGGCTTTGATTACCCCTCGGTGAGTACTAGGCTACCCTGTGTTTTCTGCCTGTCTCGAGGGTAGCCCTCTACATCTGCAGTCCTTGCAGGGTGAGCGTCCCTGGTCCAAACATCCAAAGTGTGAAATGTATCTGGGGAGGTCCCTCAGTCACAGGCGTGAGGACCTAAGTCTCATTCTCAGAATCCACATGATGAAGCCAGGAGGGAGAGAATGCTTGTAACCCTGATTCTGCGGAGGCAGACAGGCTTTCTAGTCTAGTAGGGAAACTGTAGGCCAGGGAAGAGACCATGTCTCAACTGAGTTTGGTAGTGAGGCAGGAAGATTGCTGTGAGTTGTAGGCAAACCACGACTGCAGAGTGCAGCCTTGTCTCAAAAAAGGTGGACAGAGCTAGGACAATCAATGAGTTAGCATATGAAGTGTGTAAGTGGAGTTTGGGTTCTCAGAACTAGTATAAAAGCTGAGCGGGTGTGGCAATTTACCTGTAATCCCAGGTAAATGGCATCCCTGGAGGGAGCTGACTAGCTAGACGAATGGAGTTGGCAAGCTCTGGATACTGGTGAGAGACCCTGCTTCACTGAATAAGCTGGAGAAAGATTCTAATGTCATCCTCTGTCCTCAGTACATCTGTGTGTGCACACATGGATATACTGGCCCAAAGCTGTAGAAAATACGGTAGACAGGAACAGCAGCCAAGGTCGGCCTCTGGCCTCTACCACACACACACACACACACACCATACACACTCACATACATAGTCACAGACACACAGTCCCACATGTACACACATCTTTGCATAGGACAGGTACTCCCCCAGTGAGCTTCGTCCAGGCTTGAATTCAAACACTTGGAGAACCTGCTTGGCTCCACAGTGGGACATTTCACGTCAGGCTTTGTTTGGTGGTTTAGGGGGCAGCGCAGGAAATACTGTCAGCCGGGTGACGCCAGCACTGGGAGGTAGAGGGCAGATGATCAGGAGTTCAGAGCTGGCCCTGGTTCCGTGAGGCCCAGAAAAACAAAAGACGATTAAAGGTGTAGGCTGGTGAGATTCGGAGCTGGTGAAGGTGCTTACCTCCAATCGGAAGGCCTGAGTTCTGTTCCTGCTCCCATAAGTGAGGGGGAGAACCTGCTCCCACAGGTTGTGCTGTCACTCGTGAGAGCTGTGGCATGCATGGGAACACATAGGCATAAAAGCATAATATCTCTGGTATAAAATGCCTCGGCTGTGTGTGAATTAGGCCTGAGTCACTGTTGAATTTCTCACTGTACCCCTCTTTGTGTGATATTCCAAATGCAGGACAACCCACTGGTTCCAGGCGCTTTGCTCAAAGGCAGCAGGCCTTTCTTTTCTCTGGTGTCAGGTGGCCAGTCAGGGCCTCGTGGCTGGCATTTCCTTTCCTTGACTCTGCTGTCCATCTTGGTCTTTTTCAGACTTTAGTCCATGCTGGTTTTTTATTTGGTTTTGGAGTTTTTTGAAACCAGGTCTCGTGTAGCTCAGACTGCCCTCAACTCACTATGTAGATGACTCTGTCATATCTGTCTCTACCATCTGAGTACTGGCGTCTGAGGCTTTCTCCATCACACCCGGTTTTATGTGGTGCTAGGGATAGAAGCCAGAGCTTCATGCATGCTAGCTGGGCAGGTGCTTAGTCCACATCCCAAGGCATGCTTTCTCCCTCAAGAAAGGGCTTTGCATCCTGTCTGTTCCAGCGCTTCCCATTTTGAGCGCAACATGCAGTTACTTGACAGCACCCATCCCTGGAGTCCAGGCATGCCTGCTCCTGGATAGAGTGCACATCTGCTCTGGCTTCCGCTGTGCAGCCCCCTGAAGCCCCCACAGGCCCAAGTGTGGGTGCTAGTGTGGAACTGGCCCAGGCTGGGAAACACCAGCCACCACCTCCATTCTTCTGCCCCTTTAATTTAGGATATGGGACCTCGACGGCTCTTCTCTCACCCTCGGGAACCAGCCCTAGGGCCTCATGGACCCAGCCGACACAAGGTAAGAGCCAAGATGCCCTGCGTGTTCTGTAGAATATAGTGCTGTCTGTAGCAGTCAGCACTAGCTGTGGAACAAAAAGTGTCATCCCTTCATCACTGAACTCCACAAACGAGGCAGTCTTGCTATATTGTCCAATCCAATTCAAAGTGCTCTAGGCTCAAGCATCTACTTACACCCTTCAGTGGGGCAGTAGCTGGTTCACCGGGAGCTTACCCCTTGGCAACACATAGGCGGCCAGTTCTCTGTCGAAGTGAAAAATCAATGGGCTCAGAGAGTGTCTCCCTGAACCACACAGAATGCATTCTCTTGTGGTCCGACCTGAGTTTGTTAAAGTGGCTTTGTGCCTGAAAGATAAACATGACCAAGTAGAGGCACGGTAGGGAAGAGTTCCTACTATTGTTTTCCTCACTCAGCTGACCCTTTCTCTGCAGATGTCCCCACCACCTAACAACTTCAATGAGCCTCGGGGTGGTGGAGGCAGTGGGGGACCGCTGTCTCATTTTTATTCCGGTTCACCCACCTCATACTTCACCAGTGGCCTACAGGCTGGCCTCAAGCAGAGCCACCTCAACAAGGTGAGGAGTTCGCCCCACCAAGCACTGGGCCCTTTGTGTCTGTCTGTCTCTGTAGCTGTGTCATCTAAGGCGTCTCGGCCCAGCTCCACAAGAGCTGGGCTCGCTCTTGTTCATGCTAGAGTGGCAGTAGCCCACTTTGGTTCCTGGACATATGTGGAGTGTAGCACTGTTAGCTTCCCCTTATCTCAGACTGGCATAAGGTGTGGGCGGACTTATCCCCAGACGACAGATGAGGAACAGGTTGATTACCATCAGGCCTCATAGCTCTGAGTGGCAGGCATAAGGCTAGAATTGGACTCTCATGATTCCCTCCAGTGTTATCCTCTGGCCCCAGGGGTGACTTGCTTCCACTTCTCTGACTTCCCCAGGCCGTCGGTTCCTCCCCAATGGGCTCCAGTGAAGGGCTGCTAGGCCTTGGCCCTGGGCCCAATGGTCACAGCCACCTGCTGAAGGTACGGGCAAGGGGAGGGGAAGCACAGGGCTGGGGAGCCCTAGCCCCTGGAAGGCCCCTGACCCGGCCTCCCCTGCCATCTGTCTCCAGACACCACTGGGTGGCCAGAAACGCAGTTTTTCTCACCTGCTGCCCTCGCCAGAGCCCAGCCCAGAGGGCAGCTACGTGGGCCAGCACTCCCAGGGCCTTGGCGGCCACTACGCAGACTCCTACCTGAAGCGGAAGAGGATCTTCTAAGGAGTCGGCACCAGAGATGCTCCAAGGGCCTGCACCAAAATTGCTTTTGGGTTTTTTCTGGTATTTGTGTTTTTGTGGGATTTTATTTTTATTATTTTTTATGTCCTTTCTTTGGGTAATAGAGAAATCTCTGAAAAAGACATTGCTGACCAACCAGCTGGAGCTCAAGGAATGTGGGGGTGTTTGGGGGCCACACCATTGCCTGTGGGCCTGCTCCTGGAGCCAAAACCCTGCAGCCTTAAGAGAGAGGGGCCCGGCCTCCTCCCTTTCCCTGCCTAGCTCCTGGTCTTCTGTGCCCAGCTCTCCAGGCCTCCTCGCCTGCCTCATCACTCCTGTGTTCTGGCCTTTCGAGTGCCTTTGGAGGGGTCCCTGACCTGTGAGGATCAGAGACGGTCCCCGTTTTTAAACTTCGACAATTGACTTTGATTTCCTTTTATAATTCTTATTTTTAAAAGCAACCAGGATGATGACCACATCACCCAACCCACCCACTCCCAGAAAAGCCCCAACTTTGATTCCTTCAGGGTCTGGCCTGCCTGGGCCTCCATTCCACACGTGCAGGTTCCAACAAATTAACCCAATTCGCTACCTAATCATCTGCTGCAGGTATAGCTGTCATGCCCCTGCCTGCCTATTCTGGCCAGTACCCCAGCCCCAGTCTCCTTGCCTTCTGATGCCTTAAAGCTGGGCTGCAGGTCTTACGAGGTCAGAGCCTCTCAGATGCCGAGCTCCAGAAGCTCGACTCAGGACCAAAGAGCTCTGGCCTAGGGATCGCCCTTTGTCCAGGGTGTCTGCCCTGCAGATAGAAGGCCAAAGCCTTGGTCTTGGCAAACCGCCCCTTTTGCCCAAAGCCTGGGTGCAGAGACCAGTATTTTCTGCTGGCTTCAACAGTCTCCCCTGCTGTCTGTGAAAGTTGACCATTGTTACCCAGGTCATTGGACCTCTATGGTGTCCCTCCAAACCCAGATCATCACCACACCCAGGCTGGATTACTGGAGCCAGCCTCCTCTCTGCCCATCTGAGGGGACCTAGGGACTCTGCCCCTGGCCAGCTGAGCCACCAGCCTCCCTCCCCAATCCTGATGATCCAAACCCACTCCAGGGGGGATATCCCCTCTCCCCATTCTCCCACATAGACCTTTGCTGAATTAAAGTTTGTAAGTAAACGGTTTTAAAAAAAAAAAGTATCAGCTGGCTGGTTCTTGAGATAAACTGTGGGCCCAGCGAGATAGCCCAGTATTATAGTAAGGACACATCACCAAACCTGACAACCTGAGTTTTATGCCTGGGGCCCAAATGTTGGAAGGAGAGAACTGATTCCCACAAGTTGTCTGACCTACACATACATATATTACAGATGTGCTCTGAGAGCACACAATTTCCAAAGTTTAAATTGGGCATGGTGGCACACGCTGAGTTCGAAGCCAGCCTCGTCTGGATAGCAGATTCTAGAATAGTTAAGTCTGTATAGAGAAACCCTGTCTCACACTCCACAATTTTTTTTAAGCTTGAGCATGGTGACGCATAACCCTTAATTCCAGCAAAGGCACCTGGGATTCAAGATCAGCCTGGACCACACACTGGGACCCTGTCTCAAAATTAAAGGGCCCGGAGGTTGGTCCTGATTGTTGCTCTTGCAGAGACCCGGAGTTCAGTTCCCAGACCCCACACGGAAATTTCTGGTGTCCGCAGGCACCCACTTGATGCTCTTGCATACATTCGAGCAGAAAACGTACACTAAGACTCAAGAAAAATCCAACCACAGGGTGAGGCCGGAAGTCCAGGCTGGATCCCAGTACATCACCTCTGACCCTACGCGATTACAATGGTAGCCTACGCACTGAGCATGCTCGGTCTTCCGGTCACGTGGCCTATCATGGCCGCCTCCATGGCCCGCGGCGTGAGCGCTCGGGTCCTGTTGTGGGCGGCTGGGGGATCCTGGGGTGCTGGGGCCAGACATGCGGCCGCGACGTCCAGGATGTTCGGGGCCACAGGTACCTAGGGCCGGGCCGGGCCGCGGGGCGGGCAGCGAGGCCGCAGCCGCTCACCTACTCGTGTGTTTACAGGCGAGCGGCGCGCAGGCGAGGACGAGGCGGACGGCCCGGAGCTCCCCGGGGATGCGTGAGTGCCCGCCACGCCACGCCCTGCCCCACCCTGTGGCCGGCCCCCGGCTCAGCACCTGCACCCCGTCTGTCCCCAGGGTCAACGTGGTGTTCGTGGACCGCTCTGGTCGGCGGATCCCGGTGAGAGGCAGAGTCGGGGACAATGTTCTTCACTTGGCCCAGCGCCACGGGGTGGACCTGGAAGGTAGGTAATAGGGAATTGGAGAAACCCTTACTGTTCGTTCTTTTTTTGTGTTTTTGAGACAAAGCCTCATATAGCTCAGGCTAGCCTCGATCTTACTGTGTATGGGGAGAGTGGCTTTGAACTTCTGACCCTCCTGCCTCCACCACCCGAGTGCTGGTGTGACAGGTCTGCACTACCACAACCCGATATTTTTGGTCAGGAGGCCCATGGGTGAGTCGGTATTCAGGGCTCATTCAGTGATGCAGGCTGTCCGGAAATTTAAATATGTAATCCAGGCTACCTGCAACCCCTTACAGGGATCCTCCTGCCTCCACTTTCTCAGTCCTGAGACCACAGGCCAAGGTGAAGGGTTATCACATCACCTTATGGGTGGATTGGGAAGAACTGAGATAAGAGCTCATGCTACTCAGACTGTTCTGAAACCAGCTATGGAACCAGGCTAGGCTCGGACCCACAACAGTGATCCTCCTGCCTCTACCTCCAGAATGCTGAGAAGATTAAGACCCAGTCTCTGTGACTTAGCCTTAAACCCACTGGCTGACCCTCCTGCCTCAGCTTTCTCAGCTCTGTGATTACAGGTTGTTTCCACTGTTTAGCCACCTTTGAGTTAAAGCTGGTAAGATGGCTCCCACACAAGCCTGCCAACCTGAGTTTAATTTCAAGTCCACGTATCAGCAGAAGGAAAGAGGCCGACCCCACCTCAGGCTGTGTCAGGCACACAGTTCGTGTACACACAGAAATACCCCTTATGAAAAAGAAAACGATGGAACTGGAGAGGTTGCTCGGTTCGTATGGCTCTTGCAGAAAACCTGTGTCCTCTGCCTACCTACCCATGCTATGCCAAGCAAGTCACAACCCTCTGTAACAATAGCTCCTGGGACTCTTGTCCTCACCTGGCCTCCGTGGGCATTGCCTTCTCATGTACAACCCACACAGACATAAACACTGAAAAATTAAGTCTTTTTTAAAAAATGACACTAAATCAAAGCTTAGTTTTGGAGCAGCCCTTCCTGAGCATTTTATTCCTGGGGATGAGGGTGTGTATGTTCTCTGCCAGTGTGTGGGTTCTTGCTATTGACCTCTCCGTCCTCTAGTCCAGCCACTGGCTTCCTTTTGGGGAGAGGTGGTATTGAGACAGGGTCTCTGTGCCCCTCAAGCTGGCAGAGAGCTCTGTCTCTTCAGTGCTGGGATCATAGGCATGTACCAGCACTGTCCCTCTGGGCTCTCTTGCTGGTCTTCAGGCACAGAGCTCAGTACTATCCCAGGACCATTGTGCTTACTGTTCTCTGTCAGAAGTGCTTTCCCAGCAAATTGTTTTGTTCTTCTCATTCTTCAGACCCGGCAATTTGGCATCCTTTCACCCCAGCTTAAGCCCCCCAACGCCCATGTCTGCCTGTGTATTTAGTGATCCCATAGAGTTTATGTTTCATTTGCTCTCTGACATCTGTCCCACAATGTCCCAAATTCACGTCACCTGTGTCCTCTTAAGGTCCTCAGTGAAAGCAGGTCTGAAATGGGTGTATGTTGAGGGCCAGTTTCATGGGACAGCTTTATGAATAGACAAGGCAGTAATTCCTGGTGTGACAGGTGGGCGGGACCCAGCAGCAACAGTCACATGGGGCATGCCGGCCCTCCAGCTGCCCTGGTGTGAATCCTGATGAGTACTTTCTTTATTGCACTGATGTAGTGTGCCTGCGTGTGCCTCTGTAGAGATCAAAGGGGAACTTGAGGAGCCTGGTTCACTCCTTCCATGTTTTCCTAGGGATTGAATTTAGGTCATTGGGCTTAGTGGTAACCCCTTTACCTAATGAATTTATTCCAGGCCAACCATGAACTTACAGCAAGACTCAGTTTAGATTCCTATCCAGCCTGGATGACTTAGCAAGAGTCCATGTCTCAAAAAAAAAAAAAAAGAAAAAAAAAAAAAAAAAAAAAAGGGCAGGAGTCCCTGGGTGAATACTACCTACTGTGTGTACTAAAGGTCCTCTGGCATATCATGCTAGCCTGGACCTAGCCCAGCGGGGACTATCAGCCCAGGAATAAAGAAACTGTTAGGTTTTCATTGACAGACCAGTTGGAAGGGACAGTGCTAGGTTAATGGAGTAGGGGGCCTGACTTAATCTAAAGCTGGCAGAGGTGGCCGGGCATGGTGGCACACACGTGGGAGGAGAGTTTGAGGCCAGCCTGGTGTCTGTATAGCAAGTTCCAGGACAGCAGGGCTACACAGTGAGACTCTCAAAACAAGCCCCAAACCAGTAAAAAGCGCTAGAGATGCTGGGATGTGGATGGGTTGTCTGTTCCCTGACCCAGCAGCCGCTGTACAGAGCGGAGTTGGGGCGTTTGGAAGCAGGTAGGCCATGTCTGTGGGGCCTCACCAACTGTGTGAACGCCAAACCCATTCTCTGAGCCTGCTTCCTGACAAAGGGGTGATCTAGCATTTCTCAGCAAGCTTGCCGTGAGGATGAACACACTCAATGCTTGGTAGAGAGGAGGGTGGATCAACAGCCAGCCCCAAGATAAAAAGACAGCTATAGCTCACCTGGGCAAGGGTGGGTGTGCTCCATGGTAGGTGTTCCTGTGGCCCCAGCTGCTACAGAAGCTAAGCAGCAGAAAGACTAGGCCTAGGATCTGAGCCTAGGAGTTGAAGACCAACTTGGGACCAGTCTGAGTTGGCACAGTGGCTCATTGGTTAAAGGGCAGTTGCCAACAAGTCTGACCTGAATTCCATCCCCAGAACTGACAAGGAAGGAAAACCAGTATCTTAAGTTGTTCTCTGACCCACACATTGTAGTGTGAAAATGCCCACACAGATTCACACACGTGTAAATAAATAAATGTTTTAAAAGCTTTCAGGAGCAGGGCATGGGGGTGCATGCCCTTAGTCCCAGCACTGGGAGGCAGATCTCTTAAGTTCAAAGCCATCCTGGTCTACTCATGCATTCTAGGACAGGACAGCCGGAAATTTATGCTGAGACCGTCTTTAAAAAAATTAAAGCTGGGTGCAGTGGTGCATGTCTGTAATCCTAGCACTTGGGGCGGGGGGGGGGCAGAGGCAGGTGGATCACTGAGTTTGAGGCCAGCCATTCTACAAAGTCAATCCAGGAGAGCCAAGGCTACACAGAGAAACCCTGTCCCAATAAATAAGTTGAGAGTTTTCAGAAAGGAAAGTTGTCGATTGCTTTTTAGATTCAAACCCAGCCTGGATAATTTACTGAGAGTTTCTCACAAATTACAAATGTGGGAGGATGATGAGATGGCTCAGTGACTAGAGGCACTGATTCCAATCCTCAGCACCCAGGTCAAGGTGTGGAGAGCACCAGCTCTACACAGCTGCCCTGTGACCTCCACAGACGCATGCACAACAATAAAACAAAAGGCTTGTAAAGAACTGAGGATGTGACTCAGTGTGGACCACTCCTGCTTGTTCGAGACCCTAGATCAACCCCTAATGCCCTTTTTAAAAAGTTACATGTCTTAAGTGCCACCAAAAAGGGGGTGGGGTGGGGAGGAAGCTGGGGCAATCGGGAAATAATGGAGTTGAAATCTTGAATGAATAAGCAAAATCGAGAACATTCTAGGTCACAAGTACAGGAGTGCACGGGGCCTGAGGTGGAAGTGAGGTTAGTGTAGTGAGAGTCAGTGTGGGACTAGATATAATGGTTCACGATTGTCTTCCTAGCACTTGGGAGGTTGAGGCAGGAGAATCAGTTCAAGTTCAAGGTGGTCTTTGGCTACATGGTGAATTTAATACTAGTCTGGGCTGAGATTGTCTTAAACAAGCCTGCAGACAGCCTAGAAGCCGTTGGCCGTGAGGAAGATGGGGCTATGGAGCCGAGGTGGAAGCGGCTCCTCACTCAGGCCGTGCCTCTCCCTTCCTGTCCCAGGGGCCTGCGAAGCGTCCCTGGCGTGTTCCACCTGCCACGTGTACGTGAGTGAGGCTCACCTGGATCTCCTGCCTCCTCCTGAGGAGAGGTGAGTGGGCAGCCCCAGCTCCACTGCAGGCCCCTGTCTCCTGTGCCCAGGGCCCTTCCACCTCCCTCTAGCCGCCTCAGGCCCCACGAGCCCTGACCGCTGGCTGTCCTCCGCCCAGGGAGGACGACATGTTGGACATGGCCCCCCTGCTCCAGGAGAACTCGAGACTGGGCTGCCAGATCGTGCTGACCCCTGAGCTGGAGGGGGCTGAGTTTGCGCTTCCCAAGATCACCAGGAATTTCTACGTGGATGGCCACATCCCCAAGCCCCACTGACATGAGGCCGCTGGACTGCGCAGGGCCATGGAACCGAAAAGAAAAGCCATCCCTCCCGGCCCCAGAGCACGGACTGGTCGGAAACGAGAAGTTGGAAGCACAGTGTGAGACAAGAGCTGCCACTGGGAACAAACCAGTGTCCGGGCCCTGAGGGGGATGGGATGGGTCTCCATCTTGGGTGTGTCAATCCACCAGGGAGAATCGAACTGTAAATTAAGGATGGACTTAACCCAGAGCTGCAATAAAAACTCACACACATCTGCGGCATGTTCCGTCCTTGGGGACTCCGTCTACCCAGCTCCGAGTGCTGGGGTTCTAGATGTGCCTTCACCCGCCGCCGCCCCCCCCAACCCCGTGACAGCGCCTGGGATGCCCTTCTTCCTGGGGACGCCCCCTGTGTGGCCAGGCCCCGCCTCGGCCGCAGAGAAGGGATCAACAGCGGCGAGCTAAGTGATCAGAAGATGTGTGGCAAAGAGGGGCTACCCAGGGGTACTTTCCTGATCACACAGCTTCTCGAGCCACACAGCTGAGGCTCCTGGCAGCCACTGCAAAAAGTACGCCCAGGTGCAAACAGCGCCCCCACGTGACCTGCGCCGGCCAGCTCCGCCCAGGTGGCGCCTATCGTCATCACCCTCGCCTTCCTCACCCTCGGGTTTACCCCTGGGGGGGGGGGCTGGGGGCGGGGCAGAGAGGTTCCGCTGTGGGGCCCAGAGTGGGCATGGAGGCAGCTCCAGCCCGTGAGTTGACGCGCCCGCAGGAACTTCTGGCGCCACCTTGTCTAGACACCGAATCGCTCCGGAAGAGTCGACCCCCCGCGCTGGAGCCTGGAGCCCTGAGATGCCTCACTCCCAATGGCAGGTGCGTGGGATGAGACTCCTCCACCACCCACCCCAGCTAATGCCTCACCAGGCCCAGAGATGGAGGGGTCACGATCCCCGGCTTCTGAGCCTGTTACGGGCACGTACCAAGTTTCAGCCCCTACAAACAGAAGGGCACAGCTGATCTCCATCCCACCCGCCCTACTGTGGCTGTATAGCCCTAGGAAGTGCCACCGAGGGCTCATCCGTGGGGTGATGAGGGTCACCTACTAACAAACAGTAGTGGATGGGCCGATTGACCAATGGTTGCTATAGACAGCAGAGTGAATCGGGCAGATTCACGCCTAGGGTGGGTCCCTGCTTTGTTAATGGTGGGGAGTGGCTGATGGGGAGCTGATGGTCAGCCACGGGGCCGGGGAGGGGAGATCGGGGGAAACGGTGTCCGCTAACAAAATTACTTTGCAACTTTTAAACCTAATAACCCAAGACTCTGGCTCCAGGTGGAGCAGAGGATCACCAAGGAGAGGCACAGACTGGATGGCGCCCCACCCACCCCCACCCCGACCAAATCCAAGCCACCAGAAAGGGTGGCCACGCCTTACTGCTTCTTATCCCCAGGTCCCTGTGGTCCGCGTGCCAGGACTCAGTCAGCACGGCACTGCCTTTCCTCCAAGAGAAAGAGAAGGAGCCACCAGGGTCCCCTTCTCCACCCCCCCAGGCCCCGGGGCCGTGCTGGGAGCTGATGGTAATTGGGATGTCAGACCCACTAAGTATGGCCAGGAACCCCAAGAGCACACAGTACCCCAAAACGGAAACTTCCAGTGCTGTTCCCCCGGCCTCACCCCAGAGAAGATCACGGAAGCAGCTGAACCCCCGAATGGGCATTGAGAAGGTGGACCCCAGGTTCAGGGGGGTGACCCTGGAGTTCCAGATCCAGCCGGATTCTAGCCTCCAGATTGTGCCCACCTACAGGTAGGGACTCTCAGCTATGATAGATGCTGGAGTATAAGAACAGTACAACTGTAGTACTGTAGGCCTGGTAGTAGAACCCTGTCCTTCGAGCTATTTTGGGAGACCAAGGAAGGACTTGAGCTGCAGAGTGAGTTCAAGGCCAGCTTGTGTAACTGAGACCCTTGTCTCAAGACAGTGAAAAAGGCTGAGAGCTGGGTGTAAGGAAAGAGCCGACACACATTCAAAGCCAGCCTGGCTACATGGCTAGACCCTGGCTCAGAAAAAAATTAAAATCCACCTGGCTCAGCAATTAAGAGTGTGCACTTTTCGGGGTGGAGAGGTGGCTCAGTGGTTAAGAGGGCTGGCTGCTCTTCCTAGAGGACCAAGGTTCAATTCCCAGCACCCATTTGGTTGGTAGCTCACAACTGCCAGTTCTAAGGCTCTGACACTCTTATACACACATACACGCAGGCGAAACACCAATGTATAAAAAAACAAAAATATTTTTTTCTTTTTTTAAAAAGTGCTTCTCCTGTAGAGATAGTGCAGCGTGGTCCATTCTGAGCACCCCGTTTATGGTACGCAAGTTACAGTGCACAAGCAGCTCCCGCCCTAGTGAACCTTGCCTCCCCAGCTCCTGCACACATTCAGTGCACATAAACACAAAATCAAACATCACACAAATAAACACAAGTAATTTTTTTTTTTTTTTTTTGAGACAGGGTTTCTCTGTGTAGCCCTGGCTGTCCAGGAACTCCCTCTGTAGACCAGGCTGGCCTCGAACTCACAGAGATCCACTTGCATCTGCTCCCAGTTGTTGGAATGACAGGTGTGTGTCACCTCTGCCCGGCCACAAGTACTTTTTAAAATAACCTTCAGTCCCAGCACTGAGGAGGCAGAGACAGGCAGATCTCTGAGTTGGAGATCATCCTGGTCTACAAAGAGAGTTTACAGAACTGCCTTCTCTGAAGAAAAACTCTGAAGAAAGAAAAGAAAAGAAGAAAAAACATACTAGCCAGGTGTGGTGGCGCATACCTATAGTCTCAGCACTCAGGGAGGCAGAGACAGGCAGGTCTACAAAGTGAGGCCAGGACACCCAAAGCTAGTCAGAGAAACCTTGTCTCAAAAAACAAAAACAACAAAGAAACAAACAAACAAAAAATATTTATAAACAAAAATACACCCAAAGCTTAAAAGCTTGAATCCCAACACTGAGGACGATGAAGTTGGGGGATTTGTTTGTTTTGTTGTTTTGTTTTTGTTTTTGTTTTCTGGACAGGATTTCTCTGTGTAGCCCTGGCTGTCCTGGACTTGCTTTGTAGACCAAGCTCAAACTCACAGAGATCCACCTGCCTCTGCTTCCCAAGTGCTGGGATTAAAATGTGTGTCACCACGCCCCCTGGAGTTGGAAAATGTTGAGTTTGAAGCTGGCTAGCCTGGGCTGAACATCTGTCTCAAAAAACACATGTAGCTACGGGTGGGTGAGGTGGCTCTGTGGGAGAAGGTGCTTGCGGCCAAGCCTGCTGACCTGACTTCATCCTAGAAGGTGGGGAAAGTCCTCTGCCCTCCGCTCACATACAGGTTGGCACAGACTGAGGTTCGCAGATACTCATAAATAAACCGTATAACCACTTCTTCTTTTTTAAGATTTTGTTTATTACATATACAGTGTTCTGTCTGCAGGCCAGAGGAGGGCACCAGATCTCATTATAGATGGTTGTGAGCCACCATGTGGTTGATGGGAATTGAACTCAGGACCTCTGGAAGAGCAGCCAGTGCTCTTAACCTCTGAGCCATCTCTCCAGCCCTAACAACTTCTTAAAAGGCTTATTGTTTGTGTTTGCTTAGAACCTAATCATATCCTCATGCAAGCCCTTTTTTTTTTTGTTGTTGTTGTTGTTTGTTTGTTTTGGTTTTTTGAGACAGGGTTTCTCTGTATAGCCTTGGCTGTCCTGCTGGTCTTGAACTCACAGACCTGCCTGCCTCTTGGGTGCTGGGATCACAGGCATGCGCCACTACCGCCTGGCCGAACATTTAATTTTTTATTACAGTTATTTATTTAGGGAGTATATATGTGGTGTGTGCAGGTAGGCCAGACAACAAACTTGCAGGAGCTGGTCCCCTCCTTCTATCGTGTGCATTCCAAGGATTATGCTGAGGTGATCAGGCTTGGCAGCAAACTTCACCCAGTGAGCAACTTCAAAGGCCCTGATTGGGATTCTATTAATGTTATTGTTTTTTTTCAAACAGGATTTCATGTAGCCCAGGCTGGCCTTGAACTTCTAATTCTGCCTCATACACACACACACACACACACACACACACACACACACACACACAAACCTCCCTAGTGCTGGGATTATGTGTATGAATCACTATAGCCAACTTATTTTTCTTTAATTATATTGTTTTGTTTTGTTGAGACAAGGTCTCATGTAGACTGTGCTGGTCTAGAATTTCACCATCCTGTAACCCTCTTGAGACTAGAATTACAGAATAACAAACCTGACTAAATACAATACTGATTACTTTATTGCTCCTAGTGGGGTACAAAGCCACGACTTTGAGACATCAGATGCCTCCTGAGGGGTGCCCGTTAACCTTGGTGATGAATCTTAATTTGGGGCTGTGGCTCAGTGGGTAGAGCGCTTGCCTAGCATGCACAGAGCCCTGGGTTCCATCCCCAGCTCTGCATTAACCAGTTGGCAGGGGCACAGAAGCATGCCTGTGATCGCAGCATTTTCTAGATGGAACCAAGAGGACCAGAAATTCTGGGCCAATAGGGAGTTCAAGCCAGCCTGGGCTCCATGACATCCTGCTGTTCCCAGCCGGGTATGGTTCTATACACCTGCCAGCCCAGCACTCAGGAGGCTGAGCAAGTTCCAGGCCATCCTTGGTGTTAAGAGAACCTGCCTCAACAGGAAGAGAAACAAGAAGCCCTGCAGGCCCGGCTCCCCAGCCACGTTGGCGGCGGCCGGGCCACTCACTAAGGCCCTGTCTCAAAATCAACAGTAAAGAGAGAGTTGATTAATTTTCACTTTTCCTGTGACAGTGCTACGTTACTTTTAAATTTATTCTTTTGTGATTTGGTGTATGTATAAGTAAGTGTATAAAAGTCTTTGATTTAAAAAAAGGTAGAGAGAGGGCTGGAAATAGCTCAGTGGCGGTGTTTGCCTGGGCATGTGAGGACCTGGGAAGTATTCATTTGGGGGACCGCCTTACAGACTCCCCGATGCCGTGTCTTGTCCTTTTTGCAGCTTGCCTGGTAGAAGTTGTTCACCAAAGCTCCCTGCAAGCCCTCCCAAGGCCCTTGTCAGCCCAGGAGGCAGCGAGGCCCTCGGTGAGATACAGAGACACGTGAGCTAGGAGTATCGTGAGGGTACCATTTTCACATCCTCTCTGCCTTTCTCCGTGCCTCCTCCTTCATCCCAATTCCTCATTTAGACCTGCTCAGAGGAGCCCCTCCCCCAGGACTGAGTCACCCCCCACCCCCAGCTTCCTCAGCAGAGACTCACCACCTGATTCACCATCTGTCTCATTCCTGGTTCTCCCTGTCTTCTGTCTGACAACACCAAAGGCAGGGCCAGAGCTGCTGAAGCCTTAACAGGGAGCACCCCAGCCCCGAAATTCTCTGCCCCACACAAGCCTCTGGATTTGACCTCTGGCCTTTTGACCTCTGACCTCCAGGGCCCCGGCGCTGTGCTTCTTGTAGGACCCAGAGGACTCCTCTCTGGAGAGATGCTGAAGATGGGACCCCCCTCTGCAATGCCTGTGGCATCAGGTCCTCAATCTGGAGATGTTGGGAGTGGGGCCGTTAGTCTGGGCTCAGCTGGTGTGGGAACTAGGGAAAGAACAATAACCACCTTTTGAGGAGAATGGTTTCCTCCTAGTGGTTTCTAGTTCTCCACTGCATTCTAAATGGTGGTTTCTTATACCCTGCTCCCTCACTCCCACCTCCAGGTACAAGAAATATGGCACCCGATGCTCCAGTTGCTGGCTGGTCCCACGGAAAAGCATCCAGCCCAAGAGGCTGTGTGGCAGGTGTGGTGTGTCTCAGGACCCCCAGCTAGGCCCGACTCAGGAACTGTAGCCCTTCTTCATATAAGCAAGTCAGTTTTGTCTCTGTTTCTTGAGGGGAAAAGTACCCACACTGACTGGCAGGGATCCCAGGGACCCCTCTCTACTCAGTCTAGGCTGAACCCCCCAATAAAAGGAAATCATTTCTGAAATGATACTTTTAATTATGTTTTACTTTAGACTTTCTTTTACATTTGTCTGTGTGTGCGTGTGTGTGTCACGTTATGGTTTCCGAAAACAGAGGACAGCTTCCAGGAGCTGGTTCTCACCTTCCAAAGCTATGTGGATTCCAGAAATTGAACTCAGGTCCTCAGGTTTGGCTACAAACGTCTTTACTGTTAAGCTGTCCAGCCCACCTGAGGCCATGCTCACTGCTGCTAAAGGTTGGGCTGCTCAAAGCTCTGGACCCCACCCTGTGTGACCCTGCACACTTCCCCCAGCCTGGGGAAGTAAGGGCTCTTTCCTCTTTGGGGTGGTAAAAACCGTGGCTTGTGTGCACAGTCAGCTTGGCATAAGGAGGAACCAGGTTTTAGAAGGGAGGAGGGTGGCTGAAGAGACAGCTCAGTGAGGAGCACTGGAAGCCCTTCCAGAAGATCCAGGATCGATTCCCAGCACTACGACAGCTCACAGCCATCACCAACTCCAGCTCTAGAGGACCAGATGCCCTTTGCTGTCTTTTAAGGACACCAGGCATACACATGGTATGAGTTGACCTACACATATGTACACCCACATAAACACCCAAGTCACCTCAGTGACGGAACTAGGAAGGTTAAGGCCGGCAAGTGAGAGACAGGCCTGAGCACAGAAGACCCTGTCTCCATACTTGGCTTTTCTAAAACAGGGTTTCGTGTGGCCCAGGCTGGCCCTGAATATACTATGATCCTTCTGCCTCAACCTCCCCAGTGCTAAAACTACGTGTGCACCACCGTTCCTAGCTGTTGTGATATTTTACGTGTGTGTGCACGTGTGTGTGTGCGTGTGCAGGTGCACGCCACAGCATGCCTGTGGAAGTCAGAGGGCAGACAGCCTGCAGGAATCAGCTGTCTCCTTCCCCTGCCTGGGTCCTAGGAATGGAAGTCAGGCCATCAGACTTAGTGGTAAGGGCCTCTATTCCTTGAACCCTCTTTCTGGCCCTCTACCTTATTTTTTGAGACAAGACTTCTCTGTGAACACAGAGCTTGCCACGTTAGCTAAGTTGACTGTCCAGGGTGCATCTCTGTGAGCTCAGTGCCAGCCTGGTTTACTGGGGGAGTCCAGGACAGCCAAGGCTACACAGAGAAACTCTGGCTTGAAAACCAAAACGGAGTTGGGGATTTAGCTCAGTGGTAGAGCGCTTGCCTAGCAGGTGTAAGGCCCTGGGTTCGGGCCTCAGCTCTGAGGAAGAAAGAAAAACAAAAAGTCCAAAGTCTTTTCTGAGACTCACAGCCATATCTTAATTATAATCCCCAATAAAATCCAAAAGCAGATCAGATGCTTCCAACAGGATACACATTACCGTTCCAAAATGGTGGGAAGAGAGCATAGCGAGGAAATACTGGACAAAGGAAAGACTGACAACCAGCCAGGCAGGCTCCAAACTCTGCATCTCCATGTCTGAGGTCAAAGCACTCTTCAGATCTCCGGCTCCTTTCAGCTTTGTTGACTATAACACACTTCTCCCGGGCTGGTTCCACTCCCTGTCAGCAGCTCTCCTTTCTCCTCAAACTGTACACTTTGTAATTTTCCTTGCTCAGATGCCTCCGTTTCACTATAGATCTGCCACTAATAACCATACAACCCTAGTCAACACTAGACTGTTTTGCAATCTCCTCTTCAGTTTCTCCTTAGGCAGACTTTTCAGACAAGGGCAAAAAGTAGCTACGTTCTTTGTCAAGGAACTACAAGAACAGTCTCTATGCCACATACAAATATTCTGTGAAACCTCTTGACCTGGACCCCATATTCCATGTCACCCGGCACCACTGTCTGTCATGCACCATGTCTTTCATGGCTCAGTAAACCTAAAATGTCCAATTGCACTTCTAGTCCAAAGTCCCAAAGTGTTTCATATTCCTCCAAACAAAACCTGGTCCAGCGTGTCACAGCAATCCCCCACCCTGCTACCAGCTTCTGTCTTTGCTAGGGTTTATTACCGTGAAGGGACACCATGACCACAGCAACTTTTATAAGGAAAAAGGTTAATGGGGGCTGGCTAACAGGTTCAGAGGTCTAGCTTTTAGAATGAATCTCTGTCTCTGTCTCTCTCTCTCTCTCTCTCTCTGTGTATGTGTGTATCATTTATTGGAATTACAGGCTACAGTCCAGCTAATCCAACAATGGCTTGAAAGTCCAAGGATCCAGTACTTGGCTCCGGCCCACAAGGCTGGGTGTGTCAGCTGGTCTTCTGTATATTCTGGAAGCCCAAAGAGGCAGGCTCCAGTGCTAGTGAAGGAATAGGTGTGCTAGCAAGCGGAGGGCAAGCAGGCAAAGAGCAAATCCTTTCTTCTTCCACTGTCCTTACATGGGCTTCCAGCAGAAGGCGTGGTCCATATTAGTGTGTCTTGCTGCCTTAAGATCTGGATTAAAAGTGTGTGTCTTCCCACCTCAAAGGTCCACTTGCTTCTAGTCCACTTCAAACCAGCAGGAAAACCTCCACAGGTGTCGATTCCGTTTCTGGATTATAGTTCATTCCAGAGTCAAGCTGACAACCAAGAACAGTCACCACACTGGGTCTGACTTGAGCATTTGAAACCTCAAAGCCCACTTCCAGTGACACACTTACTCCAGCAAGGTCACACCTCCTAATAGTGCCACTCCCTGGCAACCGAGCATTCAAACACGTGACTCTACAGGGGACATAAAACAGGTAACTCTAAAGGGGCATACCTATTCAAACAACCGCAGGGGAGTCAGCCAAGGCTAAGCTAGAAGTGTGCCAGTCAAAGGTCCCTCCAGACTGAGCGCAGTGACTGTGCCTTCAGTCCCGGTATTCTGAGGCTGCAGAGATGCTCAGCAAGAACACTCGTGGCAGTGTTCAGTTCCAACATGAACACCATGTCAAGGGCACAGCTGTCTGTAACTCCAGCTCCAGGGGATCTTAATGCCCTCTCTGGCCTCCACAGAAACCCATGTCCTGGCTAATATTATGTCAACTGGACACAAGCTGGAGTTATCTGAGAAAGGGGAACTTCAACTGAGAAAAATGCATCCATCAGATCTGACTGTAAGGCATTTTCTTAATTACTGATTGATGAGGAAGGCCAGCCAATTGTGGGTGGAGCCATGCCTGGGCTCTTTAAGGAGGCGGGCTGAGCAAGCCAGTAAGCAGCACCCCTCCATGGTCTCTGCATCAGCTCCTGCCTCCAGGTCCCTGCCCTGAGTTCCTGTCCTGAGTTCCTTCACTGACAGGCTGCAGTGTGGACGCGTGAACTAAATAAGCCATCCCACCCTCCAGCTTGCTTTTGGTCATGGTGTTTTGTTGCGGCAATAGTAACCCTCACTAAGACGTAGCCACATGCTCATGCCACACATCTGTGTAGTCCTACACCTACAGATACAAATAAAACCTTCAAGCAAAGCAGATTTGAATTGAGTTGAAATGCTTACCTTTGAGACCAGAGCTCTGGAAAGCCTGCATTCAAGGGTCCCCCAGAGGGATGTGGTTATAGGTTCTGCTACACAGGCACTTAGAGGCTGCTCCAGCCGTAGTCTGAGGAATGAGGGAACTGCTGGAGCCAGTTTGTGTTTGGCATGGTGTGCTGGATGCCAGCTTGGACAGAACGCACACAGCAAGGACTATGGCGTCACAGAGACTTCTCCCGGATTCAAAGGAAAGCCCTGGAATCGGGGTAGGGTGACACAAAGACAGATTGCATTTAGGGAATCTCTGAGAGGGCCCTGTGGGAAGCTGTGGGAAGGAAGCCAAGGCTGCAGGGGAGCCTCTCCAGGTGTTGGACGATGCCAAGAGCATGCAGTGTTTGTATACCAAGAAAAGCCTGTCACCAATGGAGATCAGAATGGCCTGGAACGCTGAGATCACCTGACTCCGCCTCCCAAATGCTGGGATTTAAGGTATGCATCACTTTCCTCAGGTCCTCCTCCTTTTTTTTTTATTTGTTTGTTTTTGCTTTTTGAAACAGGGGCTCACTATGTAGCCCTGGCTGGCCAGCAGGGAACTCACTTTTTAGACCAGGCTGGGTTTGAACCCACTGAGATCTGCCTGCTTCTGCTGCCCAAGCATGGGTCTTAAAGGCCTGTGCCACCACAGCCAGCTGGTCCTCCTCCTTTTTAATTTTTGTTTCTTTTTCTTTTCTTTCTTTCTTTTGGAGGCAGGGTCTCATTTAGCCCAGGCTGGCCTCAAACTCATGTAGCCAAAGATAACACTGAACTTAAAAAAAAAAAAAAAAAAAAACAACTATTTTTTATGTGCATTGGTCCTTTGCCTGCATGAATGTCTGGGTGTGTCAGATCTTGGAGTTACAGACAGTTGTGAGCTGCAGTGAGGATGAATCAGAATTGAATCCTGGTCCTCTGGAAGAGCAGTCAGTGCTCTTAACAGCTGAGCCATCTCTCCAGGCCCCAACCTTGAACTTCTGAGTGCTAGGATTACTAGCGCCACTACACCTGCTTTGTTATGGCAGCAGGCAAGCACTCTACCAACTCAACCCCTGGCTGTTGTCTTTTTGTTTTATTTACTTATTTATTGGATTTCTGAGACAGGGTTCCCCTATATAGTCTTGGCTGTCCTGGAACTCTCTTTGTGGACCAAGCTGGCCTCAAACTTGCAGAGATCTGCCTGCCTCTGCCTCCTGTAAGTTTTATGTTTTTTAAGACCTATTTATTGCTGGGGAGTTGTGGCACATGCCTTTAGTCCCAGCACTCAGGGAGAATATTGGCAGGTAGATCTCTGAGTTCATGGCCAGCCTGGTCTATAAATCTAGTTCCAAGACAGCCAGCGTCTACACAAAGAAACCCTGTCTCAAAAACAAAAAAACAACAAAAGGATTTTCTTCTTAAACCCCAGCACTTGGGAGAGAGACACAGGTAGATCTCTGAGTTCGAGGCCAGCCTGGTCTACAGAGAGCGTTCCAGGACAGCCAGGACTACACAGTAACCTTGTCTTGAAAAACAAATTATTTCTTATTTTTATATGTATGTATGTATGTGTGCCTGCAGGAGCCCGTGCCCGTCAGAAGAGGATACTGGATCACCTGGAACTGGAGTTCCTGACCCAGGGTCCTCTTTAAGAGCAGCAAGTGCTCTTAACCACTGAGCTATTTCTCCAGCCCATAACGGCTAAGCCACTATTGCACAATCAGGCACATTCAGCCTGGCATGGTGGGGCGTCGGCACACAGGGTCCACAGCCAAGCAGGAACGTTGGAGACAGTTCTCCACCAGCACCTACAAGGCCTTCTCGGATACTACAAAAACCAGGCAGCAGGGCGGGAGTTACCTTTGAGTCCCAGCTCAATTTCTCCATGGCCTTCAGTCATGGCAAGCACTTGTGCTGTCTTCAGCAATAGAGTCTTACCATCCATTTAGCTTTTAAGGTTTGTGGGGCCTTAGGGTCTTCCCTGGTCAACAGCTCACAGCGAAGAAGTGTAGGGTAAAGGCCTGAGCTCACTTCTGGGTTTCAAATCCAGCAATCCCTTGAGGAAGTATTTTCCTTCAGAGCTATTAACCTGGTGCCTGTGGGCCTGCCCCCGCCCCTCAGGCTCCGAGCCTCACTGGCTCCCTATTCCTCATCTCCAGTTCACCCGCAGCAGACTCAACTTCCGGCTTCCTTAGCACCTCATCCACCAGCAAGTAATTGTGTGAACTCTTCCTTCGGTTGGTTCCCCGAGTCCAAGGAAGTGACTGGTGAGAGTCCTGCACCCTATGATACACTTGGAAACAGAGGGACCCACAGCCACGCCGTCTTTAGGGCTGGGCCTCTTCACCCGCCCCCATGCCCCTCCGCCCTCGGAGCTGGAATCCTACAGCTTTCTTAGGCCCAACCGTGCCCCTCCCTATTCCTGCCCTCTCTTCCTTCCCCCTGAAGCTGCTTCTCATCCCACAGCTTCTCTAGGCCTTCTGGCTTCTGTGATAATGTGGGACTCCTCCCCACCCCCCGGCCCCGCTTTCCTGTGGAGGAGCCCTTGTCCCTGCGCTCAGGTTTTTGTTGCCTCTAGACAGATACCAGACACCCAGTTTTCTAGTCTGATCTCCCCGCTGAGCGAAGCATTGACCCATTGAACAGCTTGGTCCCTGTTCAGTCCTGCCTGAGTTTTGGGGATGCCCTTGACTACAGGCTGCAGTGACCCCTTTTCCTCTTCCCCTCCCTCCCTCCACCCAAGGAAACAGTGACAGCCACACTCTCTCACTCCCCCTTGGGATGCCTTTTATATAACTCCAGCCTCTCCACCTGGCACCCAACCTGAAGGGCCCCAAATGTTTATTTGCCTTTGCAATAAATTTGGCCCCAATACCCCTTAGATAAGCAAAATAAATGGCAGCCTCACAGCACCCTAGATCCCAGTATTATTCGGAACCTTTATAAATACAGCAAGCAATTGAGGAAATGGAAAGAGACCTCCCAGCCCCCGTGTTCCAGCTTTCTCTTATTCCCACTCCAAGCCCTCTTTCTGTTCTTCTATTCCCCCAGTCAACACCTCTTAGCTATGAAGCCCAAGCAGATGATTCCAGCTGGAGAGCCTCCCCCACCAGCGTCTGCCTGTGGCTTGTTCTACGCTGGCCTCTCCAGTCTTCCTTCTCCCCTTCCAGTGCCAGGCCACACTAATCTCATCTCCCTGGTGTTCATTCAGCCCACTGTTAGCCCTTATATGGGATCCTGTAGTGAGAATTTTGTAATTTTGGTTTCTAAAAAAAAAAAAAAAAAAAAAACAAACAAACAAAGAACAAGCCAAAGCCAGGAGCTGTGGTGCACACCTGTAATCCCAGCACTCAAGAGGCAGAGGCAGGCAGATTTCTGTGAGCTTGAGGCCAGCCTGGTCTACAAAGTGAGTCCAGGACAGTCAAGGCTACACAGAGAAACCCTGTCTCAAAACAAACAAACAACCACAACAACAACAAACAGGGGCGAGAGGGGGTAGTTTCGGTGTTGGCACATGCTTTTAATCCCAACACTTGGGAAGCAGAGGCACGTGGATCAGATTTTGAGGTCAGCCTGGTCTATATAGTGAGTTCCAAGACAGCCAAGGCTACCCATAGAAACTCTGTCTTAAAAAACAAAATAAAACAAAAACACAGAAATCGTATAAGAATATATTTTTGTTTTAATCCCAGGTGTGGGGATATGGGGCTGCCTGGAAGCAGCTGTCTATGATTTGCCTCATGCTCTGGCAGGGGTGTGGTTTTGCCAGCTGCAGACAGTTTCTGTGAGTGTGTGACCTTTGGAATTCTGGGGACTTTTCAGAGGATATGTAAATGCTAAACCCTGATAGGTGCTGATTGGTAGCTGGATGCTGGTTGAGGTGTGTCAAGTAGTCGTGTGTAAAGAAGAAATTAGATATGCTGACAGCAAAGCTCAGACTTGCCCCAAGAACTTTGATGCCCCTAATCAGCAGGAAGCAGTCCAATGATAACAACACCCCCTTTCCCCCTTTATCCTTTTATCACTCCTATCTAGTGTTAGAGGGTTGAAAGGAAAGAAATAAAGAGGTGAAGAAGGGTGGAAGAGAACAAAAACCCACAAAGTCGCAAACACCGGCTATGGAGCCCCCTTCTAAGTCCCCCTACCTGGCTTGGTCAGGGTACATTATTAAGTGAGCTCTTTCAGAAAAGAGGTTGGGATATTACACTGCTAACCTCTCCACTTTCATTAAAGAGTTCCACTATATCACCCAATCTTACACTCTCACCTTCCATGACATTTACAGGATTCTCTCCAGTGAGTCTGGAAACAGGCTAGGGTACCTGCAGATGAAGTCCACCAATCTAATGCTGCCCCCCAGGTTGGGGCTGAGGCGCTCCCTGGCTGTGATCCCAGTTGGAACTACAATATCCCAGGGGACATTTTAGCTAGAGACAAGTTATAACTTGCTTCCTGACCAGTATCCATAAGGCTGCTCTAAAAAAGGTGAATTATTTAAAAACAAACAAACAAAAAACCCAAGAGGTCCTCCCAGGACAAACACAAAAACCTGTCTTAATTCCTAGACTGCCTCACAAAAGTCTTCTTGCAATATAGCAATCTGGATCCCAAGACCCTGGATGGAAAACAGCTCCTTATGACCTACTTCTTTTCCCTGATATTAGGGCCAAACTTAAATGTCTAAAGAAAGGACTCCTGTCTACACAGGCAGATATCTTAGCCGTGGCTTTCAAGGTGTACCATGGGAGAGATGGGAAAAGCCCCAGAATAAAAATACCTGATGTTAGCTAAGACCGTTCAGCCAGACATAGCAACCTCCGAGACACGGCTCTGCTTCAGATGTGATCATGAAGGCCACTGGGCCCGAGTCTGCACAAACCCTCACGAATCCTGCTAACCATGTCCAAGGTGCTATCGAGAAGGACAGTGGCCTGATGCCTGCCACCTTGGCCCTCACAACATGGGAGCATCAAGCCCAGATTGTCCTAGGTCTGGCCGTGGATGACTGAGGGGACCCCTGGCTCCCTTTGCCCATCCATCGCCATCTCCAGGGGGGAGCCTCAGGTGGCCATCACAGGGAAATCCATCTCCTTCCTTCTGGACACTGGGGCCACCTACTCAGTCCTGATGGAGCTTTGGGGACCCATCTCTCCTTGTTTCCCTATTGTCAGGTAGGGGAACAGTCCTACCAACCTCACCAAACCCCAGCACTTAGTTGTATCTTTAGGAGTATTCGTCTTTCCCACTCCTTCCTAGTGGTCCCAACCTATTCTGTCCCCTTGCTGGGAAGAGACCTCTTAGACAAAGTGGGAACCTTGATTTCCTTTGACTCCCCCAGTCTGCTCGGCCCCAGGCTCTAGACCTGTTCCACCTCTTCCTCCTCCAAAATCACACAATATGATATCCCTCTTCCCTTGCTGGCTTCCCAGGTGCATCTCTGCGTATGGGACACTCCAAACTCCTCTATGGCCAAAGATAATCCTCCTCTTTTCGTTATTGTTTTGTTTCATTTTTTGTTGTTTTTTTTTTGGGGGGGGGGGGACAGGGTTTCTCCGTGTGGCCTTGGCTGTCCTGGACTCACTTTGTAGACCAAGCTGGCCTCAAACTCACAGAGATCCCTCTGCCTCTGCCGCCCAGGGTGCTGGGATAACAGGTATGAGGTTTTTTTTTTAACTGTGCCTGGCAAGAGTTATTCTTTCAAAACTGAATCTAAAGATGCTTATTGTCTTCTACATTTCATGGAAAACGTAACATTGTTCTTTAGCACAACCATGTGAAATGCACAGAGCATTGTGGAGTGTGAGGCTTGGCCTGTCTCCAGTCTTTCCCTAAAAGTACCTATGTCCTTTCGAGGGCAGCTACACTGGGGGAATGGAAACAGTCAGACCTCCTGTGGTCTGTTGAATTCTGCTTCAGAACCGATGCTGATTCTGGGAGACACCAAGAAACATTGTGAGCCTCCAGCTAAAGTAGGGGCTTATGGAGGTCAGGTGACTAGTGGAGTTCTTACTAAGGTCCAGCTGAGTAGGTCTAGGGGGTCCTTCGAACTCATCCTGCGGTTATTTCACCGTCCCAGAATGTGTAGTTGGGATAGGTCTGCTTAGAAGTCGGCAGAATTCTCACATTGATTCCCTGACCTGTGGAGCGAGGGCTGTTATGGTTAGAAACGCTAAATAGAAGCCTGTAGAGTTGCCTCTGCCAAAGAAAACAGTGACTCAAAAACAATATTGCACCAGTCATGGAGGTGCAAGTCTTTGATCCCAGTACTCAGGAGGCAGAGGCAGGCAGACCTCTGTGAGTTCGAGGACAGCCAGGGTGCTTTATACAGAGAAACTCTGTCTTGAAAAAAAAAAAAAAAAAAACAAACAAGGGCTGGAGAGATGGCTCAGAGGTTAAGAGCCCTGGTTGCTCTTCCAAAGGTCCTGAGTTCAGGTCCTGCCAACCACATGGTTCACAACCATCTATCGTGAGATCTGGTGCCCTGTTCAGGTGTGTAGGTGCACATGCTGGCAGAATGCTGTATAAATAATAAATTTCAAAAGTTTTTAATAAAAAAGAAAACAAACAAACAACCCCCCCCCCAAACAGTATTACGGAAATTAGTGCCACTGTCAAGGACCTGAGAGATGCAGGGTGAGGGTTCCCCCTCATTTCCCCTCAACTCTGTTATCTGGCCAGTGCAGAAGACAGATGAATCAGGGAGACAGACCGTGACTACCAAAAAGCCAATCAATGAGGCTAGTCTGGTCTACAGAGTGAGTCCAGGACAGCCAAGGCTACACGGAGAAACCCTGTCTTGAAAACAAACAGGCAAACAAACAAAAGACCTCAATCAAGTAGTGCCTCCGTTTCAGCTGCTGTACCAGATGTGGCATCCTTTCTTAAGCAGATTAACACATCTCCTGGTACGTGGCATGCAGCTATTGGTCTAACAGTGCTTTTCTCTCGGTACCAGGAGCACCGGAAGCAATTGGCTTTCAGCTGACAAGGCCAGCAATGCACCTTTGCAGTTTTACCTCAAGGGTGTATTAACTCTTCAGGCCTGTGTCATAACTTAGAAGGGATCTCGATCGCCTGTCTCTCCCACAAGCTATCACATTGGTGCACCATATTGATGACATGTTAACTGGGCCAACTGAGCAGGAGGTAGCAACCGCTTTGAACTCATTGATGACACACATGCCCATCTGAAAGTGGGAATTATATACAAATAAATCCAAACAAAATTCAACGGCTGTTGTAGTAAATATTAAATGAGTGTTAGACTGTATAATGTTTATTATTATTTGCCCTATGATTATCATGGTGGTATTATCTAACCCGCTATCATGAATAATGAGACACAGACACCTGTTAGATTTTGTAATTGCCTTATTTACCTCGGGCCGGGCAGACATTCCTACCTACGCTGTCTGAATCACCTCACCATCCATCTCCCAGCCCCCAGCCAATGCCGTCCTCCTTAACCATCCAATTTTCCATCCATATTCTTTTGTTTTGTTTTTATTTTACATTCATTTTTATTAATTACAATTTATTCACTTTGTATTCCAGCTGTAGCCCCTCCCTCATCTCCTCCCAATCCTGCCCTCCCTCCCTCTTCTCCCATGTTCCTCCCAGAGTCCACTGATAGGGGAGGTCCTCCTCCCCTTCCATCTGATCCTAGTCTATCAGGTCTTATCAGAAGTGGCTGCATTGTCTTCCTCTGTGGCCTGGCAAGGCTGCACTCCACCCCCAAGGGGAGGTGCCAGCCACTGAGTTCATGTCAGAGACACCCCCTGTTTCCATTACTAGGGAATCCACTTGGACACGGAACTGCCATGGGCTACAATCTGTGCAGGGGTTCTAGGTTATCTCCATGAATGGTCCTTGGTTGGAGAATCAGTCTCCGAAAAGACCCCTATGCCCAGATTTATTTTCTTTCTCCTTGTGGAGCTCCTGTCCCCTCCAGGTCTTTCTATCTCCCTCTTCTTTCATAAGATTCCCTGCACTTTGTCCGAAGTTTGGCTATGAGTCTCAGCATTTGCTGGGTAGAGTCTTTCAGAAGCCCTCTGTGGTAGGCTCCTGTCCTGTTCCCTGTTTTCTCCCTCTTTCGATGTCCATCCTGTTTGACTTTCTGAGTGAGGATTGATCATCTTACCCTGGGTCCTCCTTCTTGCTTAGCTTCTTTAGGATCCATCCATATTCTTATAAATACTTGCTTTTATTCTTCATCTGGGCCTTTCCATGCCATTATTGGAGTCCTTCCTCCTGGCCCCACGTGTTTTCTTCTCCAGGCTAACCCATCATGGTGTCCTCCTTCTTCCTATCTTTCCATTGAATCTAACAGGTGTCTGTGTCTTATTATTTGTGTTAGCAGGTTAGATAATATTGCTGTGATAATCATAGGGCAAATAATAATAAGCAGGCCTCTATCATAACTATTATATAGCCCAACACTCATTTAATATTTACTACAACAAAGGGCCTTCTTTTTATTTATATTTATTTGTTTGTTTGTTTATTTAGGTTTTTTGAGACAGGGTTTCTCTGTGTAGCCTTAGCTGTCCTGAACTCACTTTTTAGACCAGGCTGGCCCCAAACTCACAGAGATCTGCCTGCCTCTGCCTCTTTGAGTGCTGGGATTACAGGCATGCGCCACCACACACAGCTCAAGAGCCTTACCTCAGTGAAATTCTTAGGAGCACGGTGGTGGTGTGGGCATGCAGAGATATCCCTTCTGAGGTGAAGGGTAAGTTACTGCCCCTGGCCCTTCCCACCACCAAGAACGCAGCACAGTGTTTAGTGGGCCTACCTGGATTCTGAAGACAACGTATTCCTCACTTGGGTGTGTTATTCTAGCCCATATACTAGAAAAGCTGCTAGCCATCTACTCGGAAAGCTGCTGGCTTTATATGGGGGCCTGGAGCAGGAGAAGGCTCTTTCAAGACGTGCAGCCTGCTTCGACATATGATCCAGCAGACCCATGGTCCTTGAGGGGTCCGTGCAGACAGGGATGCTGTTTGGAGCCTTGGACAGGTCCTCGAGATGAATCACAGGAGAGGCCTTTCTTTGGGATTTGGAAGCAAGGCTCTACCATCATCTGCACTCAACTTACTGTCCTTTCAGAGACAGCTCTTAGCCTTCTAGTGGGCCTTAGTGGAGACTGAACATTTGACAATTGGTCACCAAGTTACCATGTGACCTGAGCTTCCATCATGAAGTATTATCTGACCCACCAAGTTGCAAAGTAGGACATGCACAGCAGCAATCTATTATCAAAGGGGAGTGGTGTCTATCAGGCCCGAGCACGTCCTAAAGGCACAAGCCAGTTACATGAAGAAGTTGCCCAAATGCCTCTGGTTTCTACTCCTACTACGATGCTATCTGCTGCCAAATATGCGCCCATAGCCCCATGGGTGTCCCTGTGATCAGTTAGCTGAGAAAGACACCACCAGGGCCTGGTTTACTGATGGCCCTGTGTGTACGCAGGCACGGCGCAGAAGTGGACAGCTCCTGAAAGACACAGGCAAAGGGGCCTCTTCCCAGAGGGCAACTTCGGGCAGCACACATGGTCATAGGTTTTGTCTGGAAGGAGAAATGGTCAGGTACATGATTGTTCGCTGACCCATGGGCCGTAGACAATGGATTGGCTGGATGCCCAGGGCCTTGGAAAAAGCAGGATTGGAAAATGGCTGAGAAAGACCCCTGGGGAAGAAGTATTTGGATCTCTCCAAATGGGCAAATGATGTGAAACGATTACGTGGAAGCATTTGTGCCCCATGTAAATGCTCAGCAAAAGGTGACTTCAGCTGAGGAGGCTTTCGGTAATCAGGTAGATAGAATGAGCCATTCTGTGGACAGTTGGCCTCTTTCCCCAACCACTCCTGTCTTCGCCCAAGGGGCCCGTGAACAAAGTGGCTATGGCGGAAGAGATGGAAGTTATACATGAGCTCAACAGCATGGACTTCCGCTCACCAAGACTGACCTGCCTGCAGCTGCTGTGGGAAGCCAGATCTGCCAACAGCTGAGCTCCGGATATAGCACCATTTCCCAAGGTGGCCAGCCAGTGACCTGGTGGCAGGCTGACTGCACTGGACCACTTCCTCTGTAGAAAGGACAATGCTTTGTCCTTATGGAGTAGATACTTATTCTTGTTATGAATTTGCCTTTTCTGCATGGAATGCTTCTGCTAAGACCCCCATCCCTGGACTTACAGAGTGCCTTATTCACTGCCATGATTTTCCACACAGGATTGCTTCTGACCCAAGAACTCACACCACTGCCAGAGAAGTGTGACAGTGGGCCTGTCTTACCACACTCCCCACCATCCTGAAGCAGCTGGCTTGATAGAAAAATGGAATTGCATTATGGGCATGGTGTTCCATGCCTTTAAGCCCAGCCTGGAGGGCTGGGGCAGGTTCTCCGGAAGGTGGTGTATTCTTTGAATCAGCATCTAATACATGGTACACTATTACCATGGCCAGGATCCAGAGATCCAGGGATCCAGGGGTGGAGAAAGAAACAGTTCTGCTCACTGTCCTCCTAGTGACCCACTAGGAGAATTTTTGCTTCCTGTGCCTACAACGTTAAGCTCTGCTGGCCTAGAAGCTTTGGTTCCAGATGGGGAGCACTCCTTCCCAGAGCCACAACCAGTTCCACTGGCCTGGAAGCTCAGGCTTCCTTCACCCTGGCCTGGGCCTCTGATGCCCTTAAGCCAGCAGCTAGGAGAGGAATAACAGTGTCAGGAGAGGTGACTGGTCCACGTTGCCTTGGGGAAATGATGGCTTCTCCACAGTGGAGCTAAGGCGGATTGTCTCTGGAGGGCAGGAGATCCTTTAGGGAGTCTCTTGGTGCTACCACGTCTTGTGAGTAACGCCAATGGGCAAGTACAGCTGCCTAATCCAGGCAGGCTGACAAAGGGCACAGGCCCTTCAGGAATGAAGATGGGGTCACTCCTCCAGGAAAGGAGACACACCTGAGGCGCTTGCTGAGGGTGGAGGACAGACAGAATGGGTAGCAGAGGAAGGTAGTTAAAAATGCCAGCTGAGGCCGCATGACCGGTTGCAGAAGCTAGGTTTATAGGTTTATAATTGACAAGAAGAGTGTTTCTGTCCTATTTTGTTAAGAATGTGCTGGGCGTGGTAGCGCAGGCCCATAATCCCAGCACTCAGGGAGGCAGAGGCAGGCAGATCTCTGAGTTTGAGGCCAGCCTGGTCTACAGAGTGAGTCCGGGACAACCAAGGCTACATCGGGGGAAAAATGCATTTGTACAGATATTTGTGTTTTCTTTTCAAGATTTATTATGGAATGTTGCATCAATTAACAGAATATCAATGGCTATCACTTTAAGTTTAAGATATTAAAAAAAAAAAAAGTCCCTCAGGGCTGGAGAGATGGTTAAGAGCACTGGCTGCTCTTCCAGAGGAAATGGGTTCAATTCCCAACACCCACTTGGCAACTCAAAACTGTCTATAACTCCAGTTCCAGGGAATCGGACAGCCTCACACAGACACACATGAAAGTAAAACATCGATGCACATAAAACAAAAATAAATAATTTTAAAAATGTCCCTCAAGGGACATCACCACCTATTGTAAATTTATAATGCTTTTTCAGTTGTATAAGGGATAGTTATGTGACGCTAGATGCAATCATGACATGGTTACTGTTTTCATTTGGAAATTAGGCATAGCATAAGAGAGGAAAACTGCGTGTCAAACTGACAAGGTGTGAGTTTAAAATGGCCACTCTTGTTTGTCGCTTTGACCCCATCTGGAGTTAACTAAAACCTGAATGACTGGGCACACCTGTGAGGAATTTTCTTTTTAATTAAATCATTTGAAGTAGGAAGACTCACTTTTGACATGTATTTTATTATTTGGGAATTTCACATAATGCGCTCCAGTCACCCTAACTTCCTAGTTTTCCCAGGTCTGCTCCCCACCCTGTTTCTTCTCCCCCCCAAAAAGATTTTAAACACCCAAACCAGGGCTGGAGAGGTGGCTCAGTGGTTAAGAGCACTGTCTGCTCTTCCAGAGGTCCTGAGTTCTTCAATTTCCACAACCACATGGCGGCTCACAGCCATCTCTACTGGGATCCAGTGCCCTCTTCTGACATGCAGGCGCACATGCAGATAGAGCACTCATCTACATAAAAGACAAAAGGAAATCTTTTTTTAAAAAGCCAGACCCCCCCCACCCCCCCAAAAAAAAGGTCCAATTTGTATTGTTCATATAGTCTCTGGAGCATGGTCAAAGTCCTGGTGGCCAGCCCTTAAAGAAAAGTGAGTCCTTCCCCGCCCCCACTACCCCCCCACCCATCAGCTTAGGAGAGCTACACTTCAGGATCCCTATCACAATTTTAAAGGTCTATTTATTTATTATTTTTAAAGGTCTATTTGTAGTGTTCTGCCTGCATGTACACTTGTATGCCAGAAGAGGGCGCCAGATCTCATTGTAGATGGTTATGAGCCACCATGTAGTTTCTGGGAATCAAACTCAAGACTTTTGGAAGAGCAGCCAGTGCTCTCAACCTCTGAGCCACCTCTCCAGGCCCCCTTATCACAAATTTTAAGATTTCTCTTTAATTTTTTTATTTTTTTGGGTCTAGGTTGTTACTTTGGGGGAGGGGTAGGAGATGTCACAGAATCCTTCTATGTCTCTTTCTCAACTCTGAGTCTGCAGTCATTGACACAGAGGTGCTGCAGAAGACGCTTCCTTGCCCTTAACAGTTAGCAGGAGCACAGATCGTGGTATCTGCTGACAGCACAGAGACAGCACCGACCATGGACATCCACCTGGCCTCTGACGTCAGCACTTGCCACAGACCTCAGCATGGTCTCTGGTGGCAGTATGGGCTATGGCACCACCACAGTCGTGGTGGTAGCCTGAACCACAGCAACATGGCTACACACAGCACTGCAGACTATGGACATCTGCTTGGGCAGGCCACAGACATCAACGTGACCTCCGGCTGCAACAGGACCACAAACCAAAACCTGGCCCCCAGCGGCGGCAGGGACCACGGCCTCAGGCAATAGTACAGGCCACGCCCATCAACACAGCCTCTTGGTAGTGGCTCAGGCCTCCGACATGGGTCAGCCTCTCTCCACCACATACACACTGCCTGCTCCATTCCTCCATCCTTCCCACCCCTCCAAAGCAAATTCACAGCAGCGGCACTGGAAACTTCAGCATGTCACTCAGTGTATTTTTTGCCCACACAGCTCTACATGCAAACACTCAAAGCCTCCGTTCTCTGAAGCGTCCTAAATACCAGACCATTGCTGGCATTGTTTTGATCACAGCCGTGCTTCAGGTTTTCATCTTCGGTGGCAATGACATGCTCCTGGATCTGGCTCTGCATCACTGGCTCAGCTCCTCCTCACAGTCCAGCAGCTCTTAGATGGAGTAGGTGTTGGGGTTGACTGACTCAAAGTGCTGGATCTGGGCCCAGATGGCTGTTGAGTAGTCGTTGGGCTCTCCTGGGCCCACTGGATGGCGGGCAGAAGACTTTTAATCTAGATTTTATTGTTGTTGTTTTGTTTTTCAACACAGGCTTTCTCTGTGTACCCTGGCTGTGCTGGAACTCTCTCTGTAGAGCAGGCTGGCCTCTGCCTCCCCGGTGCTGGGACTAAACGTGTGTGTCCCACCACTGGACTTAGTCCAGATCTTTGAGGTGGGAAGAGCCTTTAATCAGGGCGCACCTTCTACTAACAGCCTCTGTGAAGGACGGGGAAAGAAGCAACTTTTTGCCTGCTTGTCCTCACTCTAGAACAAATTCATTCCTTCACTGCCATTAGAGCCTGCTTCTTCAAGGTTCTGGCGCCTACTGCAGACCAGCTGAGACATCCAGACTCGTGGACTGAACAACTACAGGATCCTTGGACCTTCAGTTGCTAGATGACCATTGTTATGCGAGCTGGACCACAGCCTGTTAAGCCACTCCAATAATCCCCTTTATGTGGACGTGTGTGATTATGTATGTTAAATATAAGTATATACGTATGCACCTTGATATGCAATATATATTACAAATAGGTATACACACACATTAGTTCCTCTAGAGGATAAGATAAGCTGATACCCCGAGCCACCTACCATAACAAATGATGGGTTACCAAGACAACCTTGGGGAAGCACTCTGAAAGTCGCCTCCTGTCCTCAGCAGGTGTCAGGTGATTCCGGAGGCTCATAACTAGATGACACTAAAGTCAAACATAAGCAAGGCCTGGTGAAGCACAAGGCTCCATTGGTTTGTGTCAGTGGCTTCCTCCGCAGATCAAGGGTGGGCACAGAGCATGGGTGAGAGGCGCTAACTCACTCAGTTCCTGTAACCTCAGTCATTCTCTCTGGGATGTGTTTCCATATCCTAGAGCTCTTCCCCAGAGCCCCCCTACATTCCCATGCCTCAGGAACCCACTGAGCCTCACTTACTCTGCTCAGACCTAATCAGAGACAGTGCCTGCTGGCTCCCTGGGTCACACAGGCCCTGGGTTGGCACTCTGGAAGTAGCTGTAGCCTCCCCATTCACCACACCTGGCTCTTCAGGGATTTTGTGACTGGGCAAGTCATCTCCTCCTCTAACATAACCTTTCCCTGGAGAGAAATGTACCCTCCCTAGAATTCGGGATAGTTACCAGCCCCAGGACAGGCTTGCTCGTCTTCATCTGTGTTGTTCTAGCACAGGTGTCTTCTGGGAATGGCTCCCCAGGCTTTACAGCCTTTCGGAAGCTCCTCAGCACACAGGCTGACTTCTATCAACCTTTTCCTTAGGCACTCCAGCTTGCTGGGCAGTGGTGGCACAGACCTTTAATCCCAGCACTCAGGAAGCAGAGGCAGGTGTTTCTCTGTAAGTTCAAGGCCAGCCTGGGCTATAGTGCAAGTTCCAAGACAGGGCTACACAGAAAACAACAAAACAAAACAGAAACCCTGTCTAAAAAAAAAAAAAAACAAAAACAAAACAAACAAGCCAACATGAACTGGCCTAGACGGTAGGATTTTGTGAGCCTCAAGAAAGCCTGCAGTGGCAGGGAGGAGTGAAGAGATGATGGAGAGGTGGGGGAGGGTCCAGAGAGGCTCACACTTTAGCTGTGCTGTCTTGCTTCTGTCCCTGGCATAGCTGTGCTGTCTCCTTCTCTGCTTCCTGTTCTCATCTTTGCTCATTAAATGTTTGCATTGGAGCAGCCAATGGAGGTAGGAGCTGCGAGACCCAGTTCCCTCGCCAGAGCTGTGTGTTCCTGCTTTTCAGGGAGCAGAAAATGAGGAGGAGGCTGCAGAGAGAAGGCCCAGCTGTTCTCCCCTTCTGCCTCCGCTCTCGGAGGGGGAGAGGGAGGGGCTGCACTGTGAGGGCTGCAGCTGACCCCCGTGTTTGTCTGCAGTGAACTGTGATGAGCAGGGTGGACAGGCACGTCCACGGATAAACAGACACAGGTGGACATGGGAAGGGGAAGGTGTTCAGAGTGCGCAGTGTTTCACTCAAGAGGAGGAACAGCCCAAAGGCTAGGACCCATTGCCTCGTGTGTGTGTGTGTGTGTGTGTGTGTGTGTGTGTGTGTGTGTGGTATTGAGGGAAAAGAAGCTGGTCCACACCCTGCCCAAGTGTCCATTGATTGAAGAAAGTTGTGTGGTACCAGGAGGTCATGCTCCATCTCCAGGTCTCAAGGCATGCAGAGGACTTGGAACAGGCTGGAAACATGGGAATTCATAATAACAGAAGAAAGGAAGTGCTTTGAATGAGAAAAACTTTTTTTTTTTTTTCCTGTGTAGCCTTAGCTGTCCTGGAACTCACATGGTAGTCCAGGCTGGCCTTGAACACAGAGATCTGCCTAACTCTGCCTCCCAAGCTACACAGAGAAACCCTGTCTTCCTGTCTTGAAAACAACAAAAAGGAAATATAGAAGCCTGGCCTGGTGGTGGACGCCTGTAATCTCAGCACTCAGAAAGGCAGAGACAGGTGGAACTCTGTGAGTTCAAAGCCAGCCTGGTCTACAAAGTGAGTCCAGGACAGCCAAAGCTACACAGAGAAACCTTGTCTCAAAAAAACAGACAAAAAAGAAAGAAATACAGGCATTTTTATGCCACTGAAGACAATAAGCTTCCTATCAGCAGCATAGGTGTTGAGCTGTGTATAAATAAATCCTCAGGAGGAAAAAAAAATACATATATAAGAACATACACACACACACACACCTTGAGACTGAGATTCGACCCCATTGCTACAGCAATCAGATTGCACAGCAATCAGATTGTAATCAGACACAGACCTACACTCCTTTATAAAAACTTTATTGAAGGGAATGGGTGGAAAATGGAGGCGATGCCCCTGGAGTTGAATAAATAGAGAGCGAACCATACATACGTCCACCCCCGTGCTTGCGAGGCCCCGGGGGAGCCGAGCGCAGGCTCAAGAAGTTGTCAACTGGATGGCGAAGACCTCGCCATCTGCAGGGGACTCGGCGGTGCCAGGGGTCTCTGCTCCGCCTTCCGCGCCCGGTGGCCCTCCCGCGCCATTGAGACACACCGCCTCGCCCGAGCTCTCAGCCTCCTGGACGTTGTACTCGCCCTTCTTGCAAGCCGTGGACTGTACGTAGAAGGCGAGGCCGGCCCCCGCGGCCAGCAGCGCTGCGCCCCCTGCCGCACCGCCCACAGCGACCCATAGCCATGGACCTGTGGGCGCAGACCCTCGCCAGGGCGGGCCAGGCCCAGTCTCCCTAAGCCCTCCATGCACCTGTCCGATGGAAGAAGAGGACCCACGAAGGCCTCTCCAGCATCAGGGGAACCCCCAAATACCAATGTACACCCCTCTTAGGCCATGAGATTATAAGCCCTTGACTCCCTTCACTACTGACTCAACTCTCCTTATCGTCCCAAGGGGACAGACAGGAGGGACCGGCTCGGCTCACCTCTAGCTAGGACAGCCCCCAGCCCCCAAACAGTCATGAACTGGGGCCACCAACAACATCTCTGACCCCAGTTCCCCGCAGTGACACGGTGGAGAGTGAACTGGGCCCAGCGTTTCTTCGCTCCTAGCACCCGCTCCAATGGGACCTCCGACAAATCTGTCCTAGGAGTTCTTTAAGGTGAGTGTTTGAAATAAGGGTCTATGTGGCATAGGCTGGCCTTGAACCCCCTGTATGGCTGAGGATGACCTTAAGCTCAAGATCAGCAGCCTCCAGCTGCCAGGTGCTGGGACAAGAGGTGAGCGGCATTACCCTGGCTTGGGTCCATTCCCTCAGCCTTCGATTCCTTCCCCGCCTGTCACCACCGGCCCCACCCACGAGGCCCCCTTTGGTCTTGCAGGCAGAGTCGGGGTCAGTCACCCAAAAGCCCAGGTCACTTCTTGCTGCATGTTCCTCGTCCCACTTCCACCCCGGGAGCCACCACTCACCGGCCACGCGCACTGTGATGCGCCTCGTGTGGCGCCCATGCGCGTTGGTGGCTGCACACTCATACTCGCCGCCATGGCTGCCCACGGCGCCCGCCACGCTCAGAGTGCTGTTGTTGCTGGAGAGGCCGAGGTTGAGGGCCCCCGGGGGCGCGCGCCAGCTGATCTGAGCTGGAGGCCAGGCCTCTGCACGGCAGGTCAGAGTGAAGTTGCCTCCGGGCCGCACGCTGGAGGGCGAGGCCGCCAGCTCGGCCACGACAGGCCGGTCTGCGGGGGCGCGAGGAGGCTGCTTAGCACTCAAGCGTCCCCGCTGCCTCCCAAGACAGCCCCCAACCACCACCACCTAGCTGCTGTGGAAACAACAGGGCTTGAAGGGGACTGAGAAGTCCCTCTGAATCCCTGTGGGTTTGCTTTTACCCCCTCCCACGGCTGGGCTGGGGGTGGAGAGAGCCGGCGAGCAAGCCAGCCAGCGAACAAGCGACAGGGCCCATGGAATCTTGGAGGATGGGAAGCCCCTTCGTGGACCAAGCTGTCCTGGACGGAGAGCAAGCTGTCCTGGAACGGACATCTGCCTGACTCTGCCCCTCAAGGGTTAAAAATTAAAGCTCTGTGTGTGCTAGCTGAGCAGGCCACCCACTGGACTACGACCCCAGACCTCAAGGCTCGTTTCCGGCGGTCTGTGTCACCTCCCTCCAGCGTTATCCCCACTCACATTCCACCCCCACGGTGACCGTCCTCGAATCCGTGCCGTGCGCGTTGGTGGCCACGCAGTGGTAGGTCCCCGCGTCCTCCCTGGACACGAGCGGCCTCTCCAGCCTGGCGGCACCCTCCCGGGAGCAGAGCACCTGAGGAGAGGGGCGGCCCCTGGCACTGCAGGCCAGCGCGCTGGCCTCGGCTCCTTCCAGCCACGTCTGGTGACTCGGGCAGCCGGATTCGTCCAGCTGCGGTGGAGCTGCAGATCAACCAGCAGGAGGCGCATCAGGGAAAGCGGGGACCCTGGGACACCAGGACTTCCCGCCCACCCGACCCTCCTCCCCGCCCCCGCTCACACTCGGCGCTCACGACGACAGTTTTGACCGTGGAGCCGTGCCGGTTGGTGGCGTTGCAGAGGTAAATTCCTGGTGACAGGTTACTAGAGTTCATAGAGTTTCTAGGACCAGGGTTTGAGGACACGAGGGGCAGCACCGCCCCTTCGTTGGCGCCCTCGGAGCCCAGGCACTCCAAGCGTGGTTCTGGCTTCCCGTCAGCTTCACAGGAAAACAGCCTTCCAGATCCTTCCACCCACGTCCAGTTGCTGGGGCAGCCCACCTCCTCAAAACTGGGACCATCTAAGGGGCAGGGAAATAGGAGTTCATACCGAGGGCGGAGGAGTCCTGTGTGGGCCTCTCCCCAGCCACGCCCACTCACACTCCACCGTGACAGCCACAGTTTTGGCCGCTGAGCCTCTGGCGTTGATGGCTTCGCATCGGTAGGTGCCAGCGTGCTCCCTGGCCACGCGCAGCGGTCCTTCCATGACCTCCTCCTCCCCGGAGCGCACACAACTGACGCTAGGCGGTGGGACCCCGAGGGCCACACAGCTAAGCGATGCCTCTGTCCCCTCCAGCCAGGTAATACGTTCTGGGCAGCCTACGCTGTCCAGCGTTGGGGCATCTGGAACAGATTTTGTTTTTTGTTTTTAGAAACAAGATTTTTGTAAAGACCAGGCTGTCCTCGAACTCAGTGATCCACCTGCCTCTGCCTCCCAAGTGTTGGATTAAAGGCATGGGCCACCACCCAGCAGATCAGATTTTGTTTTTCAAGGCAGGATGTCATATAGCTCAGGCTAGCCTCGAACTCATGTAGCTGAGGACTGTCTTGAACTGAGCCTCCTGCCTGCTTCTCCCAGGATCTGGGCTTACGCCGTGCCTGTTTATGCCCTGTAGAGGAAGGAACCCAGGGCTTCATACCTGCTAAGCAAACACTCTACCAACTGAGCTGCAGCCCCAGGCCCAGGTTTGGATTGGAGACCCATCTGATGTTCCTAACGATCTTCTTTCTGCCTTCTGCTTCTAGAAAGGGTTTGGCAAGCTATATATAGGAAATCTCCACTCCCCCTCTATCTCCTTTTTTCCCCCGGTTTGTATTTTGAGACAGGGTTTCTGTGTATAGCCTTGGATGTCCTGGAACTTGCTCTGGAGACCCGGCTGGCCTCGAACTCACAAAGACCTGCTTGCCTCTGCCTCCTGAGTGCTGGGATTACAGGCCGGTGCCACCACCACTTGGTGGGAGACATCTCCTTAGCTCGGCTTGAACCATTTTATTTATTATTTATTTGTTTATTTAGCCTGTGTGATATGTGTGTAAAGGGGAGGCTCCCTCCTACCTTTCCTGACGTCTCAGAGTGTTTTTGAGTGATTCCCACAAAGTGCCTCTGGGACCTTCCCAGACACCGTCCTGACTGCCTGTTCTTGCCAGACATGACCAGTCACCACGACCAAGTTTATGAACAGCCTGCCACCTCCCTTCAACGTTTTCCCAGTTCCTGCTGGACCCGGGCCTCTTTCTCTTCCCTGTAGGCCAGCCTCCTGCGACTCTGAGAACCGAGAGAGATGAGCATGCACACCTCTCCCTACTCACACTCCACGGTCAGGGTCACGTCCTTGACCGCCCGGCCTTGGCCATTGACAGCTGTGCATCGGTAAGTGCCCGCGAGGGCGCGGGTCACCGGACCCAGCAGGCCCAGCGCCAGCACCGCCCCGCCGTCAGGCCTCGCGCAGTGCACAGAGGGCTCCGGGTTTCCACGGGCCTCGCAGTGGAGGGTCTGCTCTGGACCCTCTGGCCATGTCCAGTTTCTGGGACAATCCAGGTCATCCAGCCGGGGTGCGTCTGCGGGCATGAGGCGGAGGAGGTAGGATAAGGTGAAAGACGGGGCGGGCAATACGGTTCTTGGCGGGCACAGAGGTAACGTGCGCGCCCACTCACACAGGACACGGAGCTCGGCGCTCTGGTTCTTTCGCAGAGTCTCCCCGTCCACTTCGAGGGCGGCGTCGCAGAAGAAGCCCCGCTTGTCGTCGTTCTCCGTGACGTTTAACCGGAGCTCAGCGGGCTGCCCCGGGGCCGCAGCTGGAACTCCCTCCAAGGTGACAAGGGCTTGAGACCCTGCCCAGCAGCTCACGGTCACCGTCCTTCCCTCAGGAACTTCGGGCTCACTCAAAGTCAGAAGAGGGACGGGGAAGTCTGGGGGGCGGAGCATTGGGTGGGCTTCACCGGCCGCTCCCCTCCAGGCAACATCCCCGTCCACTCTTCCACCCGCTCCTGTCCCGGAACTCCCCGGCCCTGCCTGTTCCGACGCGGAGGTCCCACCCACTTCGTAGCTCCGCCTTCGTGGCTCCGCCCCCGCTGAAGCCCCGCCCCCGTCCCCCTTACTGTAGACGGTCAGGTTTTCCTGGGCCTCCCTGCTTTCGCCCCCGAGGGTCACGCTGCACTGCAGCTGTCTGGTGCCTTCCTGTTCGGCGCTTGCCGTAGCTGTGGCAGTGGCCACGAGGCTGTCCCCGTCGAGGGTCACATCCGGATGCAGCCTCTCATCTCCCAGCGAGAGTGAAACCTCGGCTTCTGGGGCAGGAAACAGCCCGTCCAAAGCGCAGCTCACCGGCCTTTCGGAGCCCACTTCTAAGAATCGGGGAGCCACCAGGCTCGGGGCAAGTGGAGGCAGGACTGGGGTAGACAAAGAACAGAGCTCGAGTGTATGCGTGGACCGAGCAATCTGCATGCATCCTAAAAATAGAGGAGCTGGTGGGACGGGTCGTCAGGCCTGTCACCTGACGACCTGATCCGGTCCCCGGAACCCACATGGTGGAAGGAGAGAACCACCTTCCACTTAAGTTATCCTCGAACCTCCACACACGCACCGTGGCCTGTGCGTAAACGCATGCGCACACGCTCTCCTTCTCAATAAATAAATGTAAAGCGGGGGGGCGGGGGGAGCAGAGTTAGTACTCCTGTTGAAGTCAGGGCTAGCTGCTAAAATTTTGGGTATCCTACTAGGTAGCCCTGGCTGTGTAGTCCAGGCTGAACTTGAACTCACAGTGATCCGCCTCCCTTCTGCTTCTGCCTGGGGAGGACTGGGACCCCGAGCCACCATGCCTGGCTGCCCCTAAACTTCTCAAAGCCTGTCCGTTAGGGTCCGCACTCACCAAAGGTGCGGAGCTGTCTGGGGGCCGAGCTGTTTGCAAAGAGCCCCAGGCCGTGTGGTCGCAGGTCGAGCTCCGCGAGGCAGGAGAAATTGGCCCCGTGGTCCTCCCTGCGCGCCAGGACCGTGGCGGTGAGCCCCGCGCCCCGCGCTCGGGGTGGCTCGCCCGCGAAGCTGCGGCGAGTCAGCTCCTGGGAGCCTCGCAGCAGGGTCAGCGTGAGGCTCGCTCGGGGTCCTGCTCCAGGGACCCTGCAGCCCAGCGTGAAGTTCTCACCCACGGGCTGCCAAGGAGGCAGCGGCACCAGCTCTACCCGATCCGGCCGCTCTGCAAGGGACCAAAACCTCGGTTCTACCCAGCTGTGGCGCTCCAGGGCTACGCTGGGGAAGAAGGGCCTGAGGACCCGGGGGGGGGGGGGGGGGGGGGGGGCGCGAAGGGGGGGGGCTCGGAGGGGCGGTCCGGGGACCCGAGGGGCGTGTCCACCCAGGACTCACGGAAAGTTCGAATGAGCCCGCGCGCCTGGAGGGTGCGGCGCGCGCAGCGGAAGAAGCAGACGGGCTGGGTCTCCGGCTCTCGGATGTCCACCAGCTGCCGAGCCAGCCAGCGCAGGCCCCTCTGGGTCCCGTTCCGGCGCAGCGAGGTCTCCAGGCCGCCGCGCTCCGGCCGCGGGCAATTAGTGCTGCAGTTGAGCCACAGCGAGCCCCCGCGCTCCACGAGAGCCACGCGGGGCTGGAGGTCCGCCCAGAAAGGTTCTGGAGCGACTGCTGCCCAGGAAAACGCTGGCTCAGCCTGGGGGGCCCTCTCTCTAAAAATCTTAGCGGCCCTCTATCCCAAACCAGGGGTGTCTGCAGGGACGAGGAGAGACCACCGCCGCGGGAGTCCCGCGTTCCCACGCAAGCTTCCGGGCTGGCGCACCCTCAGAGGCGCGTCTCTGGAAGTCTGGCTCCCTAAGGCAGAGATGGGGAAACTCGGTGCGGGGAGGATGGGGTCTCCGATGCACACGTCAACAGTGAGGAGGAGGAGACTCCGGCGGGGTGGGGGAGGGGGAAGCCAGTGACTCTTTAAGACCCCGACAGATCGTTAGGAAATGGGGGAGAGACACTGAGGTTAGGGGCAAAAAGCGAAGTCGAAATGAGACTGAGTCAAAGGCTTAAATGAGACTGTCCCCAAACTCGAGCAACTTGGGCTCCAAGCCACCAGGCTGGACTCCGGGGGGGGGACCGTGGGGAAAGCCCCAGAAAGCCGGTTGCTAGGGCCCCAGCTGGAGGGGGAGCAGAGTCTCTGAGTCATGACAGTTGAGGTGGGGGTCTTTGAGGACCATGAATTGGAGTGATGCCAGTCCGTGAACCACAGGGCACCACAGGGCAGGAGAGGACAGTAGAGCCACAGTGTCTCCTGAGCACTCCTGAGTTTGGGGTGCAAAACCCCGGATCCAGAAAAGGTGCTGGGTTCAGAGCTGATAGAGCGAGGTGTGTTGGGGTGGAGGGAGGACTGGGAGAAGCCCCAGGCTCCAGGTGGTGGCAGAAGCGTGGGAAGCGAGTAGAGGGCGGAGCCTGGAGGGGACACTGGGGCCGCCCTCTTGGGTCCTTCGATTCCGCCCCCGCCTTATCCACCTGGCTCCGCGGGCGGGCTCTTCTTACCTGAGATGCCGAGGATCCCCAAGGCCAGGGCAGCCCAGAGGCCGAGGGACGCTCGGTGTAGCCCTGGCGAAGGCCCCGGCATCGCCGCCGCTGCCGGGGAGGGGAGAGTGCAGGAGGCGAGCGGAACGCGAGCGATGGAGAGCCGGGCTGGGAGGACCTCACAGCGCAGCGGGTGGAGTGTGGGGGTGGCAGAATTGCGCCCAGGGATTGGTTTAAACGTTGGTAACTTGGTTTCCAAGGAGGGGGCGGCGACAGAGGCGGTGATGGGGGGCGAGCTGGCGGGAGGCGAGCGCGCCCTGGGGCTGCTCCCCGCCTTAGTGCAGGCGAGCTGGCCAGGCAAGAGCGGTCCCCCGGGGAGGAGGCGGTCTACGTGGAGGTCGGCCTAATAGTCTAGAGCCTTCTGGGGTCGACCATGCTTTCCCGCGTCATCCGTGGCGAAGGAGGGGAGGGATGCTGAGAGGCCCTGCCCAAATCTCCACCACCTTAGGTAGAGATTCTGAGGCAACGCGCTGAGGCTCCAAGCCACGCCCATCCTGGGCCCCTCCCACCGGCGCCCCTTGGAGCGAGGGCGGGGTGGTGAGGTTGCTCGGGTTAGCTTGGGGAGTCGTAGTAGGCAGGAAAGGTAAGGATGCCTCGGTTAATTGAAGCTTCTTTTTGACCTCCAGCAGACTGAGGCGGGGAGCCACGCCCCAGAGACCTCCTCCGCGCACGCGGCGAAGGAAGAGGAGCTCCAGTGCCAGCGAGTCTCCGACACGTGCGCGTGTGCGCAGCTTTCGCAGGCGTCTGATTTAGAGTCGACTTCGGCCCCAGATCTGTATTTACCCAGCGTGCAGCGGGAATGTGTCTACAACGCTGCAGTGAGCCGATTTTCTCAGGAGAGCATCCGTCCGCTCTTCTCCACCAGCACCGCCGCCTCGGCTAGTCCGAGATTCTGCAATCCAAGCTGGACTAGCAGATCAACTGGGGACACTTTTGACCTCGCATCTGACCTCAACCTTTGACACCCCTCCCACATGCCTACCTGTCTCGGTGACAACAAGCGCGTTTCCAGAATGCAAGTCTGTGACAGCCCTCATGGCCTGAGCAACGGTCTCTAATTCGCTGCTATGCTAGGTCCTATCTGGGTATCTGCTTTCGCTACTACTTTGGAGGAGGCCCCGCCCATTCTAGTGTTTTTCCCCTCCCCCATTAATGACAACCGCGAGCGACCGACTCTAGCTCCACCCGCTGGCCTCCGCTAGTAGTGAAAAGGGAGGGGGAAGAAGAGAAACTTAGCGTCCAGTCAGAGCGGCGGCGCGTGTCAGCGGAGCCAGTCAGAAAAAGCCATACTCAGAGCCAGCCCTTCCCCAAACCTGGAGAGGTCGCTTTAGCTCTTCTGCCCCGCAGGGAAAAAGAAAATAAAACTCTACGCTAAGAATGTTCTAGGGCCTCGAGCAGGTCTCGAAGGAGAAACTTCAGATGCCTTTAAACACACGCGGTGTTATTTCTACCAGTACCGGGCTTTGAAACCAAGGCCAGGCAAAGGTACTATTCCTGATCTACAAGTCTTCGGCCTCTAGACAAAGAACTTCGAGAAAGAAGGCTTTATTATTCCAACAGGAGTGTGACTGAATTAATTGCTCTGGACTTCTTTTCCCCTCCTTCTCGTCAGGCATCGAACATCTGTCTATAACTGTGTCTTCAGGGCCAGATACTTGCGCAAGGAAACAGTCCCCACAGCCAGGAGGACCCCCACCACGGCTGCGATGGAGGTAGAAGCCAAGGCTATCGCGGCTGGGCTCAAAGCTGGGAGCAAGAGTGAAAATCAGGATCCGGGAGGCCTGAGGACCGCCAAGCGCGGAGCCCACGCCTGTTCTGCAGGCCCTCGTGGAATGGCGGCACCCCCTCTCCCTCACCAGTCCCCCCACCCCCACCCCCATCCCACCCCCGGCGTTGCGGGTGCCTCACCCAGGACCGTCAGCATAACAGGTGCCGAGCTGCTGCTCACCACTAGCCCGTCGAGATTGAGGCGTGCATGGCAGGTGAGCGGTTGCAAGAGGTCGTTGGGTCCGGCCCGCATCACGTGGGTCAAAGTGACATTAGCCAGATAGGAGCTGGTGTAGCGCTCCAGACTTTCAAAATGAATCACCCGGCCACCTCTCCTCAGGCTCACCACCAAGAACCCCACGGGGAACACGTGTGTCACATAGCAGCGTAAAGTGTACTTGTGACCAACTAGGACGGGAGGCTCCAGGATCACGCTTCTGGGCGGTCCTGAGGCAAGGAAGGTAAGGCTGGAAGGCACCTATAAAGCAACTGCCAACTACCCCCTCCCTCCACCCTTCTCCCCTCACCCCCGCGCGGCCCGAGCCCCGTCTCCCTCACTGTAAGCGGTGATTCTGGCGGTGGCCTCCCGCGTCTCTCCCGCGCAGGTGACGACGCAGCGCACCTTGGAACTCCAGGCCCTCACATCCAGGAGCTGGTAAGACACCCAGCCGGATCCATTGTGTGTCGTTCCCTGGCGCAGCTGAGTGTGCAGGCTGGGACGCGCCGGCAGGGGGCAGCTGTGGCTGCAGTTAAGCCACACCGAGCCCCCGGGAGGCACCGCATGCAGCTCCGGACTGAGACGCACCCAGAAAGTTGCTGAGGTCACGGAAGGCACGGGAGAACTTTGCGTCCACTTATGTTCGGGGCTCCCACCCCTCGGGTAGAGGGCCACCAGCAAGAGCAACGGGAGCAGAAAGACAGACTCCATGGCACAAAGCCCACGCTTGGGTGCAGGACGGGCGCCAGGGAGCTTAGGCTGGCCGGGGAGATAAGAATGCTCCCTAGCCACACCCCAGAGGGTCCCCACCCCCTGAAGCTCTGTTGAAGATAACTGCCTCCTCTGCGAAATGACACATCAGACCCTACCATCAACCAAAAGTCATTACACTTTTCTGAACTGAGTTTCAGTTTTCACTTAAGCCCCAAAAGGTAATTTTTTTAAAATTTTTTTTTAATAACCGGGCAGTGGTGGTGCATGTCTAATCCCAGCCCTTGGAGAGGCAAAGGCAGTCGGACCTCTGTGAGTTTGAGGCCAGCCTGCTCTACAAAGAGTTCCAGAACAGCCAACACAGAGAAACCCTGTCTCAAACAAAACAAAACCCAACCCCCCCCCCACAAACAAACAAACAAAAACCCTGGGCTGGGGAGATGGCTCAGCTATTAAGAACACTGGCTTCTCTTCCAGAGGTCCTGAGCTCAGTTCCCAGCAACTATACGATGGCTCATGACCATCTATAAAAGGATCTGATGCCCTCTTCTGGCATGCAGGTGTATATGCAGGACAGAGAACTACATTAAAAAAAAAAAATACATAAATAAAGGAAACAAAAGGCAAGGGGGGGGGGGGGCTGCACCACAGACGCAGGGTTAGGTTCACAGGCAATTCTCGTGAGGAAGCGGAGGAGTCAGGAATACTTAGGAAGGGCTCGGGCTAAGTGAAGTGATGTCTGTGTGCAAACTCACAAGAGGCTGAGGCCAACATAAAACTTTATTGAGACAAGGAAAGGCTTCTGTGCTGGGAGGGGTGGCCCCCACGGCTCCCAGGACCCTCCAAAGTGGTTGCAGCATCTTGTTCCGGACTTCCTCTTGGGGGTGGGGCCATGCAGGGATTGACCATAATTTCGTGATCCTGAGACTCCACTGTTCATCTGCCAAGGCGGTGGCTGCCGCTGGGAACAAAGGCAAGAATGCCTGAGGGTGGGAGGTGGCTACCCATGCTGGGGGTCCAGGGTGTGGAGGCCTGGGGGGAGAGCACCCCTGCTGGTCCACACAGAATCCCGACCACGGGGGAAACCCTAGCCCTGTGTCCTCATTTCCCCAGGCTGCTGTTGCGTGTGCAGCCCTTGAAACAATGTCCAGACGGGAACCTGTATGTTCGGCGGCTCACCGCTCTAGCTCCTGTGCAGGGTACTCAATAAATAGCAGGTAAAACTGTGAATCAATAAATACATCATCACGAAGAGACGATGTCCAGCTTTCCTGTGTCTGTCAGAGGAAGTACGATCTCAGGCTTCTCCGACTCATGCTTGTGTCTCTTGGCTATCACTTCTTCCTCAGGCAGGGGCCCTCAGCACGGGCAGTAGGGAATGAAGTCAGCATTTCCTGGCTGAAGAACCACATGGCTGTGGGTGTGTCCAGATCACACACCCTCACAGTCTTGCCCGTCTGTTCTCCTCCTCTTAGGCCTGAGGCTTCGAGTTGTGAGGCAGGGGGATGTACGACCTGAGGCCACCATCCTGTCCTGTCACAGCCTGAGGAGGCGGGTGAGGGCAAATCTCTCTGTTCAAAATCAGCAGCTGCTGCCCCGCAAGGGGGGCCAGGGAGGTGTGGGTATCCTGGGGGCTCAGGGAGGTGGGGCTTGTGCCTTGAGTCTCATGGCCTCCTCCTGAGCCTTCTGTAGCTTGTATATCCTGATCTTCCTCTGGCGGTTATAAAGATAAAAGGCCCAGGCCCCAAGGCCCACAGTGGCCAGCAAGGTCAACAGAATGATGATGATGGCCAAGTTATTCTGGTGGTAGTCTGTGTCTGTGTGGTAGAGACAGAGGGACGGGTGAAGAGCTGAAGACCTGGCGCCTAGCCCACCCCTCCCCAGCCTCATATCCTGGGATACTCACAAAGCACCGTCAGGGAAACATCCCTGGTGACATTCCCATGGGAGCTCACAGCACGGCACACATAGGTACCAGTCATCTCTCGTCTGACATTCTCCACCTCCCCGATGGGCAGCAGGGCGCCATCTGCTTTCCGGCTGCAGGTCAGGTTGGGGGATGGGTTCCCCCAGGCTTGGCATTTCAGAGTCTGCTGAGACCCCTCTGGCCAGGTCCAGTTCCCCAGGCAGTCGCTCTCATCTAGCCGGGGACCGTCTGGAGAAAGAACAGGGGAAGGGACACAGGTCAGGGAGGGCTCGGAGCGGCGCGTAGGCCATCAGGGGCTGTCAGTCACTACCCTGCAGCCCCACTCACACAGCACATGGAGTTCCAGGGTCTGGTTCTTAAACAGCAGCCGCCCAGCCACCTCCAGGGCCGCAGAGCAAAGGAAGCTTCGATTGTGATCCTCGGCACTGGCGTTCAGCGTGAGCTGGACGCGCGCGGACGGTGGCCCCGGTGGAGCACCGCTCAGCCGCGCCTGCGCTCCGCCGTGGGCTTCACACTCCACAGTTACTTGGCTCCCTTCCGACACCTCCAGCTGGCTCAGGGTCAGGACCGGAGCTGGAAAGTCTAGGGGTGAAACACACCGTGAGGCCCCGCCCAGCGCAAGCCCCGCCCTTGGCCCCCCCCCCCCCCCCCCCCCCCCCCGTGCCAGTCTTCGCTTCTGAACGGGCTACCCCACCTACGCTGTCAGTTCCTCCCCTGAACTGGGTCTTCCCCAGCCAGTACCCCTCCTCTGGTGTCAGTCGGGTCTCCAGCACCCGCTATCCCTGAACTAAGGCCCACCCATTCTTACTGTAGATGCTCAAGTTCCTCTGCGCCTCCAGGCTCTGGCCTCCCAGCTCCAAAACACAGAGCAGCTGCTGGGTGGCGTCCGTCTCCTCAGTCACCTCCACCAAGGCGGTGGCTGACACAAAGTCTCTGCCGATCGTCATCTCGTGGGGCAGCATTCGGCCACCCAGTTCCAGGGATATCTGGGCTTCAGAGGCAGGAAACAGGCCTTCCAGGGAGCAGACCAACTTCTGCCTAGTGCCCACCTCCAGGAGGTCAGGGGCGTCCAGCTTCGGAATGGTCACAGGAAGTTCTTGGGAGAGAAGGAAGGCATGAGCCAGAGCCACGGCCATCCCCAACTCCCTTTTTCTTTCTTTTTATTCATTTCTTTACTGTGTGTACATGTGTATGTGACTCACTTGTGGAGGTCAAAGGTCAACTTTCAGGAGTCAGTTTTCTCCTTTGGAAGTTGAGCATTGGACTCGGGTCATCAAGCTTGGATGCAAGCCCCTTTGCCCACTGAGCCATCCCGCCAACCCCAAAACTTTCTCAGCACCTCTCATTAACCCACCAAAACCTGCGCAGGCAGAGGGCCTCACCGAAAGTCCGCAGCTGCCTGGCCACCGAGGCGTTGGAGAACAGCGCCAGTCCCTGCGGCCTGAGGTCCAGTTCTGTGCGGCATGAGAAACTGGCTCCGTGGTCGCCTCTACTGACCAGCACCGTGGTTGTGATCTCCTGGGGGTCCCCGGGTTGCCCTACTAGAGGCTTCGAGATCAGCGTCTCCTCCCCACGCAGCAGCGCTGCTGAGAGCTGAGCCCTCGGTGCCCCGCCTTCCACATGGCATCGAAGGGTGAGGTTCTTGCCCACCTGCTGCCAGGCCGGCAGAGGTTCCAGCTCCACACGGTCAGGAAACGCTGCAGGGAGACGGGGGTTGGGGATCCTCAGCTGGACTTCTGCAGACAGACCCACACCTGCCTGAGGACCTCAGTCTCGCCAGAACACACCCCACCACCTAAGCAGCCAGGAATGCAGAGAGCCTTGGGGAACGCTAGAGAGGAGGCCAGGAGTGTTTGCAGGAACATTGTCAGCCATTCCCAGTAGTGATATCTGAGAGGTGAAAAGAAACTCCAAACTCCATCACCAGCAAACTGTGCAAATAAATCGGACTGTAAGTAGCTGGGTGTGCTAGAGGTTGATCTGACTCTTCAGGACTGAGGGGCTGATGGCTCAGTCTTAGCCTACCAGGAGGCCCCAGGTTCCATTCCCACCCCCACAAATAAAATAAGATTAAATTAAATTAAAATGGGCCAACGAGATGGCTCAGTGGGTAAAAATGCTTGACACATAAGCCTGAGTATTTGAGTTCAAGCCCTGGATCCCAGGCCAGGTGTGGTGGTGCATGCCTTTAATCCCAGCAGAGGCAAACCATTTCTGAGTTTGATGCCAGCCTGGACTACAGAGTTCCAGGACAGCCAGGGCTGCACAGAGAAACCCTGTCTCAAAAACAAACAAACAGTAAGCCTGGCATGGTGGCACACACCTTTAATCTCAACACTCTGGAGGCAGAAAGACAGGCAGATCTCTGAGTCTGAGGCAAGCCTTGTCTATAGAGAAAACCAGACCAGCCAGGGCTACACAGAGAAACCCTGAAATAATAAAGATAAAAAATAAAAGCCAAGATGGTGGCATAGCCTGCAATCCCAGCAGAAGCAGAAGGATGGCAACTCCGAGCCCAGCACAGACTAAGAGAACCGAAGTATGAAAATTGAAGCCACACTTGTGTTAAAGTTTTCTACGAGACTAACTGATTTAAATCTTCATGATAATAGAGGGTTGGAATGTTGCCGACTCAGGGTCAATTCTGCGTTTTTGTGGTATCGTAGCTACTGGAGACCCTGTCCCCAAATTTAAGAGTTAAGGCTGCAGCCCAGTTGGTAAGACCCCTGCCTAGTGGGGGGCTGAGGGGACAGCTCTGTGGTGGAGCCCCAGCTCATCATAAAGCTTTGGCCTCCCTTCTCTTTCCAGTCTTAGTTTTCTTTGTTTGTTTCCTATATCTTTCCTTTTTTTTGGGGGGGGGGGTAGGAGCTCACACAGGGGAGTCAGCTTGGCCTCAGACCTGTCGCCATCCAGCCTCAGGTGCCTCTAGGGGCTGGGATTACAGGCCTACAGCTCCACATCCAGCATATAGTCTTCCTTTAGGAAAAGCTGCCTTTGATCGCAGCACTCAGGAGGCAGAGGAAGGCAGATTCTTGCGAGTTCAAGGCCACCCTGGAACTCTACAGCCTTCTAAGTCGTAGACACACATAGTGAGACCCTTGTTTTAGTATTCGGGAGCTAAAGGTGTTTGCCACCCAAGAATGATGACCTCAGTTCACTAGGAGGGTCCATATGGTGGAAGAGAAAACAGATTCCCAAAAGTTGACCTCTGAGGGCTTAGCTGGCTCAGTGGTTAAAAGCACTGGCAGGTCTCACAGAGGTCCAGCGCCTACGCCATGGCTCACAGGCTCAGAAAATCTGGCGCCCTCTTCTGGCCTCCTCAGGCGGCGGGCATAAACTTGGCGTAGCCGCAGGCAAAACATCCATACACATAAAACAAAACCAAGTCGTTGTGTAAAAATTATCCTCTAAGCTGGGCAGTGGTGGCACACGCCCTTAATGCCGGCACGTGGGAGGAAAAGGCAGTCGGATCTCTGTGAGTTCGAGGCCAGCCTGGTCTACAGAGAAAGTTCCAGGGGAGATAGGCTCCACAGTGAAACCCTGTCTCGAAATTAAAACAAACAACAACCAAAATTGACCTCTGACCTCCCCGCACATACTGTGCCACCCCTCTTCATACAAAGTAAATAAAAATGAAAATGTAGAACATTCATTTCATTCATTTCAACATGTAGAATTTGAGCTCCTTTCAGACCTAACCCCCCAAACAGAGCGAGCCTGCTTCCCTGTCTTAAAACACAGGCACGCGGGGGAAGGGCATGGTTCTTGGTCTTACTTCTTGACCCTGAACTTCAGTCTTTCACAAAATCCTGGCTGCTGCATTCTTCAAATATTTGCCTGCCCCTCCCATCTTGGATGCTGCCTCACAAGTAGCGAGCGCCGCCAGGCCGCCGCTGGATCCCGTTGCTGCCAGCTTCCGGGAATCCAGCTCTATGCTGTCCAGATCCCATCTCCACACCGTCCGGGGTTCCCTGGCTCCCCAGAGAGAAAGCACCAGCTCTCAACCGCATCCACGCCGACACGCATGCTCAGCTCTCCTCACGCCCAGGAGGTGGGGCTTTCCTCCTCAGGCCTTGCTCCCTCCATTTCCTCTGCCTCGGAACCCCTCCCCGCCCCAGCATGGGTTTTGGGTTGCTGTTTGTCAGTGATCCCCGCCACACCCACACCCACACCACTGGAATTCACTATGTAGACCAGGCTGGCTTTGAACTCTGCTGCCGCCTCAGGAGTACAAGTAAGATTAAAGGTATGCACCTCCACCACACCTGGCTCAAGTTCAGCTGAAAAGGTGAAGTGACAGGCGATGCAGCAAAGCCAGGGTTTCCAAGATCAGGTACCCTGGGGAAGGCTCATCAGGAGGGACTTCCCAAGGCCACCAGGAATGTTTGGGGACTTCCCTCCCTCTAGGGCGGCACTGGCCCACACACCCCCATCCTCCAAACCACAAGCTAGGCTGAGATTTCCCAAAGGCTGGGATTTCTGTCCAGACACCACTAAGATGGATGCCCCCCCCCCTTTTTTTCCAAGACAGGGTTTCTCTGTGTAGCCTTGGCTGTCTTGGACAGCTTTGTAGACCAGGCTGGCCTCAAACCCAGAGGGACCCTCCTGCCTCTGCCTCCCTGAGCGCTGGGATGACAGGCGCAGCCACTGTGCACAGCTAAATGGAAGCCTGTAGGCTTCCCTGTATTTTACCAATCTGAGGTCAACAAATACACTGCCAAGCCAAATGCCCAAGGGTCACCCAGTTCCTCCTCGCTAATTCCAAAGCCAAATCCAGCTGGGTGTAACCTCCGCCTACAATTCCTCAGGGAGGGGCTGAGCGCACGGCTCAAGGAAAGAGCTCCTCCCCAGAATGCCCAGAGAAGCTGGGAGAAGGAAGGGTTGGGGCTAATGCTGGCACAGCCTGTGAGGCCCTCGCTTCCAGCCTCCCTCATCCTGCCCCTGCTGCTCTCAACACAGAAGCTGTCACAGCACCCCTCGGCAAGCATGTCCTTTTGATCAGTATGACATTCCGTTGCACAAGCAGAGGCTTCTTGCATTCTTTATACGGTTGCATACTATTCCATGGTAGGCCCAAACCAAACTTTATCGCACCATCTCTCTGCTCCTCTATCTTGAGTGGCTTGTAAATATTTGACCTTCAAATACAGCTGCACTTGGGATCAGGGGTGCAGCTCAGCAGCACATACATACCTACTCATGTGCAAAACCCTGGCGGTCCCATTCTCGGCCCAAAGGTTCAGGACAGCCCTACATCCTGACCAGTTCCCTGTGAGAGGGATCCATGGATCTACAGTTTCCAAGACTGGACTTTGGAGATTGCAGGACACACAAATATATCTCATGTAAAGAACTGATGCCCAGTCCAGGCTTGGAGGCACACAACTAGAATCTGGGTGCTTGGGAGGTGGGTGAAGAGCAAGATGGCAAAGCCAGCTTACCTTAAAAAAATAAATAAATAAACCAACCGGTGGCTGAAGGGGTGACTCAGCAGTTAAAGCACCGGCTGCTCTATCGGAGGAACAGGATTTGTTTCTGGCCTCCATATGTGGACACATTCATATATGCAGGCTCAAACATTCACATACATACATACACACACACACACACACACACACACACACACACACACACACGAACAAAGCCTTTAAAAATAAATAAATAAATAAATAAATAAATAAATAAATAAATAAATGAATGAATAAATAAATAAATAAATACAGGGCCAGCCCTGGTTACGGGGATGCACACCTTTAATCCCAGCACTCAGGGAGGCAGAGGCAGGAAGACCTCTGTGAGTTCAAGGCCAGCCTGGTCTACAAAGTGAGTCCAGGACAGCCAGGGCTACACAAGGAAACCCTGTCTTGAAAAAACAAACAAAACAACAACAAAATAGGGCCAGAGGGCTGGGCCGTGGGGGTGCTCACCTTTAATCCCAGCTCTGGGGAGGCAGAGGCAGGTGGATCTCTGAGTTCCAGGCCAGCCTGGTCTACAGAGCAAGTTCCAGGACAGCCAAGACTACAGAGAGAAACCCTGTCTTGAAAAAAACAAACCAACAACAAAACCCAGGGTCAGTAAGATGGTTCAGAGAGTGAAGAGACTTAGTGCCACCACACCTGATGGCCTGGGTTCCAGTCCTCTGGTATCGACCTGGTGCGATGAGAGAAATGACTCCCGAAAGTTGTGCTCTGACCCTGGCATATGTGCACACACACAGGGTCTCACTGTGTAGCCCCAGCTTGCCTGGAACTCACTCTGTAGACCGGGCTGTCCTTCAACTCACAAAGATCCTCCTGCCTCTGCCTCCCAGGTGCAGGAATTAAAATCATGTGCCACTGCGCCTGACATCATTTTTAAAAATAAATTAAGAATTTTAAAGTGCAGTGCAAATTCCTGCCTGGGAGGTTTATGACCCCTGTCCCCTGTCTCCAGAGTCCTGCCAGCCTGGCCATTATCAATCCTTCTTGTTGCCAGTGTATAAGAAAAAGAAAAAAAAAAAAAAAAAAAAAAAAAAGTCACTTCAGGGCTAGAATTCTCTCTCTCTCTCTCTCTCTCTCTCTCTCTCTCTCTCTGTGAGACAATGTCCCACGTAGTCCAGGCTGGCCTCACATTAGGTATCCAACAGATATTCAAAGATGACTCTGAACTCCCAAGCCCCTTGTGATTTCTCCTCTGGAGTGCTAGGTGGCAGGTGTATTTAAGGGTCAGATCTAGGACCTCTTGTTTAAAAATGTGCCTACAGCACAGTGGCAGAGACCTTGCCTTGAAATCACTAAGCCCTGGACTCAATCCCAACACCAGATAAACTAGGTGTGGGGCAGCAGCCTCCCATCCCGGCACTCAGAAGTAGATCAATTCAGGAGTCTGTGCAAAGACACCTTCAGCTATATAGTGAGTCCAAGGCCAGCATGGGCTACATGAGACCCTGTCTTTAAAAACACCAAAAAGCCGGGCATCGGCACACACCTTAACTTCCAGAAGATGGAGGCAGATCTCTGTGAGCTTGAGGCCAGCCTGGTACGAAGCAAGCAAACAAACAAAAAAACCTAAAACACTGACAACAATGAAACATCAAAAGACTGGAGCTAGAGAGATGGCTCAGCAGTTAAGAGCACTGGCTGCTCTTCCAGAGGACCAGGGTTCAATTCCCAGCACCCACACTAGGCAGTTCACAACTGTCTAGTTCAAGTTTCAGGGAATCTGACACTCTCACACGGATATACATGTAGGTAAAACACCAATGCACATAAAATAAAAAATAAGTTTTAAAAACCCAAAACATTAGAAATAATTAACAATAGATAGAGTACAGTTAAGCAAAGCAGACCAATCCAGGCATCAAATGGTAGCATTCTGTAATGCCCTAAGTTCCTATGGTACACTCTCCTGGCAAGATTTAAAGAGCTAAGTGACAGTGGGACTTTCCAAGGCTGCCTCTGTTAGGATTTTGGAACTAAACCTGCTCCTGGGTTGCCTAGCAACTTATGATGTCATCATGTCCCTGGTAAGGTAGCCACACCTAGCAGGTGTGGTTACCTTCCCCCTTAAAGGGACCAGCTGGCCATGTGGGCCCTCTCTTGGTCTCTCTTGCTTCTGGCCTCTTCCCTCTTTCTCCCCCTCTTGCCCTCTATTGTTCTCCCCTTTCTCTATCGGACGCCCCTTCTCTCTCTTTCGCCCCTCTCCCTCTTTCCCCCATCACGTTCTGCTCTCCCTTCTCTCCCTCTAATAAACCTCTTCAATATAAGATCTGTTGTATGTCTAATCGTCATTATTTAATATGTCCCATAATATTACAGCCTCCCCATGCCAGCTGTCATGTCCCCAGTGGGTCCCCCTGCTCCCTGCCCCTAGCCATGCCACTCACAATACACGAGGACTTTGGCAGACACTGAGGACTGAACCTCGCCACAGTTCGCATAGCACAGAGGATCGCTGTCTTCCTCGATGTTGCTCAGTTCAAACAGCTGCCAGTTGTGTCCGATTTCTAGGTCGACTTTTGGCCACTGGGTTTCCAAGCCCAGTTTAAGGCTCTCGTTGCAAGAGGAAGAGCAGTTCACCTTCAGGGACCCACCACGAGGCAGGAAGGCTTCTTTGGGGTGGATGGAAATGGAAGCTCCACCAGGACCTGGAGTCAGAGGGAGACAGGACGGGTGGTCCAGCCGTGACTTTGGGGCTCGGTGCTGACCACGCAGCCCTGAGCCAGGCAGAGTTGGGCCCTCCGTGTGGGAGGCAGTCCTACCTGAGTTCACAAAAGAACAAATTATGGGTGTCGAGGGGCTGAGGCTGGGCTCAGTGGGCAGAGTGCCTGCCTAGCATGCCTGAAGCTGAGTTCCAGCCTCAGCACCCCAGAAACTGGGTGTGGCGGTACACCCCTGTAATTCCAGCAGGAAATGATCACCATCCTGGATGTCAGATGGAATCCAACGGCAGCCTTGGATACAGGGATTCCCCTCCCCCACCAAGTACTGGTTCTCTTTCAAAAAAAAAAAAGCAAAAACGTTTATTTTGTGTGTTTGTGTATGTACATACCCATGTATGTGTGTATATGCATGTCTGATACATGCATACAGGTGCCAGAAGAGGCCATCAGACCCCCCTGAAACTAGTTAAAGAGTCTTTGTGAGCCACAGTGTGGGTGCTGGTCCTCTGTAAGGACAGCCAGTACTACGGGGCTGTGCCATCTCTCCAGCCAGACATGCTGCCACACACATTTTAATGCAGTGCTAGGAAAGGAGACCAGGGTTTCAGGCATGCTAGGCAAGCGCTCAGCCCAGCACCAGCCTCAGAGGTTGAGTTTTGCTGTTATTTTATTTTTCCCTTTTTTTTTGTGGGTTTTTTGTTGTTGTTGTTGTTTATGGTTTTGTTTTGTTTTTGAGACAGGGTTTCTCTGTGTAGCCCTGGCTGTCCTGGAACTCTGTAGACCAGGCTGGCCTCACAAAGATCTGCTTGCCTCTACCCTCCTGAGTGCTGGCACCAAAGGAGTGTGCCACCACTCCACAGTGGCTGGTAATAAGAGTTTTGGCATAAGCAAAACAGAATGAGACATAACATATAGCTCCTTGGTTGGGTTCAGCAGAGATGGCTCATAGGTTAAGAACACTGGCTGCTCTTCCAGAGGATCTGGGTTCAATTCCCAGCAACCACACGGTGGCTCACAATTGTCTGTATCTCCAATTTCAGGGGAACCAACACCCTCGCATAGACATACATGCAGGTAAAACACTAATACACAGAAACATTTTTAAAATCAACAAAGAAAACTCATATAGTTTCCTGGTGACAGATTTGAGCAGAAATCTGGAGAATGAAAAAGCCTGAGTAGAGAAAAAAAAAGAAGCAGCAGCCAATTCCAGACAAAGAACAGAGTGCAAATGGCTTGAGGCAGGAAGGCAGGAGCTGAAAGACTTGTCGGAGAAAAAGAGGAAGGGAATGAAATGAGAAGATCCTCTGGGTAGTGGTGGTCACATTAAAAATGTGTCCCTGAGGGCTGGAAAGATGGCTCAGAGGTTAAGAGCACTGGCTGCTCTTCCAGAGGACCTGAGTTCAATTCCCAGCAACCAAATGGTGGCTCCCAACCATCTATAATGAGATCTGGTGCCCTGTTCTGATGTCAAGGCACACATTCCGGGCACTGTATACTTAATAAATAAATATAATTAAAAAAAAATGTGTCCCTGACGTCAGACACAGTTGTGGTGATACACGCCTTTAATCCTAGCACTCAGGAGGCAGGAGGATCTTTCTGAGTTTGAAGCCAGCCTAATCTACATAGTGAGTTTTAGCTACCAAGTGAGATCCTGGGTTTTTTGTTTGTCTTGTTGTTTGGTGTTTTTTTTTTTTTTGGGGGGGTGCCCCTCAGCCCTAGGGGGTGGCTCAGAAGTAGAGCCCTTCACTAACTTATGCAAAGACTTGAGGTCCATCCCCTCCACAGGCTAAATGGAGGAGGAAGGGCAGCTGGGTGTGGAGCCTGTAAACCAAGAACTTGGGAAGCAGAAGCAGGAGATCATGTGCTCGAAGTTAGCCTGTCCCAGAGAGCACTTGTAGACCAGCCTGGCCAATATACGGAGTTTCTATGTGAAAACACTAAAAAGGAGCTGGCAAGATGACTCAGCAGGTAAAGGCTTGCAAGCAACCTGAGCACCTGACATCAAATTGAGTCCAGGACAGCCAAGGCTACACAAAGAAATCCTGTCTTGAAAAACCAAAACCAACAAAAAATTAAAACAACAAAAGCCTGTGAGCTCGGCTTTCTCCCCTCCCCCCAAAGATTCCAGTGCTGTGACTGATGAACTGGGTTGGCAGTACAGCAGCTGGAGACTCTCCCAGGCACCTCTGGAATTATTTGGGCTCCACGGAGAACCCTGAGGCTAAGAAGAGGTGATGGAGATAGGAGTAATGGATTCTGGGAATCCAGGTCAGAAGCGGCCTGTGAGCTGCTGAACAAGTTCTGAATCTTCCTCTCCTAGGAGGACAGCAGGGGCCGCCTTAGGCTTCGGCAAGGGAGGGCAGCAGGGGAGTCCTGAGGCATTTCACTCTCAGCCTCTGGCTCCTGAGTACACCAACCCTGGAATTCCCCAACGCAGAAGCAGCCTGGACTTCCCCAGCGGTGCAGAAGAGGAACAGGGTGTTCTGTAGGAAGAGAACGGGACCTCGAGACTCAGCTTTGTACTGGCCATCTGTTCCCCACCCGGCCGACATTCTCACTGCCCCAAGATAAGAGCCGTGACCACAGTTCCCATTGCACAGAACAGGAACCCAGGTTCTAAACGTACAAATTTATAGAGGAGTCGGGTGTCTTGAGCCTGTAATCCCAGACTGAAGGAAGAAAGGCTGGGAGGCCATGAGGACTGGAGAGTTCAAAACCAGACTGGGCTACATGTCAGGGCATCATTCTCAAAACACGAAAGAAGGGAAGGAGAGAGACAGAGAAAGAGAGAGAGAGAAAAAGGGAGGAGGAGAGGAGAGAGGGAAGAGAACGAGAGGAGAGAGAAACACTTGGGTTCTATAGCCCACCCACGGAGTAATGCGACACGGGATTCGAACTCCAGGCTGCTGGTTTTCAACCCTTCACGTCCACACTCCCACTTCCCGTTAAGAGCCGCTTTAATAATGACCCATGTGATGCTCCGCTGGCCCGGGAGCAGGGCTTTCCATAGAGTTTCGGTGTCCAACTGGAGTCCGGAGACCTGTCCCCCAAAGCGACCCCATCTCGGACTCACCTGCAATCACAGCGGCGACCAGGGCCAGGAGCAGAGGCGGCAGGAGCCCGGCGCGGGTGGGAGCCATAGCGGGGCAGGTGGCGGCGGAGAAGGGCACCAGCGCGGGGCGGCGAGGGCGGAGCGCAGGTGGCGCGCAGCAGGGCACCAGCGCGGGGCGCAGCCGAGGCGGGCGCTGCCTTTATAGTCGCTGGCCGCGGGGGGCTGAGGGGCGGTGCTGGCGGGGCCACTTTCCCGGAAACCTCGCGCCTTCCCCTCCGGAACGAGGACTTCGGTATTTCCGGATGAAGCGTGTACCCTGGCCTGGGGTGGCCCTACCTCGCTAGCCCCGGCCGCTGTGACCCAGGAATTTCCAAAGTGAACTCATGACACGCAGGGGGCGGGGAGCGCGGGAGGGATACGGTCGTTGTCCGAGATTAGAGGTGAGTCCAGGCGGGAAGGCGCCGGACCTCCGGGCGTCACGCCTCCGGATTAATTGGTTAGCTGGGTCCCTGAGCCATCAAGCACGGCCATTGCTCGGAGGGGACAAACTGAGGCTCCGCGTTTCGCAGGGATCCGAAATCAAGTCCTGCTCCCCAAACTTCTGCCGGGCCCCTTTAACCCACCGGACAAGCCCTTGCCTGGGATAAAGGCTCCCGGGAACCGCTTGGGGTCCCACCCATTCAAAGGGGCCCCTCTCCCCAGGGCCACGCTCTGTCCACCTGACGCTAGGGCTGTTCGGAACAGCGAAGCAAGCAGGCCCGGACAGGCCCGGCGACAGTGGGTCCTGGGTCCTGCCAGAGAGGCGCTGCGCCGTCCTCACGTCCCTCCTCCCGCCCCCGAGTCCCCCGCCCCCGCGGCCTCACTTCCCCTTTTGTGATTTGGCCGCTGGGGCGTCTTGACAGCCCCACCGAGAGGAAGCAGTCTGGTCCTGTGGCTGGGAGCCCTGCGCTGTCCTTTACCCGGCTTGATGAGAAACTGAGAGCAACTGAGGAGGGCAGAGAGGTGCCCGCCCCCACCCAACCCCGCTCTGGTCTCCTGTCCTCTCCTCCCCTTTCTTGTTTCTCCCCTCCCCCTCCTTTTCTTCTCCCCTCCCATCTCTCCCCTCAACCCCTCAATCCGTAGCTTTTCTTGAGTCCAGGAGGTCTAGTAGCCCAGGCAGGTCTCAAACGCTCCGAGGTAGAGAATGACCTTGAACTCGAGATCCTTCCTTGTGCTCTACCACGCTCGGTTATTTTAACCTTTGCTTTCAGCAGGCAAACCGAGTCAGACCCTGAACTCCGAGGTCGGGCCAAGAGCGCTCTCAAACCCTAGTCTTCCGAGACCCGGGAGCTTGCTTTGCGGGACCTTGCGCGCCCCAAGCTTCCTGTTGTGGGAAGCCTGAGCAGTTGCCGTGGAGACCAGCTCCGGGCCAGGAGGTCGTGCTGCAGAGGCGGAAGGGAGAGGGCTTCGACGCGCGCTCTTCCTCCCCACGCGGCTCCTCTCACCCGCCCCCGAAGCCTGGGTATTCCTAAGGAATTTCCACGGGGATCTTTTGTTCTTGGGGGACCCCGGGACCACTGTGCTGGAGTTTCAGGGTGACCCCAGGGAAGTCTGCGGAAACCCTCCGAGAGGATCTTTCTCGAGGTCCCTACCTGATGTGTGTGAGCCCTCAGCGTCCCAAGTTCCCTTTGCAGCCCCGAGGGCGTGATAGTTTAAGCAGCGCCTCCGGTGTTCAGGAAGCCGTCGAGCACAGCCGAATAGTGGAAAATCCTGCCGGGATCCCCAGAGGAGCGGAGATGGGCAGGACTCAACTCTACTTCAACCGAAAAACTCAGCAGCACACAGCAGCCTGAAAGAGACTCAGGAGACCGGATGACCGAAGTCAGCGTCCGCTACACAGTGAGATTAAGGCCGCCCCCACCCCACCCCCCGCGAGAGTTTGGTTTCCAGAACCGTCAACTAGGGACTGGATGGGTCGCTCAGCTGGCCTGAAACAGAGAACCTCCTGCTTCTGCCTTCCCAGGGCTTTTTTATATGCATATATATGGTTAGAGTAATGGCTCAGTAGTTAAGAGAACTTACTGCTCTTCCAGAGGACCCAGGGTTCAATCCCCACCACTCAAAGGGTGGGTCACAACCATCTGTAACTCTGATTCCAGCGGACCTGATGCCCTCTTCTGGCCTCCGTGGGCACTGCACACAGATATTACATAGATACATGCAAGCAAAACATTCATAAGCATAAACTATAAAATTAGATTCTATGTGTGTGAGTATTTTGCCTTTATGTGTGTACAGACCCTGAGTGTGTGCTGGTGCCCATGAAGGCTAGAGAGGGCACCAGATTCCCAATTGTGGACAGTTGGGAGCCACCATGTGGGTGCTAGGAACTGAACAAAAGTCCTCTGCAACAGCAGCAACTGTTCTTTTTTGTTTGTTTCTCCAGACAGGGTTTCTCTGTGTAGCCTTGACTGACCTCAAACTCAGAGATCCACCTGCCTCAGCCTCCCAAGTACTGGGATTAAAGGTGTGTGTTTGTGACGTGTGTCTGCTGGGGAGATACATGCCAGGGGGGCCAGTAGAGAACATCAAATGTCAAGTCAGGCGCAGTGCAAGCCTGTAATCCCAGCAGACAGTTCCAAGACAGCTAGGGCTACACAGAGAAACTCATCTCCAGGAAAGAAAAGGGGGTGGCGGTTTTGGAGAGAGAGAGAGTGCAGCAGTTAAGAGCACTGGGTTGTTCTTCCCATTGAACCCAGAGGTCCTGAGTTCAATTCCCAGCAACCACATAGTAGTTCACAACCATCAGTGGTTCTTCCAGCATGCAGGTGTACATGCAGACAGAATACCCACGTATATATATAAACGGCTAAACTGGTACACGGTGAAACCCTGCCTCCCAGGCTAGACCCATTCGACTTGTTGCAGTTTGGGGCCAGGGTCAACAGCGATCCCTTGGTGCAGCCCTGAGATCCTGGAGGGTCATTGGCTAGGGTGGGGTAGGAAGGAAAGAGGCAACAGAATTCGGAGCATCGTATTCTAGAATTGCATTCCTTTGCCGTTTCCTCCCCTGCCCTGTGCCTCAGTCTGCAGGAAGGAAGGGCATGACTTCCTCCTTGGTGCCAATTGGTCTCACACAGACTAAGGGATATTCTGCAGATCAGAACCTTCCCAGACTTAGTCCATGAATGACGTTACCCTCTGAGTTCTTGTGGGAATACCTTGTAGTTCCCTCAATCTGCCCTGCTTTCCCACTCATGCCAACATGCCTTGTCCTCCTTTCTGGAGCCCGAGCCAGCTCGGTTTTTATTTATTTACTTTGAGATAGTCTTTTGGTCTGTAGCCCAGGATGACCCGGAACTCCTCGGCTTCTGCTTCCGACACTCACGATCTGGGATTACAGACATGCACTGACACACCCTGCTTGTATTTCCCTTAGCTTAATGAGTGAACGTATTTTGTTGCTGTTGTTTTTGAGGCAAGTTTCTCTGTGTAGCCTTGGCTGTCCTGGACCTATCTGTGGTATAAGTGAGCATTCTAGGATGCCCAGCTCTGCTTTTTTTTTTTTTTTTTTTTTTTTTTCAGAGAAAGTTTCATGTAGCTCAGGCTTTTAAACTCAGACTTAATATGTAGCCCAGGCTGACTTTAAACTCCCAACCCTCCTGCCTCGACTTCTCTGGCTTATTTACTATCTTGTCTGGCTACATCCCAATAATTTGAAACTACATTCGAAGCTGGGTGTGGTGGTACACACCTGTAATCTCAGCACTCAGGGAGGCAGAGGCAGTCAGATCTCGGTGAGTTCAAGGCAAGCCTGGTCTACAGAGGGATTCCAGGACAGGCAGGACTACACAGAGAAACCCTTTCTTGAAAAACCAAAACAGAAGAAAGTACATTAAGACCTAGTATCACTTTCTTAGGATGCCTTTTCCCTCCTGGCATTGGCAGAAGGTCTCTGTGTGGAGGGACAAGTTCTGACTTCTTTTTTTTTTTCAGTGTGGGTGTTGATGGATCTTACTGTTTCCTTCAAGTTCTAGTGTGGGTGTAACTAGCTGTGTGTCTATACAGCTCTCCACTTAGGCTGCCCAAGACACCACAGAGACTGGGCTCGTGTCAGCACACCTGTGACTTATTCCAGTGGCTTGTTTGGTGGGTTTTGTTTTCTGTAGCAAGGTTGTCCTGAACACACTTGTAGACCAGGTTAGCCTTGAACTCAGAGATGTGCCTACCTCCAGAGTGTTGGGATTAAAGATGTTCACTTGGCTTGTTTATTTCTGAGCAGAGGAAACTTAAGTTTATTAAGAAATAAGAACTGCCAAGGGTGAGGAGTCCAGGACAGGAACACTCTTTAGTTTTTGAAAGAGTCTGTGGTAGCTCAGACTGGCTTCAAGCTGTGCAGCCAAGGGTGACTTTTTCAACCTTCCCTCCTGCTTCTGCCTCAATGTTGGAATGACAGGAGAGAGCCACGCCTGCATGGCCTTACTTTGTAGCTCAGGCTATCCTTAAAATGACAGTTTTCCAGCCTGTTTCCAAAGCGTTGCCATAGAGCATGTGCCACACCCGGCTTTTGTGGCTTTTGTTTTTCTAGTTGCAGTGTGGATATGTTGAGCCAGAAGAGGGCTGGCAGACGCAGGGTGTGACTGAGGCTGCCTAGCTGTACACACAGTAACAGAAAGCAGTCCCAGTCAGCTTCGGTCCTTGTTCGGCCAGACAGCGCTGGATGTTTTCTTTGTGAAACATGTCCATTCTCTGGGGGCCTCCACCTCACATCTTCCTCATTTTAAAAAAATATTTCCTTAGCTTTCGAGACAGGGTTTCTCTGTGTAGCCCTGTCTGTCCTGAAACTTGCTCTATAGACCAGGCTGCCCTCAAACTTGGGAGATCTACCTGCCTCTGCCTCCTGAGTGCTGGAATTAAAGGTATGTTTCACCACTGTCCAGCTTAAATTATTCTTTTGTGTGCGTGTGTGTGCATAAGGATGTCTGACCCCGTGCAACTGGAGTTACAGATAGTTGTGAGCTGACACCTACATAGGTGCTGGAAATTGAACCCAGATCCTTTGGAAGAGCACTCACTGCTCCTAACTGGTGAGGGTTCTCTCCAGCCCTCACTTTTCACTTATAATTCTGTTATCTTTGGTAAAAATAAAATTATGTATGTGTAACCGGACATAGCTGTGTATGCCTGTAATCTCTGTACTTGGGAGAGACAGCCCCTGCAAAGAACTCAAGGAGGGGCTGGGGTTGTAGCTCAGGGTCACAGTGCCCATCTAGACACAAGACCCTGGCTCTACCCCTAATGCCACAGGAAACTTTTTCTCATAAGCCCTTTAAAAAATAGTTTTAAGATTTATTATTTATACAGTATTCTGCCTTCATGCCAGAAGAGGGCACCATATCTCACTCTAGTTGGTTGTGAGCCACCCTGTGGTTGCTGGGAATTGAACTCAGGCCCTTTGGGAGAATAGCTTGTTCTCTTAACCTACGAACTATCTCTCCAGCCCGCCCTTTTAAGTTTTAAGTAATTTGTTTTCTGTACTCTGGGTACATGCCATGTCTGTGCACCAAGTTTGTGCTTTGTGCCAGAGAGGCCAGAAGAGGGCATCTGACTCCTGGAACTGTAGTTGAAGATGGCTACGAGCTAGAGCTGCTGAGACTCTAACTCCAGTCTTCCAGCCCACATTTTTTTTTTTTTTTTTAAGATTTATTTATTGTCTATACAACATTCTGTCTGCCTGCATGCCAGAAGAGGGCCCAAGACCTCAGTATAGATGGTTGTGAGCCACCATGTGGTTGCTGGGAATTGAACTCTGGACCTCTGGAAGAGCAGCCAGTGCTCTTAACCTCTAAGCCAACTCTCCAGCCCCAGCCCACATTTTTAAAACTGAGAATATAGCTAAAAGGTGGTGGTTCACTCCTTTAATTGCAGCACTTGGGAGGCAGAGGCAGGTGGATCTCTGTGAGTTTCAGGCCAGAGGGAGTTCTAGGACAGCTGGGCTACACAGAGAAAACCTGTGTGGAAAAACAACAACAACAAACACTACCACCATCAACAAAAACATACCAACAAAAAACCCTGAGAATACCGGAGAGGTCTCTTTAAACAGGTTTATTTATCACGAGAACAAAAGCCATTGGCTTGTCTGATTCTGTGCCTGAAGGGAGCTATAAGGAAGTGTGCCTGGCATCCAGGTGGCAGACCCTCAGAGAGGTAAGAGTGCAGCCTGCTGGCCTGGCATCTAAGCAACTCCAACACCTGCCTCAGCAGGAAGTAATTCCTCCTGGCAGTTTGTATCAAAGCAGGCTGCGCTCTGGAGGAGAGGTACCAAGGATGTCCAGCACTGGATGAACAGCCTAAGAGCTGATGGGATCCCACAGCAGTGACCAGCTCCATTCCAGTCTTGTGAAAAATAAGGCTTATTTTTAACGTAACAAAAGAGCTCCCAGGCAGGTACTCATCCTGGTTCTGTGCAGTTATCCCCTTGTGGCAAAAAGGCCCAGCAACTTCCAGGGAACAGATTTTTTTTGCAGGATGGCTGGTACCCTAACCTGGCTGCCGAGGGGGACAGCCCCGTGGGTGGCCAGGGCGGGGTTAGGGGAAGTCATTGTAGGGCAAGCGGAAGGGGTAGAGTGGTGTGTATCTTGAATCTTGCCAGAGTAGCTTGTCCTCCAGGAAGGCGATGGAGGGCAGGGTGAGGACCAGCGTCTGGTGTTTGAGCATGCTGTACACATTCAGGCCTGGGATGTGAGGACATGGTAAGAGCATCACTGCCCTCGAGTCTGCCCCAACGCATCTTATCGAAGCCCGTGCCCTTGCCCTTCTCTGGGGTACACTGCTAGTCCTCAGATCCCACATCAGCTGCTGAGCAGCTAACCGCCTTCACATCTGCCCAGTATCTGTGAACCCCATGTCCCACTTCAATGAGGACCTAGCAAGTGGAGAAACTGGATCACCAGGAAACCAGAATCACCTGGAATTAGTGTGACAGGAAGGAAAGGAGAGGACAGCAGGATCAGCTCTCACCCACGGACTCATGGGCTCCCTCTTCAGGTTGTTTGTGGAACAGACTTTAATGGGCATGACCCTGGAGTGCTTCCTTCAGAAGGGGCAGCTGAAGGATGGAGGAGTGGCTCTGGGCAGAGCCCATGCCTAGCACAGGAGGCCCCAAGCCCTGGCTTCTAACCCAGCATCACAACTAAATGGTAAATTCTTAGACATGCCATTCAACCATGTTGTGAGAGGTGCTGGGTTTGAACTGCCCAAGATTAACAGTGGGATGGTGCCAGTTTGTTGCAGGGTTCTGGGGTAGGGCCTGAACCCATCACTCACCAACCGCAGGGATCAGGTTGAAGGTTTTGAGGCCTGAGGTGGCTGCCAGGATGTTCTTGGGCATCTCCTCATATGTCCTAGAACAGAATGAGGCTGAGCGGTGAGCCTGGCAGGACGGGGGACTTGGCCCCCACTCCCTCACCCTGCCCTGCATCCTCACAAGTCTACGAGGAGCACGGTGCTCCCCCAGCGGCGGTATTTGGCCAGCTCTGTCAGGTACTGGGGGTCTGCCGTGGGCAGCTCCAGGGAATCCACAATGCGTAGGTCATCCTGTGGAGAAAAGCAGGACCTTGGACTCCAGCGCAGAGCCCAGCAGCCACAGCCACCAGCCACTTTCCCTCCCAGGCACTGAGAGCATACCTGCATCAGCTTGACCGTCAGGGCCGCCTTGAGGCCCAGCGCCCGCACCTTCATGGGCAACATGTAGTAGTAGCTTGTAGGGCCCCGGGGACCGTGGGCTACGCCTCCTGCAGGGACAGTGGTTTGTGAGCAGGTGCTGGTCACTGCTGCTCTAGGACATCAGACATCAGCTTGATGGCTGGCACAGGGTGGTGGAGCGGATGATGAACAGGAGCCAGGGGAGCTGGGAGGGGCCAGAAAATCCCACGAGGTAGCATGGGAAAGGTGGGCAGTGGGCACCTATACAGAACTCCCTTCCCACCGGGCCCTACTTACCTCCCCGCCACAGGGGGGAACGGATGCTGCCATGCCGGGCACGGCCACTGCCTTTCTGTTGCCAGGGCTTGCGACCACCACCACTCACCTCAGCCCTGGTCTTGGTCTTAGCATAGCTCTGTGTGTACAAAGGGTGTGGGGGTGAGGTTCACACAAATGGCAGTGAAGATCTTAGGGAGGCAATGGGAGAGTGAAGGGACCAGAGTTCCCCCTTGTGAAGCAGGGCTCTGCTGTCCCAGTCACAGGAGCTGTCATTTCTGAGTCCTACCTTGTTGGGCTGAGACCAAGGCCTCACTATATAGCCCAGGCTGACTGAATTTTCAATTTTCCCCCCTCAGCCTCTATAGTGCTGCAATTATAGGCAGGAGCCATCCCACCTGCCTCCTTGTTGACTCTTGAATGTTCTTGGCTCTGCTCTCACTGACTAAATGGTAATGCTAGGCTCTGTGTGGTCTTCCGCAGAGCATTAACACACGCTGTCCCTATTAATCTCTACTCTAGTTGCTCTGCCTTGTCAGCTAGCTAAGTCGGACCTATGGACAGAATAAGTTAAATGTCCCTTTGTGGCTGGAGCATGGCTGAGCAGTTGAAATCCCCAAGTGGGGTGTTGCTGGGTTATTAACAGGGCAGCTGCCGGGCCACTGAGGCCCTGGGCTCATCACCCAGTGCACCTACACTAAGTGCCTGTCCCTGGGGAGAATGCTCCCAGTGCTGTGTGCCAGTCTAACTACTGATTTTCGGCCACCTCTCCCACTAGACTGTGAGTCTTCAGGGCAGGGATCTGGGGAGCTGCAGCCCCCTAACACAATACCTACAGTGATGGGTGCTGAACTATGACCCGAAGGGTCCAGGCAGACAAGGCTTGAGCTGGGTTCTTTCCAGAGAGCACACTCAGAGCCCTCTGAGCCCAGTGGGACGCTCTGCCATGCTACTCAGGGCACTCACGATTCTCTTGAAGTTCCTCTGCCAGATGGCAACCTGGTGCAGAATGTCCAGCCTGGAAAAGGGAAGGGAGCCCTGAGAGGGACACCGCAGCTCAAACTCTCCCACACCCGCATCCCAGGACAGCAAACCTGGCTCTTCCCCCAAAGGAGGGAGACCACAGCTGACACCACCTCGACTCAAGCCAGTCTCTGTACTATGGAGTCCAGCCGGCCAAGGTTGGTCGCTGTGCCTGACCTCCTGGTATGCAGGAGGTTGAGGCAGGAGGATGGAAAATTAAAGGTCTACCTGTCATTCACGATAAGACTCCACCTCTAAAAACCAAAGTGTGGAGTTGAACATCAGGACCTTTGTACTTGGTCTCTCTCTGTTTCTCTCTCTCACTGAAATGTTCTTGGCTGGTTTCTGCAGGTTCAAGCTCAAAATATTCAAGAGGTAGGTAGGTGTGTATCTGTGTGTGTGTGTGTGCGCATGCGTGTGTGTGAGGAGAGGGGGTCTAGAGAGATGGCTCAGTGGTCAAGAGTACTTGCTGCTCTTGTATAGACTCAGGTTCAATTTTCAGAACCCATAATAGCTCACAGCTGGTTTTCACTGCATTTCTGCCATCTTCCTTCTTCTGGCCTCTGAGGGCACTGCACACATGTGGTACACACATTCGGGCAAACATTTGTACACACAAAAGTCTCAATATTTTTTAAGTAAACAAAAGCAACAGATAATACAGAACCCGGAAACACAGGTGAGAATGCCTGGCATTACATGGACAACCCTGGGTGCTGGTCTTTGATTTCTACCTTATTTGAGACAGGGTCTCTTTCCTGCTGACGCTACTGTCACACGAGCTGGCCTTGGGGCTTCGAGGGACTCTCCTGTCTTCGCCTCCCACGTCCAGGCAGGAGTGCTAGCATTATAGATACACTCCACCACATGTGCCTTTACATGGGTTCTGGGAGCCAAACTCAGGGACTCATTTTCATGTGGCAGATACTTTACGCACGGCGCTGTCTCCCCAGCCCTTTATAATATATTTAGCCTGATATGTCTATGTATTTTGTCCTTTCAGTATTCAACACCAAATGTGTTTCAAGTAAACAGTGGCCAAATGCTACTCGTGCCAACTGTGTGGGGGCAGTATGTGGAATAAAAGCAATCCTGTGGGCGAATGACATGGCTCAGTGGGTAGGGGCACTTGTAACCAAGCCACACCCACACAGTGAAAAGAGAAAACCAGCTCCTGCAAGTTGTCCCCTCACTGTGACACATACACTCAAACAAAAACCCGAAGTTCATTATGGAAATGGCAAGAAGAAAGTTGCAGCCTGGCATGGTATTCTACATACCGTTAATACCAGCACATGGGAGGCAGAGGCAGGAGGATCTCTGAGTTCAAGGCCATCTTGGTCTACATGACAGGGACATACCTGCAAATGACAGCCAGGGATAAACACTGAAATCTTGTCTCGAATAACCAAAAAACCCAAAACTTTTTATGTATTTGTGTGCTCTACCTGTATATATAAGTATGCATGTGCATCGCATGTTTGCCTGGTGTCTCTAAAGCCGGAAGAGGGCATCAGTGCCTACAGAACCGCAGTTCAGATGGTTGTGAGCAGCCATATGGGTGCTGAGATCCTGTTTCAGCCTTTTCAGGACTGTTACTACAGGCACATGCCAACTAGTCTGGCCTCCTTAGCAGTCGTTTTTGAAAAAGATAATTCATGTTAACAGTATTTTTATTTTTTACTTATGGTGTCGCCACAAACCAGCACAGGCTGGCCTGAAACTCACAATGCAACCTTGACCATTAATTTCTTGACCCTCCTGTCTCCACCTGCACAGTGCTGGGTTAGAGGTGTGGGTGTTGACAGTGGAAGGGAACCTGGGCCTGGTGCGTGCTAGGCAGGCCCTCTAACTGTGCACATCCGCAGCCCTAATGAATCCTTGAGAATTCCCTGCGTGCTAGATTAATCATCAACCAACTTGATCATCGACCGACTTCTTGAGTTCTGACAAAACGGGGACCCAGGCACAACAGAGCAAGGCAGGCTGTAATAGGCCAGGGTGGTAGCAGGGCTGTGTCCTTCGCCCTCCCGCCCTGCAGTGGGGAAACTGTCACGTAGAGAATCCGAGGCATGGTGCTCCCACTCACCGGGGCGCCGTGGCAAACACATCAGGGTGCAGCTCCGCCAGGCCGACGCGCTCCTGCTCGAAGCCTCGCAGAGACTCGACCCAGGCCTGCACCGGGCGTCGGTGCGCCGGGATCCGGAGCTCACACTTCCGCAACACGGGATCTAGGAGACCTTGAGGGGTGGGGAAGGAGCTCTCAAGGGTCAGGATCAAAAGTCAACACCTTCGGTGCCATCCTCCCCAACTTTGTGCCAAGGTATAATCCCGGCTGTCACCTGGGCTATTATCCCCCGGCTCCGAAAACTCGTCCGGCCGCGCCGCGTCTTCTGCTAGCGAGTTAAGGACCTGGAAAACGACAGGCAGGGGCTAGAGACGCTCCCGCAGGGTCTCAACTTTTGACCTCCGACCCTACCCTGACCTCAGTTCGGTGCCCTTACCCGGGAGCCAGAGGGTCGAAGACAGGCCTGCAAAGCGGCCCGGTACAACCGGAGCATCTCGGATCTAACCCCGCAACCCGGGAGGTCGCGGCGCCTACGGACGCTTGCGGCGATGACTGATGACGCCACACGTGCGACGCCGCACGTCACGAATACGACTCCGCGGCCATCCGCGCCAGAACGCAAAGCCTGCTAAGGCCGGTGAGCGCCACTTAACGGCAGGAAGCCCCGCCCCCAGCAGAACGGGAGCCGGTGAAGTTGCTCGAGCCCGGAGACGAGCTTTCGCTTTAGCCAGTACCTGGCCAATAAGCATTAGCCTTTTTGTTTGTTTGTTTTGTTTTTACAAGACAAGAGTTTCTCTGAGTAGCCTTGGCTGCCCTCGCTTTGTAAACCAGGTTGTCCTCGAACTTGCAGAGATCCGCCTGCCTCAGCCTCCCAGAGTTCTGGGACTACAGGCTTGCGCCACCATGCCCGGCAGCATTTTTTCATTGACACTGGACAAGCCCCCGGCTGCTCTCCTTATTTTGCCTACAACTTTTTTTCGGCGTCTTTCTTTTCCTTTACCTTGTTGTGATTTTTTTTTTTTTCTTTTTTTGGTCTTTTATAGTCAGGGTCTCACTATTGAATAGCCTGGAACTCGCTGCGTAGCCCAGGGTGGCCTCGAACTGAACTGAGAGCCACCTGATTCAGCCTCCGGAGTGCTGAGATTAAAGTTATATGCCAGGCCGGACAGTGGTAGTGCCTCCCTTTAATCCTTGCTCTCGGAAGGCAGAGGCAGGTGGGTCTCAGTGAGTTTGAAGCCAGCCTGGTCTACAGAGTGAGTCCAGGTCAGTCAGAGTGAAACCCTGTCTGGAAAATTAAGGAAAAAATAAAATAAAAAGGTGTGTGCCACAACGTCTGGCTTCTATTCTTTGCTTTTTTGATATATATGTACTTCTTTTGTATTGTTGTTGTTTTATACAGGTTTTCTCTGTGTAATATTCCTGGCTGTCCTGGACTTTTGCAGACAAGGCTGGCTTCGAACTCACAGAGATCTTCCTGCCTCTGCCTCCCGAATGCTGTGATTAGGCATTTGACACCACACCACACGCAGCCTAATTTATATTTGTGTGTGTGTGTTTAAGGAAGAGGACAGAGTTGGAGCTTTCCTTCCACCTTGTGAATTGAACTCAGGTTATCTGGTTTGGTGGCCAGCCACCTAATCTGCAGAGCCATGTCAAAAGCCCTCCTCCTCCTCCTTTTCTTTTTAAACAAGGCTTCTCTATGTACCCAAGGCTGACCTTGAGTTCAGAGTCTACCTCCCTCAGCCTCTGCTCACGTGCTTGTCTGAATCTAATTTTCTCTGTTCTCTCTTTCTGGTGTGTGAGGAGTCTGACTTGGCTGGCCTTAAACCCTGTGTAGTTGAGGATAACCTTGAACATTTGATTCTGGCTGCCTTCACTTCCAGAGCCTTGGGATTGTAGGTGTGTGCTGCCGTGCCGGTTTATTTGGTGCTGGAGTTCAAGAGCTTTGCGAATGTTAGGCAAGCCCTCTACCAGCTGAGCGATCTCTCTGGCCCCTGTGGATTTTTCTTATTTGTTGAAACAGGACTTCAGTATGTAACCTTGAATTTGAGATCCTCCAGCCTCCTCTTTCTAAGCGTGTTTGATGCTTTAAATGAAAGACTCCTGGCAGAAAGCTTTCAGGACTTCTTTGGCCTATTTAGATTCTCCAGGGGACAATATTTTCTTCTGGAATTCCTCCCATCAGTTCTCCACACACATCCAATCCAGGATCCTACCCCCTCTCACACATTCTAGGACGCTCCAGGGACTGGAAAAAAGTCACTTGATGACCAGATCTTTATCACCTCACTAAGAACCTCTCCAAAAATAATCTAAATGATCAAGGTGGTGGTTTTGTCTCTGTTCCACACTTAACCTTCAGGGGGCGCTGAGAACTCACACCTGGCTCCCGACCGTCCACTATGAAGTCTGGACAGAACTTGGAACTTGGACAGTGGTCTCTGAGCCAACTTCCTTTTCACCACCTGGATAATGGCAACATTCTGAAACTTTAGTGAGTGAGGAATACAAAGGGTGGAATTCCTGGCACGAGATGAGAATTCAAGAACCAGCATTATTGATTCTAATATTAAAAGGAGTCTTGTGATCAAAGATACAAGAGAAGTCCTAGGCAGAGGCAGGTAGATCTTGCATTCAGGACACCCTGGTCTACATAGTGAGCTCCAGGCCAGGGCTACACAATGAGACTCTGTCCCAAACAGCACAAAACAAAACTCCCAAACCCAACCACACACACAACCAAAGGGGGGGGGGGGACAGCAACCACTACAACAAAACAAGAGGCACAACACACTAGTGGCTCAGACCCTGGAGAATTTAATTATCGGGCTAAATGTGTTTCTGGCTTTTGTTGTACTTTCTGCATTTATTATTAGTTTGTTTATTTTGAGACTGATTTCATGTAGCCCAGGCTAGCCTGGAACCTACTATGTAGCTGGGTTCAGACATGAAGCCCTGATCCTCCTGCCTCCACCTCCCCAGTGCTGACATGGCTGTCTTTTGGCACTCTGCTGTGTTATGCGGTGCTGAGGCTGGAAGTCCAGGGCCTCCTGCTTGTTAGGCAAGCACCCTTCCCACTAAGCCCCAGCCCCAGCATCATACACACATACAGTAACATTAAATGCATTTTAGGAACAAACACAAACAGACGTGGACGTTGAGAGATCTCCTTGTCACAGCAATTTAAGATTTGTTGCTCATGTATGCAGTGTAGGATAGCAGGGTCATATGTTAATGCTATTTTTAGTGTTTTGAGGAACCTTCCTTCTGTTTTCCATAAAAGCCCTGCACATTTGCATTTTCCCCACTGTGGAGTTCCCCTTCCTCTGCATCCTCAGCAGCTCTCTTGCTTTCTTCTCCTGTGGTCCCTCTGTCTGAGGAGTGATACCCTCCTCTGTGGTTTTGATTTGGTTTGATTGCCGACAGTGAGCACGCTTTCATATATACTGTGTGCCGGCTTACCTTGTGGTTTTTATTTTATTTTGTGTATTTTTAGGGTTTTTTTTTTTGCTTTTTTGTTGTTGTTCCTCTGTAGACCAGGTCCGTCTCAAACTAACAGAGATCTGCCTGCTTCTGCCTCTGCCTCTCAGGTGCTAGGATTGAAGGTGTGTCTCACCACGCCTTGCTATTTTTACTTTTAAATTATGTGTGTGTGTGTGTGATTCTTTATGCACAGGAGTGTAGTGGGTACAGAGGCCAGAATGGGGTGCAGGACCTCCTGAAACTGGAATTACAGATGGATGTGAGTCTCCCAATATAGGGGCTGGGAACCAAAGTTGGATCCAACAAACTCTGGAAGAGCAGCAAGCACTCTTATTCTCTGAGCCATCTCTTCAGCCCCAGTAGTTTGTGATTTAAAAGTTCTTTTAGAGGCTGGAGAGATGACTCAGCTGATAAGAGCACTGGCTGCTCTTCCAGAGGACCAGGGTTCAGTTCTCAGCAACCACATGGTGGCTCACAATCATCTCTATCTCTAATTCCAGGAAATACAGTGTCCTCTTCTGAGATTCAGAGACCTCATAAATGCTGTGTACAGACATACATGCATGCAAAAACATCCATGCATATGAAAGAATATAAATCTAAAATTTTCATATACAATTTATTTTTATTTATTTATTTTATGTGTTTTGCCTATATGTATATGTCTGTGTGAGGGTGTTGGATTCCCTGGAATTGGAGTTATAAACATTGTGACCTGCCATGTGGGTGCATGGAATTGAACCCAGCTCCCTTGGGAGAACAACAGCTCTTAACCTCTGAGCCATCTCTCCCATCCCCTAAAAATTTTGTTTCTCTATGTAGATCTGGCTGTCCTGGAATCACTCAGTAGACCAGGCTGGCCTTGAACTCAGAGACCCTCCTGACTCTGCCTCCCCAGTGCTGGGATTAAAGGTATGAGCCACCAAGGCCTGGCTCAGGGTTTTCATTCTATCACTGGTACTGGGGTTGGACCCCAGGGCCAGGTCTGTGTGCATGCTGGACTCATGTTCTTTGTACTTTGTTTGTGTCTGCTCTTTATTTGTCACACGTGGAGGTCAGAGGACAACCTGAGAGAGTTGTTGGTTCTTTTCTACCACGTGAGTTTAAGGGATTGAACTCAGGTCACCTGACTTGGCTGCTAGCACCTTTATTTGCTGAGCCATCTTACCTGCCCTTGTTTTATTTTTTGAGATAGGTTCTCACACTGCAGCTCAGGCTGAGCTAGTACTCATCTATGTCAGGCTGGCCTCCTACCTCTGTGTCCCCAATGAGAAACCCTGAGAAAAAAAAACCACTGAGAAACCCTGTCTCAAAACAAAACAAAACAAAACAAACAAACAAAAAAAAAGAATGAAAACCCTGCCTCTTCTATGGCGTGTTCTGTGACTACATCATAAAGAGCTATGACTCTCTTTCCCAGCCAGCATAGGAAGCATCTGTGTCCCTTCAGATGCGATTGTGTGTTTAGAGGTGTGCATGCTTGTCTGTGTGTGGGGACCAGAGGTTGACATCCGGTGTCTTCCCCAGTCACCCTCCAGCTTATTTCTTTCTTTCTGAGACAGGGTCTTATCTGTAGCCCTGGCTAGCATGGAACTCAGCTATGTAGACCAGGCTGGCCCAGAACTAAGAAATCCTCTTGCCTCTGTCTCTCCAGTGCTGGGTAAAGACGTGACACCGCATCCAGCTTCGGGTCTTGCTCATGTGGCAAGCATCTTACCCTCCATGCCTTCTCCTGCGTTCCCTGGTTTGTGAAAAATTAAACACATTAATTACTGCATGTTTCACAGGCAGGCACTCAATACTTAACGGCACATGTACATATAGGAACCTTACAGTTTTAATACGTGGATTTATGTATGTGGATATGGAGGCCGCAGCACACGTGGAGGTCAGAGGTCACCTGTGGGAGTTGGCTCCCTTCCACTCTGTGGTTCTCAGGGCTCATCAGGCTTGTGGCAGGCCCTTTCTGTTCTTTTATTTTTGAGGTAGGGTCTCATGTAGCCTAGACTGGCCTAGAAGGCTTCATCCTCCTGCCTCTACCTCCCCATGGGATCACAGGTGAGCTCTACCAGTTCATTTTGTTGTCATTGTTGGCTTTTGTCTTTGTTTTTAATGGGATCAAGTTGACCCAGGTTAGCCCTGAACTCACGTGATTCTCCTGCCTCAGGGATGGGATGACAGGCTAGTGCCACCATGCCCCTTCGCTAGTTGATTCCCATGCAGACTGGCATGTTTGCCTGTGCTGGGAAAATCTCGCTTTCCTGTCCCACAGAAGAATGTCAAGCAGTGAGTTAAGGACCTGTCCACCACCTGCTGTGACCTACCGGGGAGGAATGAAGGAGAAGAATGGAGAGGAGGCCTCAGTGAAGTCTGTGGTAGGGGAGGGAGTGGGGGCAGGGGGTGAGGTCTCTTCAGAGGTCATGAAGGGCAACAGGGCAGTAGGGAGCCTTCCCTGGGTCATAATGACATCTGCTTATTAAGGATCTGTGTGAGGAGCCCTCTCTACCACGCTGGCAATCGTGGTGATGGACCCTAGCTGCTCCAGCTGCTTCAGTCCCGCTGCTTCCCTTCCTGGCACACCCCCCCCCCCCAATCCATGATGAGGACTTTGACCTGAAGATAAAATGTATGCCTGCCTGAGGGAATGGACACAGCTGTGAGGGGCTGGGGAGGTGGTCCAGCCGGTAAGAGCACTTGTTCTGCCAGACCTGAGTTCAAATGCCCAGCACCAACACAGAAAGCTGGGTATGGCAGCTCATGCCTGTAACCCAAGCCCTGGGGGGAGGGAGGGAGGGATGAGTGGTGCCTAAGAGCTCCCTGGCAGGCCAGCCTAGAGGAAATGGTAAGTAAGTTTCCCCGTTCTGTGAGTTAGTCTCAAGGGAATGGGGCAGAGAGAGTGATAGAGGAAGACACTCAGCGTTCTCTTCTGGCCTCCGCAGGTGGGCACATGGGAGGTGTGTGCGCCTGTGTGCCTATCAGGTCACACCACACACACACACACACACACACACACACACACACACACACACACCATACAAGTGAATATAGAGAAATAAATAAAGCGCAGCATGGTGGCACTCCCCTTAAAGGCAATAGGAAGGGTAATTTCTCTGGAGGCCAGAGGATAACCTGCAGGAGTCATGGCTTTCCCTCCACCGGGTGAGCTCTGGGAACCTAACTCAGGTCATGCTCCGGACAAGCGCCTTATCCTTTTTCACTGCCCCAAGAGCCTAGCTTTCAAACCCCCTGTTACCTCTGTAGTCATTTAGCAAGTAAGATGTGAATAACTTGCTTAGGTATATCTGCACATGTCTGTGTGTGTCATGGATGTGGCGGTCAGGAGACAGCCCAGGAGGTCATACTTCAGGCACCTCATATTTGAGACACGTTCTCTCATTGGCCTGGAACTTCACCATGCAGGCTAGCTTTGCTGGCCAGAGAGCTTCCAGGGACCTGCCCGCCACTGTCTTCCATCATGGGATTACGGACATGAGCCACTACACCCATCTTATAGATGGATAGAAAGAAAGACATTTATGTGTATGGATGTTTTACCTGCATATGTACATGTATGCCGCATGCATGCCTAGCCCTGGGAGGCCAGGCAAGGCATCCAGTCCTCTGGAACTGGAGCCATGAATGTTCATGAGTCACCATGTGAACTGGGAGTCGAACCCCAGTCATCTGGAAGAACAGCCAGTGTTCTTAACCGCTGAACCGTCTCTTCAGCATCCATACCCAGCTTTTGGGGAATTCAAACTCAGGTCCTTATTTTTTGTGAGGTGCTTAACTGATTGAGCTGTCACCTCACCCAAATAAATATGAACCAATGCCCTGAAGTTTGTTTGTTTGTTTCAGTTTTTTTAGACCAGATTTCTCTGTGTAGCCCTGGTTTGTCCTGGAACTCACCCTGTAGATCAGACTGGCCTTGAACTCACAGAGATCTATCTGCCTCTGCCTCTGCCTCCCAAGTACTAAGATTAAAGGTGTGCACCACTACTGTCCAGACTGGCCCTGAAGTCTTATAGACACAATGACAAACCCAGGAGACTGCCTGCCACTTGTTGGCTGGGGCCTCTGAAAAAGTGGTAAGCTTGGAGCTCTGGTTGTTTTGTCTGTTTTTAGTGTGTGTGTGTGTGTGTGTGTGTGTGTGTGTGTGTGTGTGTGTGTGT
>NW_026586173.1:14099829-14107488 GCF_907164565.1 Psammomys obesus
TGTGTGTGTGTGTGTGTGTGTGTGTGTGTGTGTGTGTGTGTGTGTGTTGCTGGGGTATGCATGCCTGTGGAGGTTGATGTCCATGGCTTTCCTACCTTATACCTTGAGGCAAGCTCTGTCATTCAAAACCAGAGTTCCTTGATATGGTTAGTCTTCCTAACCAGCTTGCTCTCTACTTTCTGAGGTCCCAATGCCCATGTCATGGTTGTGTGGTTCCTGGGGATCCAAACACAGCTCCTCAGTTTTGCTTGGCAAGCACTGAGCCATCTCCCCAGCCCCTGGCTTCCTAATCTCTCAAAGGTCCACTCACCAATCCTCCTCAGCCTAGCCTCCCTCCAACCTCCCTCCTTACCCTCAAGGAGTCCATGAATGCTCATGCAAGATCACGTCTCCTTTTTTACAGCCCCAGGGCCCTGCCTTTCCCTCCTCCCACCCCCTCGCTCAGTCATTCAGTGCTGAATCCATTCCTACTTCTGCCACAAACATTTCAGCCTTAGTGTTTGTCCTGGTCATGAGTTCTTTCCACCTGGAGCAGGTCCACTCATTCTCCATTATGGCTGGAACCTGGCCCACTTGGCTGAAATCCCTCCTCTTCCTGCCACAGCTCTTATTGCCATCCATGCTTACTTTCTCTCGAGGATTTTCATTTTTATTTTAACCAGTGATGTTTTAGAATTCCATCTTCAGTCAATTTGATCTTCTTTTTTTTTAAGATTTATTTATTTATTATGTATAAATGTTTTATCTTCATGCACACTTGTATGCTAGAAGACTGCAAAAGATCTCTTTACAGATGGTTGTGAGCCACCATGTGGTTGCTGGGAATTGAACTCAGGACCTGCAGAAAGGCAGGCAGTGCTCTTTTTCCTCTAAGCCATCTCTCTAGCCCCGATTTGATGTTTGTATATATCAGATAGGCTTTCTTTCTTTCTTTCTTTCTTTCTTTCTTTCTTTCTTTCTTTCTTCTTTTTTTTTTTTTTTTTTTTGACAGTGGCTCTCTATTCCTGGACGTTCTGGAACTCTCTATGAAGACTAGGCTGCCCTAGAACTCATGGAGATTCTCCTACTTCTGCCTCCTGAGTGGTAGAATTAGAGGTATATGCTGCCAGAGCTGGCCTGGGCTTACATTATTTTGTTTACTTGTTTGGTTGTTTTGTTTTTGAGATAGGGTTTTTCTGTGTAGCCCTGAGTGTCTTGGACTCCCTCTGCAGACCAGGTTGACCTCAAACCTGCCTCTGGCTCCTGGGTGCTGGGATTAAACACTCGCATCCCCACCACCAGCTCTGCTTTAGTTTTTTGTTTTTTTGTTTTTTTAACATGTATTTATTTAGTATGTGGTTTTGGTGTCATGGTGTTCTTATTTAGTGTGTGTTTTTGGTGTCATGGTGTTCATTTGAAGGTCGGAGACCAATTTTTGGAAACTGGTTCTCAGGTTGTCAGACCTGGTGGTAAGTCTCTTTACCACTAAGCCGTCTTGCTGATCCTCACTTTATTTGTTAGTGTGTATGTGCAGAAGAAATCACCTGTGGCATCATGTGCTTTCTCTATTGTTCTTTTCTTTCTTTCTTTCTTAGATTTATTTATTATTTATATAATGTTCTGTCTGTGCATTAGAAGAGGACACCAAATCTCATTAAAGATGGTTATGAGCTGGTTCTGGGAATTGAGCTCAGGACCTTTGGAAGAACAGTCAGTGCTCTTAACGTCTGAGCCATCTCTCCAGCCCATTCTTTATTGTTATTCATCTTGCGTGTGTGAGTTGTATTCATGGGTGGGTCTGTATACCACAGCATACTTACAGAGGCCAGAGGACAACTCTGATGTGTCCTGCTTTTATGTGGGTTCTGGATATCCAAACCCAGGTCATCGGGTTTGCTAGGTAGACATTTTACCCAGTGAGCCATTGCCCTGACCCCATCTTATTTATTTCAATTCAGTCCCTCGCTGAACCCGGAGAGCCTCTTTTTGGCTAGACTAGCTTGCCAGTCAGCCCTAGAGATCCACCTGTCTGCCTGCCAAATGCTGGGTGTGTACCACTGTCAGGTTGACAGGCTGGTGCAGCAGCTCTTTACCCGCTGAACCATCTCCCCACATGGCACCCAGGGCCTTATGCATGGCAGGCCAGTGCTCTGCCAATGGGCACTAACCCAGCCTAGTCTTCTCTTCCTGCTCCTCCTTCCATCTCTATCTTCTGGTCTATTTTTTAACTTTACTCAGTAGCCCAGTCTGCCTTAGACCTGCTAATCCTCCTGCCTCAGCCTCTGGAGTGCTGGGATGACCACATGTGCTGGGATGTCCGGCCCTTTCCTGGTTTTGTTTGTTTGTTTGTTTGTTTGTTTTTGTGCGTGTTAGGGAGCACACTGAGCGATTTCAGTGACCTGAATTTGATCCCTGAGACCCACATGGAAGAGGGAGAGAACCAATAGCTTTGAGTTATCCTCTGAGCTCTGGCCCTGCACTGTGGCAAACACACATCAAATACATAAATGCCTTCAGAAATAAAACAAAATAAGAAATGTCCCCTACAACTACGACGATGATAATAAACATGGGTTGTGGGTATGTCTCCGTTGGTAGAGTGCTGGCCTCGATGGAATGAGTACTGGGTCCATCTTCAGCTCTCATGAGCACATAGGAGGTGGCGGCAGGAAGATCAGGCATTCAAAGCTATCCTTAGCTATATAGTTAGTTTTGTGTCCACTCTGGACTACACAAGACCTTGTCTCAAAAATTTCGTAAATACGGGTAGGTGTGCTGGTGCATGCCTTTAATACCAGGAATTGGGAGCCAGAGGCAGGTGGATCTCTACATGCTTGAGGCCAGCCTGGGCTACATAGTGAGTTCTAAGCCAGCTAGGAGTAAAAATTTTAAAACTAAAAAAAAAAATCAGGCTGTAAATAGGGGCTGAGGCGATGGCTCTACAGGTAAAATGCCTGATCCACAGTCATGAGGACCTGAGTTGGGATCCCCAGAATCCAGATAAAAAGTCTGGTATGGTAGTACATGGTTGGAACCCCATGTTGGTAAAGGGTGGAGACAGAAAGATCTCTGGGAGTCACTAGCCAGCCAGCCCAGCAGAATGGAGAAATGGATGGATAAATAGATAAATAAACAAACAAGAGGTGGTAGTCAAAGTTTGACCACTTTGGTCCAAGCCTGGTAGAGGGGAAGTAGGTTAAAGGCAGTGCCAACCAGGCCCATCCTGTGGGTGAAAGGCTCAAATGCAGATGACCTCTGTTCCTGTTGGTGAGAAGCCAGATGCCATCTGACTTCTCAGACAGTGTCCATTTGCTGAGATGCTGTGTCCAGATGCTGGCTGTGGGCATCACAGCCATTTATGGGTTCTCACTGGAAGCTAGAGGGACCCTTAGCCTCTGGCCTCTTCTAGTTTCCTATATCCTTTCATTCAAATGAGAGGTCAGAGCTGAGACACTGGGGACTAGGTAGGAGGTATGGGTCTCAGGAGAGACAATTTGGCCTAAAAGCTCCCCTCCCCCACCAGCCACAGGGAACACCTGCTGTGGGTTTGTGTTGGGCACCGTTTGTGGGTGACTTGCCAAACATGGGGTGGGGGGAGCCTCCCTCAGGGCCAGCCGGGAGTTGGAGGGGCTTGTTTGCATAATCATTTCCTTTGTCTGCGGTTCTGTGAGCAACTGGCAAGGCGGAGAGGGGCCTTGAAAGGCTCTGTGGTTTTGGGAAGCCAGGTGTCTGCACAGTCAGATTTTCCTGGGCTGGGGAGGCAATGCAGTCGGTAAAGGTGCTCGCCTCCAAGCCCGGTGACCCATCTGTGACTCCAGAAAGTTGCCCTGCGCTACCAGCGCCCACACACCTCCACAAACACACACAAATGCAAATCTTAAAAGGCATTCACTTTTTCTGAGACAGGGTCTTATTGCGTAGGTCTGGCTGGTCCAGAACTCACCTGTGTAGCTGTAGCCCAGGCTGGCCTCACACTCACAGAGATAATGCCTGCCTGTCTCCCCGGGTGCTGAGACTAAAGAGGGATAGCACCATGCCAGTTTTTGTCCCCGACCCCTTTTTCTTTTCAATTTTTGAGACAATGTGTGAGCGTAAACTCTGTATGTAGCTTGACTCGACTCAAACTCACAATCATTCCTCAGCCTTCTCGGTGCTAGGAGCATGCCAGTCCTTCTCAGCCTTGTTGTTTTTACTGTGTGAGGATGGTGGGAACTGACTGGGAACCTTGTCTCTGCTCCGCCCTCCCTGCTACCTCCCCAGGACTGAACACGAAATCCCATCCGGGCTCCCAGGGCCAAGAGCACATCTGGAGCAGACGTGGCAGGCTGTCTCTATCCACTCTTCAGTTGAAAATGGGCACCGAGCCCACAGCCGGCTGAGAGAGGCATCTTCTGCTCTGTAGCCGCCAAGGCCGACATCTGGAAGGTTTCTCTGCAGCCCTGGGCCTCTCTCCTCAGACTGGGGCTGGGATGACCAAGTGGAGACTCATCTCCAACCATTTCTTCCTTCCAAAAAACAGAAAGCAGGGGTGGGAGGGCTGTGGAGGCCACAGAGGGTGGAAAACAGATGTAGGCCCCATGATCTGGAGGAGTTTGTGATAGCTGAGCTTGGGGTGGGACTTTGGAAGTCAAAGGGCTCCCCGGCATTTGCTATGTTAGTTACTTTACAAGGGCCTGACCAAAGCGACTCGAGGAAGGGAGGGTGTACTTTGGCTCCCAGGTCAAGGGTATGGTCGGTGGTGGTGGGTAAGGCACGGTGGCAGCGGCTGCAGCAGCCATGGTCAGGAAGCAAAGACAGAAGCCAGTGCGCAGATGGCTTTGTTTTCACTCAGTTCAGGATCTCAGCCAAAGATGGTGACACTGACATGGAGATGGGCTCTTCCAGCCTCAGGTAAACTGGTCTGGAAACCTAGAGCCAAGCCCAGAGGTTTGTCTCCCAAGTGATTCTAGGTCCTGTCAAACCAACAATTAAGGTTTATCACTAGCTGGGCAGTGGTGGTGCATACCTTTAATCCCAGCGCTGGGAAGCAGGCTCAGGTCTATCTCTAGGAGTTTAAGGCCAGCATGGTCTTCATATGTTTCTGTAAGAGTTTCCTCTGCAATTGGAACCATCCACTCTTTGGATAATCTTTTAATGCACTGTGGATGGTAGTTTTTGTATCATTCAAATGATTTCTGTACTAAGCAGAGAGCTAAATACTGACCAAGACTTTGATTTTGATATTTTTATGAAATATCACCTGTCTCAGTGTCTTGTAAACACACTTCCCTCACTTTCTGATTGGTTTAATAAAGAGCTGAAGCCTACAGCTAGGCAGGAGAAAAAAGGTGGGACTTCTGGGCAGAATCCTTCTGGGCAGAAGGATTCTGTGGAAAGAATGAGGAGCGAGAAATTCACCAGCCAGACACAGGGTCTGATGAGAAGTAAGGAGCCATGTGTCAAATGTGGACTAGAATAAATGGATTAATTAAGTAATACAAGCTAGTTGGGAGCAAGCCTAAGCTTTCATAATAAAAAGTCTCTGTGTCATCATTTTATCTGCTGGCGGTCCAAAGAAAGTCCCATTACAGTTCATCCTGCCGGTGAAGCTCCATAAGCAGAAAGTTAACTCAAAATACCTTCAGGAAGTCCCTGAAACTGACCAGATTCACTAGGTCAGAGTAAGTAATGAAAGCTGAGCGTCCCCTTCAGACGAAGCTGACCTGCAAAGAAGACTCAGGCCAGAACAGCTGCTGGAATGAAGCAGAAACTAACAGAGCTGCCTACCAGAGGTTCAGAGCAGCTGCACACTCGGAAAAGACAGTGTCCAACCTGCTGGGCAGCCTACAGGCTATGCAGTGTGCTCCTGGTCACTCCTGAGCTGTCACTCATGTTGGGGTGGGCCTTGGTGATGCATATCTGTCTTTGAGTCACTTTTGCTCCTGTAAATACCCTTCACTCCTGTAAGTAACCCCAGGAAAACTCACTGCTTGGACTTGGGTGGTGTCCACACTTGGATCTGTCATGGCCTCCCTCTCTGGGGTGAGTAGGTGTGTGTGTTGCACCCTCCAGGGAACATTTTCACTTAACAACACAGTGAGTTCAGGACAGCCAAGGCTACACAGCAAGACCCTGTCTCTAAATGAATAAACAAATTTATTAGCCATAAACCTAGATTATGAAGAATACCCCACAGTTTCTCCATTAACTCATGTGGTCCTGACTGTTAACCTCAACCCTCCCGTTACAATCTACTGGAGACAGGGACAGGAGCCACCAAAGGAGACCAGGGTGGGAAGCAAGGTGAGCTGGAGAACAGCCAGCTAGCCAGGGATGCTGAGTTAAAAAGAGCCTGATGGCTCTTCCAATCCAACGCCTCTGTGTAACTTAGGTTCTTGTTCATTCAGTGCAAACGCTCTTCCTTACAAGAAAGAGTGTTCATTCTGGTACATGATGTGTCCAAGGCCAGGCCTGTGCACAGAATGATGGTCTTCTCTTCTCCTCCTCCTCCTCTTTTTTTTTTCTGTTATTTTTGTTAAACCGTTACTCTGTTTCATGAGTATCTGCCTGCATGTCTGTATGTGCAACATATGTGTGCCTGGTTCCCACAGAGGCTGGAAGACAGCATCAGATCCCCTGAAGATATAGATGAACCTGGGTCTTTTGCAAAATCAGAATTTGTGGGGTGTGTGTGTGTGTGTGTGTGTGTGTGTGTGTGTGTGTGTGTGTGTGTTGATGTCAAGGACAATTGGTAGTAATAAAATCTGTCTTCCCACTATCAGGTGGTCTGACCTAAGCAAACTCCATATGTGCTAAGCTGTCTCACCAGTCCCTTACTGTTTGATTTCTTTGAGACAGGATCTCACCATGTCGCTAGGATCTACCTCACCATCATCTTTCTTCAGCCTGCCAAGGGCTAGGATTGCAGCGTGATGGGGTCCTAGGACGTGGGAATTTGTCCTGAAGAGAGTGTGTTCTGCTCTGCCAGTTGCTCTTCGTCCTCCTCCTTCTTCACTTTTTCCTCCTTCATGTGGCAGATGAATCCCAGGAGTTAACACAAGCCAGGCTTTTCACTTCATAGCTGAGCCATGCCCAAAGCCCCTCAGTGGGGATTCTTGGCAGGGCCTCTGACCCTGAGCCACTCTCCCTGGTGTCCACTTCCCCGGCCCTGCCCTGCTGCCCTCCCGGGTTCTCACTGAGGGATTCTGGGCACAAATTTTACTGTTGAGATATTTCCTCTGTTTCTCTCTTTTTATAAAGCCACTTGAGCTCACTCACTGGGACTCCCCACTAATGTTTTTAATCCTAGTCACTACCCACAGGCAGCACCTGTAGACATCTCAGGATTAAGTGTCTGCTCTTCACAAATTCCCAAAAATGTTAACAATGAACCGTTGAAAGATTCACACAAACATGGTCAAACCACAGAATCCAAAACTTCCCTTTATTAATTATTATTACTGTCTCTGTGTGTATGTGTGTGACCCTCGTGAGCAGGCCCATGCCTGCCACAGTGCACACGTGGGTCAGTTGTCAGCTTGTGGGGGTCTCAACACCTTTATGTGCTAAGCCATGTTGCTAGCTCATAGCTCAGTATCTTTTTTTTTTTTTTTGCTTGTTTTGTTTTTTGGGTTGTTAGTTTGTTTTTTCTCTTTCTTTCTTTCTTTCTTTCTTTCTTTCTTTCTTTCTTTCTTTCTTTCT
>NW_026586173.1:14107498-14112942 GCF_907164565.1 Psammomys obesus
TCTTTCTTTCTTTCTTTCTTTCTTTCTTTCTTTCTTTCTTTCTTTCTCTCTTTCTTTCTTTCTGACAGTTTATCTGTGTATCCTTGCTGTCCTGGAGCTCCCTGTAGACCAGGCTCCAGGCTATCTTCAAACTCACAGAGATCTGCCTGCCTCTACCTCCTGAGTGGGCCACGATGTCCGGCTGTTTTCCTCATTTTTTAAGTGGAGTGATGCCTAAAAAATGGGGCAGAGGCTGTTTTATGATATAAGCTACACGCTGCGCAACAGGTTGTGATTACAAAGAGGTTTATTGTAGAAAAGGCGAAACTGAAACAGTGGGAGAACTTAGAAGAGAGAAGAGAACAGACAGAGAATCAGAGGGACAGACAGGAACAGGCAGAAAGAAGAGGAGGAGAGAGAAAGGCAGAAAGGAGAGATGGCAGGGTGGTGGCAGGTTACATCCCGAGCGCCTGGCATAGGTCATGATGACATAAGACGTTGCGGGGACTCTGGAGGCCCCTGAAGGCAGGCCAGCTGAATTGCTTGCACTACAACACAACAGGCAGGGCATGGTGGCTCGGGCCTTTAAGCCCAGCCCTGGGGAGGCAGAGGCAGAAGGATCTCTGTGAGTTCCAGGCCAGTGTGGTTTACAGAGTTCCAGAATAGTCATGGCTATGTAGAGAGACCCTGACTCAAAAAAACTAAACAATTAGGGAAAGACATAACTAAGATCCCCATAGCAGGACAGCCCCACATCTGTAATGTCAGCACTTGGAGGCTGAGGTGAGAAGATTGTGAGTTTGAAGCCAGCCTACAATACATGGGAAGGGTTTGTCTCAAAAAACAAAACAAAACAAAACAAAACAAAACAAAAAAACGGGGCTGGCGAGCTGTTCAGGGGTTAGGAGCACTGGTCGCTCTCACAGAAGACCAGGATTTGGATTCCAGCACCCACATGCTGGCTCAAAATCACTCGTAATTCCAGTTCTGGGGAAATCCCATACCCTCTCAAGGCCTCAATGGGCACCAGACACTAAGGAGATAAATAGACATACATGTGGGCAAATATTCATATACAATATAATAAAATAAACAAATATTTAATAAACAAACAAAATACCACATAAGACAAACAGGCAAAAAATGATGGAGCAGGCTTCAGACATGGCTCAGTGTGTAAGTGCTTAAACCTCAGGGTTCAATGCTGAGTACCTCATAAACTGAGTATGGTGGAGGGCCCCTGTGATCCCAGCACTCAGGGATGGAGGCAGGAGAATTAGGAGTTGAAAGTCCTCCTTCCATACATAGCACCATCTAAAACGTTGGTGAGCTCTTAGTAGAAGCTTCTGGAAGCTCTTCCTGGTTTCTATTGCTCCACTTGAAAGGTCTTAATGAACAGAGCCCTGCTTGCTCCCTTCTCCTGCACTCAGCTCCCTCTCTGACCTTCCTAAACTACCTGGCAGTTAGGTCAAGTCTCTTCCTAGTGACCTGTGTGACACCTTATCCACCTGCACGTGAAAGGTGCAGGAGGAAGGTTACTGGAGGAAGTGTCTGTCTCTCCCTGGGGACATCACCTTTGTCTGAAAGTTTCCTGGTAGCCAGCCAGAGGTGTCTGCAACCTTGACATCACCCCCACCCCGAGGCCTCAAGGGAGATAGTATATTGCTGAGCCAGCTGAGGTTAGCATGGGGGGGTGGAGGGGGACTTCCTCCCTGCTACAGGTTCCCCCACAGAGTGCAATATTTCCGTTCAAATTGCTCTTCCTCCAAGGACAGAACCCAGGCTTTTTGCTCTTCCTCCAAGGACAGAACCCAGGCTTTTTGCACTTCCTCCAAGGACAGAACCCAGGCTTTTTGTGCTTCCTCCAAGAACAGAACCCAAGTCTTCCCCACCCCCTTTGCATACCTTTCCTCTCTGGTTAATACCTGGATTCTAGACTCTGTCCTGGCAGTACATCTGCTTGGGTGGTGGGGTGGGAAGTAAATGTCCGAGCAGATGGGACTGTGCACGAGTTGTCGTCTGATTTCCATGCATATCAGCACACATACTTGCTGGAGCACACTCGCCCACATTCGCGCGCGCGCACACACACAACCCAAAATAAATACAGTTAAAGAAAAGAGAGCTTAACTTTTCTTGTTTTGTCTGCCTAATTTTTCATCCTTTCTTTAAACACGTATATGAATGTTTTGCCAACATGTATGCCTGGGTACCACATATATGACGGGTGCCAGCAGAGGCTAGAAAAGAGCATCGATTCCCCTAGAATCAGAGCTAAGGAAAGTTCTGAGCTGCCAGGTGGGTGCTGGCAACTGAACCTGGGTCCCTTATAAGACCAGCAAGTTCTCTTAACCCTTAAGCCATCTTTTCAGCCCTGTCTTTGGTCTTCTTGAGGTAGGCAGGGGCTTGTGTAGCCTAGGCTGGCCTGGAATGAGCTGAAGCTAATGGACCTTAACTTCCGATGTTTCTCCCCCATCTCCTGAGTAGTGGGATTACGTGTCCCTGCACCAAGGCTGGCTTTTTTCATACACACACACACACACACACACACACACACACACACACACACACACCACGTCACACATGCCCTTTCCCCATGCCACACGCCCCCCCACCTTGGGTGCCAAGATCTTGCTGTGCATCTCTAGCTGACCTCAAATCCATGACCCTTCTGCCCCTGCCTCCCTGAATGCTGGGGGTTCGGGGTAAGAGAGCACACTCATCCTGAAACTTGCTCAGGACAAGGATTAAGATCTAGAACCACTAACTCTGACTTTTTTACCCTCAACTGAGGGATTCTAGGCAGGTGCTCTCCCATTGAGCCGTGTCCCCAGCTCTTTATTGGGAGACTCATACTGTCTGCTGGGCTTGTCCTTGTGCTGGAAAGTAACCTTATCACTGAGATGTCACGAGTGCTGCTGTCCTATCATGTATAGGTGACACTATCTCTCAGTAGATGCCCTGGTCCTTGGCTCTTACAGTCTTCCCACCTCTTCTGCAATGTTTCTAGAGCTTTTGAGGTAGGATTATACTGTAGATGTATGGATTAGGGCTGGGCACCCGAGGTCAGCTGTTCTCTGCATTTTGACCAGTTGTGGTTTTCTGTGATGATCTCTGCCGGATGCAAAAAGAAGCTTCTCTGAAGAGGGGTGGGAGCTTCTCCATGGGTAGAAGGCTAAGTGTTCAGCAAGCAGTTAGGGCTGGGTGGTGGCGGCACACATCTTCAGTCCCAGTACTCAGGAGGCAGATGCAGGCAGATCTCTGTGAGTTTGAAGCCGGCCTGGTCTACAGAGTGAGTTCCAGGACAGCAGGGATAGACAGCCAGGGATAGACAGAGAGACCCTGTCTTGAAAAACCAAAAGAAGAAAAATACTGATAATGAAAGAAAGCAGTTAGGAATTAAACTGTTTTAGGAACGTGGCAGTGGAAGTAATAGGCTCTCCTCTAGAGTCTGTGACTTTGTCAAACACAGGTGGTAGGTTAGGTTACAGTAGCAGGCATGAATCCTCTCCTGCTGAGTGGTCCTTAGGACCAATTAGATTGGGTATTGGTTAGCCCAGGATGAAAATGCCACTTCTGCATCTTGATGAATGTCTTGCTGTTCTGGCCATTGCTGTGATTCATAGGCTTTACTGCCAGATAGGACTCTTTTTTGTTTTGTTTTGTTTTTTGTTTCTTTCAAGACCGGAGCTACCTCTGCTTGCCTCTGCCTCCTTGAGTGCTGGGATTAAAGGTGAGAGGCACCACGCCCGGGGGGCTGGATAGGACTCTTAATTGCTTTTCTCCCTTGGCAGCTTGCACATCACCTTCCTGTATCATAAGAGCCAGTCGTTGGGGAGGAAACTTCTAGGTCATTGCCAGCTTGAGCCCTTCAAGTCCTTTGTCTGAAGTGCCATAGGGACATACCCTCACAATCTGGGCAGCTACCAAGGGACATGGCAAAAACCTGTATTGTTTTGGAGGTCTTGGCCTTCTCAGACCAACAACTTGAAGGGGAGTTTTCCACACCTGGCACTGGGTGGTTTTTTGTTTTGTTTTTGTCTAGTGCTGTAACTTCATTTAAACTCTATACATAGGTACACACACACACACACACACACACACAATTGTAAGTAAACGTAGAGAGCATGATTCCCTGTGGCTTTCTCAAATATCCTTAGGGGCATGTATCCTCCCCCCTCTTCTTTTGTGTTGTCATCCCTCCCCACTCCCCAGGTAAATCTCCCCCAACCTTGTTTTTCTTAATATCCATTTCCTTCTTGTTTGTTTATGTTTGCAATGCTGTGGCTAGAACTCAGGGCCCATCATACCCTAAGTCAGCCTTACCCCAGCTCTTCTATCATCAATTAAAATATTCTTAATATAGCAAGACCCTGTCTCAAAAAAAAAAATCACATAAAATGGATATTCAATTAAAAAAAATTCCCATGCATGTGAGTGTGCTAATGCCCTCTGAAGTCAGAGGAGGCCGCTGGCTTCCCTGGAACCAAAGCTGGCTATGATCTTCCTGCTACAGGCGCTGCACACTGACCTCAGGTCCTCTGGAGCACTGAGCCATCTCTTCAGTTTTAAGATGCTCAATTTTTTTTTTAAAGATTTTATTTATTTTATACATGAGTGATCTAACTGCATGGACACCTGTGTGCCAGAAGAGGAAGAGACAGCCCCCAGTGCTCAATATGTTAAATGAAAATACGTGAGCACTGTTTCCAGGCTGGGTGGGCTGCTCAGTGGTAGAGCGCGGACCTAGTGTGTGCCAGAGTCCCGGGTTCCATCGCAGCACTACAAACAAGCGAGTAATTAAGGTTTGTTATGAACGTGATTGCTACAAATATTCTGTAACTAGGAGTCCAGTAAGTTCCTTTTTGTTTTTTTTGTCTTTCATGGTTTCATACTTTTCTTTGTCTTTGAGGTTAAAATGTTTTAATACTCATTTTCCTATGTGTGTGTGTATGTGTGTGCCCACACATGTGCCATGAGTAGTTGAAGAGGTCAGAGGATGGCTTCCAGCAGCCTTCAACCACGTGGGTCCTGGGGATCAAACTCAGGTCATCTGCTTTGGTCGCAGGCACCTTTACCCATTGAGTCATCCAGTCAGCCATGTTTGTAAAGTTTGGAATCAGTTTACAGGAGTGGCCGTGTTGGGAGGATCCTTTAGTGTCCTGAGAAGTGGCTCGTCCTCTCCTGGTTTCCCTGTCCCCAGCCTCCGTGCCCCAGGTGACAAGTCTGACAATCGTCTGTTGCCTTTTCCCTCGCATGAGTACACAGGCAAATGTGGATGTATTTATACTGTTCTTATAAATACCCTCAGAAGTGAGGAAAACCAATTCGTATTAATTACAGGTTGCTTTTCCCGATATAGTCCTCCGTACCAGTTTCACTTCAGTATTTACCCTTTTGTCTATGTGAGGACAGAGGCTAGTGCCCCCCCCCCCCCCCCCCCCCCCCCCCCCCCCCCCCCCCCC
>NW_026586173.1:14113042-14171374 GCF_907164565.1 Psammomys obesus
CCCCCCCCCCCCCCCCCGCGCACATGCCAAGCACGCTGCTGAGCTATGCTTCACCTGCCTCCCAATTAAAAAAAAAATTGTTTTATTTATTGGTTTGGGAGATTTGTTTTTTTTATTCTATGTATATATAAATGTCTTGCATTTATGTGTTTGCTGTGTGTATGTACCGTGTGCACACACATGTTCTTGCAGGCCTGAAGAGGGCATTGAATTCTTTGGAACTGGAGTTGTAGGAAATTGTGAGCTGCCATGGGAATGCTGGGAATTGAACTAAGGTCCTCTGCGGGAGCAGCCAGTGCTTCTAACCGCTGAGTCATCTCTCCAGCCACCCCTCTCTCTTGTGTGTGTGGAGGTCAGAGGACAACTTGCAGGACTGGTTCTCTCCTTTTATATGTGGGTCCTGGGGCTAGAAGTCAGGTTGTCAGGGCTGGCAACAAGCGCCTAAACTTGATCAGCTATCTAGCTGGCCCCACTCTTTTTTTTTTTTTTTTTTTTTTTTTTTTTTTTTTTTGAGACAGGGACTGGTGGTGCCCAGACGGCTTCTAATAGGTTTGTAGCCTAAGATAACCTTGAACCCCTGACCCTTCCTCTACCTTCTGAGTGCTGGGATAACAGGCAGCCAAGTCCAGCTTCAGATACATGTATGAGTTGTTGTCTTCCAGACAAAAATTAAACAGAGAAATGCTGGAGCTAACAGACATTGTAAACCAAATGGACCTAACAGATATTTACAGAACATTTTACCCAAACACAAAAGAATACTCCTTCATCTCTTCACCTCATAGAACTTTCTCCAAAATTGATCACATACTTGGACACAAAGCAAGTCTCAACAGATACGAGAAATTTGGCATAATCCTCTGCACCCTTATCAGACCACCACGGATTAAAGCTTGGTATCAACAACAGAAACAACAGAAAGCTTACAGGCTCATAGAAACTGAACAACTCATTACACAATGAAAAAAGTACTTTCTGGAAGTAATAAATAAATAAATAAATAAATAAATATATGTATGTATATATATATATATATATATATATATATATATATATATATATATATATATATATAAACTGAACCGAAGTTTGGGAGTGGGACTCGTCACTCCTTTAATTTCATTGCTTTACTCACCTGGCTTCCAAGCTGCCTCCGATTCTTTAGTTTTAATTTATTACTGGGATATAACGTGTGTGCACTTGTCAGCCGAGCCAGCAAGCACAAAGGATTTCTATAACGCAGACAGAGCTTCCTCCCATCCTAGCTCCAGTCTGCAGCTCCTCTTCCAGGAGGCTGAATACTTTTTTCCCGTGCAGTTGTGAACTCTCCGCACTTAAATGTTCACATAGAACCTCAGCTCTGTGGGGGCATGCTGTTCACTGCTCTGCCTCCAGCCTTCAGTTTCTGAAACATGGGAGTGCTTACTTGGCAAATTCGAGGACTCGGTTTCACCTGCACAGTGGTACTTATTTATTTGATTTCACTTTATTTTTCTTTTCCATGCTGGGTACAGAATTCAGGGCTTTATGAATCACGGCAGGTGTTCTACCCTTGAGCCACACCCCTAGCCTCTCAACCAGGAGATTCTAGTCCACTGTTCTACAGTTTCTGGTACCCTATTGAAAGGCTTAACCTGTTTAGCAAGTCACGAACCTTACAACAACTTGCTGCTCACAGAAGAAGGTCTTGGATTCCTGATCCTCCTGTGTCCACCTACTGATGTGCTAGGATTGTAGGCTTGCCAACAGTCACCCGCTTACTTATTTATTTTTTTGGGGTGCTGGAGACTGAACACTGGCCCTGTGCGCGAGAGGCAGGGGCTGCAACACTGAGCAACGTGCCCCCACAAATGTCTGCATGCAGATATGAGGGGTACCGTTGAACAAATCAAGGGGAACGTATTCTTTGTTCTTGTGGAGTTTATGTTTGGGTGTACAATTTTCCCTTCTCTTCCGTGTGTTTAATGTCTTTTGTCTTTAATTGTGTAATTGTGGGTATGTGCCTGGGAGTACAGGTGCTCGAGGCTGGAAGTGTTGGGTCCCCTGGGCTGGAGTCACAAGACGGTATCAGGCCTGTGACTGTTGGGAAGTTCTGCCCTCTACAAGAGCAGTAAGTGCTCTTGAGCACTGAGCCGCCTCCTCAGCCCCTTTTAAAAATTTATTACTTTAAGCTGGGCGTGGGGGCACTTGCCCTCAATCCCAGCACTCCAGAGGCGGAGACAGGCAGAGCTCTTTGAGTTTGAGTCCAGCGTGGTCTACGTAGGGAGTCCAGGACAGCCAAGGCTCTGTCACACAGAGAAACCCTATCTTGAAAAAGTATATTAATTCTGACTTTATTATCTGGGGGTGTGTGTGCGTGTGCCACAGCAGACCTTGGAGGTCAGAGGACAACTGGCAGGAATGGGTTCTCCCTCCCCACCATGTGGTTTCCAGGCAGCCTTTACTGCTGACAGCTCAGCAGCCTGCTGGTCTTTTCAAAAACGCACTTACTACCGTTGCACATGTCTCGGTGTGGGAAGGCAGGTGCCACAGCGCCATGGTGTCCTGTGGAGGTCAGAGGCCAACTTAGCTTCCGGGGACTGAACTCAGCTCAGGCTTCCAGGCAGGCACTTTCCCCCGCCTAGTGAGCTGACCTGGTGTTACTCTTTAATTTTGGAAATTTTTTTCACTCTGAGTTGTTTGGAGAGAAGAAATCAGCAGGATGGTGTCGTCAAGGCTGACTTCAAACTATAGAACAAACCTCCTGCCTCTACTTCCCAGGTACTGGGATTAGAGGCCCAAGCTACCATGTCCTGTTTATGTACGAAGTGCTGAGGATGGAATCCAGGGCTTTGCGCGGTTAGGCAGTCTACCACCTGAATCCACATTCCAGCCTGTTTTCCAGAAAGGGTCTCCCTCAGTCAGTCTGGCTAAGGCTTCCAGGACTGCCCTGAGCTCCTGATCCCTCTACCTCCCCCGTCCCAGGTGCTGGGACGACAGACCACAGCCCGCTGGGTTTTGAGGTTCTTACTAAGTCAAAGAACAGGTCTGTTTTGGGGCCTGGGCATGGCACAAAATAGGAATTTATTTCTTGTAGAAACACATAGTAGGTGCTTAATCCTGATTTACTGAGTCCTCATGTAGTAGGTAAGCGATGATTTTCTCCATTTCTAGGTCCCAGGCGTCAGCCGGGAGCTAAGCCTTGAGTGTATCCCAAAAGGAACACAGTTGTTTCAGGTCTAGGCTACCTGAATTAAGAGAGCTATGACGTCACGAGGTTGTGACATCATGCGACGGCTCTTCTCACGGGTGGGGGCTGGGAGGGACAGGGCGGGAGTTGGGGGGGGTGCGGACAAAGGGGCCCTGCTCTTCCCCTGTGCTGACTGGCTGGCCACATCTGGAATTCATTGCAAGTCGCCGCCGGAAAGAGGAGGAGAGGAGGGCGGGGCGAGCAGGGAGTAGGGGCCGGAGGCGGCGGCTGTGCCCGCCTCTCTCTTGTCCTGGGTCCCCAACTCCGGGACATAGACCGAGCCCAGCCAGCAGCTTCCAAAAGCACCCACTGCCTGTCCTGAGGCGCAGACGCCGGGGCCACTCAGGCCAGGGCAGGGACCCCGGCCGGCCTACCTAGGTGAGCGCGCGGGGCAAAGGGGAGGTTCCGATCTGGGAGGGCCGCGATCCTCTGAGATGGTGGGAACCCAGTTTGGGGGCCCAGCCTGGGGACAGGCGCTCGAACGGGCGTTGCACGCGCTGCTCCGGGCTCTCCTGCACCGAGGGGGTCGGTCACCCACCGTGCGCCCCTCTCCACTGCTCGGGGCAGCTTCCCACCTACTCAGTGGCGCACCCCCAGACCGAGCTCCCCGCCTTCCTCTGGGCAGGAAGTTGGCGTTGAAGAGAAAGGCGGAATCTGAGCGCTTTTGGCTGGCTACTTTGCAAGACAGGCTGGGGGTTCTCAGGAAGCAAGGTTTGGAGAGGTGGGGTTGTTGGGGAGAGGCGCAGCATCCCTCCTTTTCTGTCTCCGGCTTGAGCTAGGACTAAAGGTGCTACGTACGAGCGGCGGACGCTCGGGGTTCATGGGCGGGGTCCCTGGGGAAGACCATCGCCCCACCACCAAAGAGGCTAGTTTTTTTTTTTTTTTGTTTTTTGTTTTTTTTTTTCCTCAGTTTCCCTGAGTTGCCCCTCTCCTCCGGTGTTTCTTTCGGGGGCATCGCTTTGTTTCGAAGGAAAGGGACAGTAACTGCAAAGTCCAGGCGCCTCCTCTTCTCGTCCTAGCTCAGGGATGGGGCGTAGGGGTGAAGGAAGGCACGCGTGGCGTGGAGAACGCGTTGTCGCGGGCTACACAGCGTTGGGACCTCGCCCCCTTCTCTGGCACGAGTTGACTCACTCGGGGATTTCCACCTCCCCTCTCCACCCCCGTCTCTATCCTTGTTAGACGCCCAAGGCGACACTCGCCGAGATTACTGTCCCCTGTGGCGCGACGTGGGAGCATCTTTGGGGCCGGGGGCGGGGTGTAGCTGCTGCAGCTGGGGTCTTCCCCTCGCCCCAGTGCTCCGGGAATCTAGATGTGAGGGCCCTTCGGTGGGATGCAGAGGTGTCGCCTCCTCCTGTTACCATGTGCAGGGTAGGGGCATCCTGGGCGCGTGTCGGGGTCTCCGGAGAGAGATGGCGCCGCCCTAGCCGGAGCGAGTGTGGATACCGCGCATTCCTCGGCCTGATAAGGAGCCAGAGAGTGCTGCCTGGGCCGGGCAAGTCCTGCTGTCGTCTCCATGGAGACGCGCCTGGCTTCGTCTAGGTCTGGTGGTTGGGTTGGGGTGCTGCTGGGGACCCGAGGTGTCCCAAGCCTCGCATGCGAGCGCTCCAACTTCGGGCTCTTTCATTCATTCATGAGCCTGCCTCCTTTGCACCAGGCACAAGAGGCTGAGAGTGAACTTGCCTCACACACACGGTACTGTGGAAAACAAGATCATTTCTGATTATAAAGCCAGATGCGCCGATAGAATTTGGAGGTGGGCTGTGCTGGGCACGATGCTCTATTTCTTTAATACCAGCACTCAGGAGACTGAGGCAGGAGGATCTTTTCGAATTCAAGGCCAACCTGATCCACATAGTGAGTTTCTGGTCAACCTGGGATACACAGTAAGATCCTGTCTCAAATACAAAACAAAAACAAAATGTAACTAAAAAGAAAAAATAAATAAAAATAAAAAAAATACAAAACAAAAAGAGAATGTAGTTTCTGAAGACATAGAAAGTGACATTCAAATGAAATCCAAAGATGAGCTAGTCTACCGGAGAAGGTGTTTGTGTGTGTGTGGGGGGGGGGGGGGGGGGGGCTGTAGGAAACTACAGTAGGGCCTGATGGAGATTCAGATGGTTCTTGGGAGGCTAGTGAGGTGTGTCCTGGGCCCCTGGGGAGCCATAGAAGAATGTGGATGGAAGTGGAGAGTGAAGATGAAGTTTTAAGTTCAGCCAGTTCTCCCCTGCAGGCTTGGTGGGCAGCAGCACTGTAGAAGGCTCTACAACCACACAGCAACCAAAAGAAAAGAGGGAAAAAAGGTGTGTGCAGGGCTGAGCTCGGGAGGGATGGGTTGAGCACTGTGGAACTGGGAGGCAGCGGAGGGAGGGGACCCATTAAGCCACCAGGCCTTCCTCCAGCCTTCCTCTTCCCTAATCTTTAGCTAAGCAGTCGTGCCTGGGTCTATCTCTCTTCCCTCACTCCAAGCCCTTTCCCTTGCTCCTCTTCCTTGTCTGTTTTCTGCAGTCCTGGGAACCCAGGGCTTCAAAATACAAGCTACAACAAGCTGTCCTTAATTTTATTTACTTATAGAAAAGCCACAGTGGGTAGCCCGGGCTGTCCTGAAATGCACTCTGTAGATCAGGCTGGTCTCAGATTCACAGAGATCCGCCTGCCTCTGTCTCCCAAGTCCTGGGATTAATAGTGTGTGCCAACAGATGGTGCTTTTTAATATTTTTACATTTTAAAAATTACGTTCATTTATTTTGTGGGTATGTGTATATGTGTGGACATGTGTTTCATGGCACAAGTGTGCAGGTCAGAAGCTAACTTGGGAGTCAGTTCTCTCTCCCACTATGTGGGTACTGGAGCTGGATCAAGTCTTCAAGCTTGGTGACAAGTGTCTTTAGCCAGTGAACCATCTCAACATCTCCTAGCCCTCTGCTTTAGTTTCTACTTGAGTCAGGCTCTCTCTGTGCCCCTCCAACTCATTATGTAGCCTAGGCTGGTCTTGAACTCTTCATCTTCCTTCCTCAGCTTCCTGTGTAGCTGAGATTATAGTTGTGGACTGATCAGGTTCATTTTCAGTTCAGAGTCTAGGCTTTAGTGGCAATTTCCCGTGTCTCTCTCTGAGAGGCAGTCTGGACCACTGTGGTGCAAGGGGACAGGAGACCAGACTCGGGGTTTAGCTAGGTCTTGGAGTCCAGACAAAGGGAGGAGGCCAGGCCAACCTCTATCCGCCTGGAGAGTGCCTCTTCCTCCAAGGCTTCCAACCCTTGGCTAGCTTCCTCTTTCTGGGAGTCCTTAAAGTGCTTAAGCTCCTGTGTTTGGTTAGAAAGGTTCTAGGAGGGGAGATGAGACTGGGGAGACAGCCTGACCTCAGTTTCCCCTTTCTTACTAGTGTGTGTGTGTGTGTGTGTGTGTGTGCGTGTGTGTGCGTGCGCGCGCGCTGTGGAAAGTCTTAGCGTCTGCATAAACTGAATATAAACTTACAGTCTTCTGCCCCCGGGAAGACAGACTTTCTGGCTAGTCCCTGGGGTGCTCTGGCGGGGCTGGTCACATTTATTTTTGCAGGAAATGGCCATAATTCTTTCTCGTCTACTCCGTCAGAATGGAGAAGAGGTGGGAGTCTCAGAGGGTGGCTAAGGGACACACCCTGGGCTTCTTGCCCACCAAGCTTGCAGTTGGGAGGGGTGATTCTCAATTATGAACCCCAAGAGGGGCCCAGATGATCAGGGCAGCCTGGAGGCGTCTGAGGGAGGGTGACCCAGTGGTCAGGCAGCGGTTCAAACAGTCCCACAGGGACAATCACACAGCTCCTGAAGAGCAGAGCCCCAGCAGCTTGCAAAAGGGAACGATTGTAGACTTCTTCTCAGAGCGCCCCCAGCTGGACCAATCGGATGCCGAGGATGCACCGAAAATGAGCCAATCAGACTCAGGGCTACTTCGGCTTGAAGACCTGGCTTGATAAAAAGGTTGTGTGGCCTGCAAGTTGCTGAGGGCACTGGGCGCCCGGGGCTCTGTCCAGGCAGGGGAAACAAGGGGCCTCTGTGTGAGGATCTGGGTGGGGCAGCTGTCCCCGAGGACACGTACAAGCTCTTCTCTGTTCCCAAAGTAGGGCGGATGTCCCCTCGCCCAGGGGGGCGGGGAGCAGCTGTCTCTGTAAACCCCCTCAAAAGCCAGGGTGTCCCACCGAGGGGGCATCCGGGGAAAAGGAGATGGCTGGGCGACCCGGAAGCCCCCCATCATTCTCAGCGCTCACTAGGAACCGGCTCTACCAGCCAGCTTCTGGAACAGTGCTCTTTCTGGAAAACACGTGGCCCCTGTCAGGCCTCTTTCCAAGCCCGGGCTGGGGAGAGTGTTTAGCATGCGGCCCCTCCCTGTAATCAGGGACTGGAGCCTTCGCCTACACTGTGCCAGCCCCACCAAGATTTCCCCCTAACCCCCTCTAGCTGGCCACGGTGTGTGCTCCGCAGCTCATGTGTCCGCCCACACAGATCCCCTCCCCAACCCCTTCCCCGGGCTCAGCTCCGCTTTCCTTGCAAAGGGTGACTCAGACTTTCATGGAAACAAAATTCTAACCCCCCTCCCAGCCCCTCTGCATGGGCTGCTCCAGGGGGGCCCCTTCACAGCTCACATGACTTGAGCAGCTGTCCCATCTTCCCAGCCAGGACCTTCCCGGACTGGGTCACTGGTGACCCTCCTCATTCTCTCCATTCCCACCCCAGACTTCCCCGCACCGGATGTGTCAGGGACTCCGCCATGTTTGTTCCAGGGGCTTAGCACATCTGGATTGCATCCTGGCACCGGAGGGGGTGCCAGGGCCCTGCCCACCCTCCAGGAACCCAGTGTCCTTGGTTAGTGTGAAATGGTGGGAATGGAAACCGGCTGTTGGAGTTTTATTATTTTTTATTTATTTATTTATTTATTTATTTATTTATTTATTTATTCATTCATTCATTCATTCATTCATTTATTTATTTATTTATTTATTTATTGGCTAAGTCGCTATCCTTTTCCAGAAGATTGAGTGAAGGGAGGCAGCCCAAATTTGTGTGTGTTGGGAAAGGGGGCACTGAAGACGTTAGCTAACACCTGTTGGGTATTTCCTTTGCTCTCTGTGTGTGTTGTCTATGGGGTGCATGTGTGTGCACACGAGCGTGTATACCGGAGGACAGTTCACCTGTTGCTCCTCAAATTCCATCCCGTCCTGTTTTGCTTTGTTTTTGAGACAGGGTCTCTCAGTTACCCGAAACTCTCCAAGTAGAGGAGGCTAAAAGACCAGCGGGCCGGGGATCTTCCTGAAATCCCAGCTTGCCCCGAGCTGGGGTTACAAGTTTGAGCCCTCACCTTGGCTTTGTTTGGTTGGTTGGTTTTTGTTTTTATAAGACAGGGTTTCTCTATGTATTCTTGGCTGTCCTGGCACTTGCTCTGTAGACCAGGCTGACCTTGAACTCAGAGCTCGCCTGCCAATGCCACCCAGCTCACCCTTAGATTTTTTGTTTGAGTGCTAAGATTGGATTTGGGTCCTCATATTTGCAAGGTGAGTATTCTGCCTACTGACCCATTTCTTCAGGCTCTGCATATATATTTTTTTTCTTTTTAATTTTTTTCCATTGAGCCTCCAGGGGTGATTAACCATCCCAGGCTCCCACCTGCTACCATTATTGGCCTTATTTAACATGGGGCTCAAACTGGGGTCCTCATACTGAGAGAGCAAGTGCTTTCCCCAATAAGCGGTCTCCCCAGCCCCTGTGTAGCTCGCTCCTTCCTTTCTCCTCCCTTTTTAAAATCTATTACGTTTATTATCATGGGGGAAGCATGATATGTATGTGAGTGTGGGCACATCCGTGCCACTGATATCCAACATGGAGGTCAGAGGATAATTTTGAGGAGTCAGTCCTCTTCTGTAGCTTTGGGGAATCAAACTCAAGGTGTCAGGCATGCTCAGCAAGTGCTTTTACCCCCCTTTTTCTCATGCCCCTTCCATCCCCTTGTCTGCTCTTGCCCTTGCCCAGGCTGGTTTTACAGGTGGATAGCACCACCCAGGTTTCACATATCCTTGAAAAAGATGTTCCTGTCCCTGCTGGAGGGATCTCTTGGTACCCATTGTGCAGAAGGGTATGTTGAGGCCAAGAGGCTGAGCCTTCAGTAGCTCACTCTCTGAGTGTGTCAGAGTTGGAATGTGAACAAATCTGCCTTGCCACCCAGGTCTGTGCCCTTCAAGATAGTGCAGCTCTGGAAGGCTTGGACTTTAGGGCTGTCCTGGTGTCTACCCCAGTCCTTATCTTTGGGTGTGCCCATGGCCTCAAGGCTTAGACCCAGGCTGGAGTCAGGGCAGTGGGTGGTAATGGCCAGAGGTTGGTGCTGCTGGTAATAAGAATCTTGCTGACCCTGGTCAGCAGGCAGCATGAAGCCTGAGGCTCCTGTGCTCAGGACAGCAGTGACAAGCTGTCCAAGACCTACCTGAGGTTGTTCTGAAGGAAGAGAGGTAAGGTTTCTAGAAGTCCAGAAAACCTTCTGTTTGCCCTTTGTTTGTTTGTTTTCTGGAGACAGGGTCTTGCTATGCAGCTCAGGCTGGCTGGAATGTGTAGCCGTCCTGCCTCTGCCTTCTGAATTCACCATGATGCCTGTCTTGTTTGGTTGGGTTTTTTATTTGTTTGTTTTTGCTTTTGAGATAGGGTTTCTCTGTGTGGCCCTGGCTGTCCTGGAACTCATTCTGTAGACCTGAACTGCAGGCCTAGAACTCAGAGATCCGCCTGCTTCTGCCTCCTGAGTGCTGGGATTAAACACACGGGCCACCACTGATCAGCTATGCCTAATTTTTTAAAAAATAAATTTTTACAAAGTATTTATTTAAATAAAAATTACATCATTTTCCCTCTTCCCATTTCTCTCTCTAACTCTTCCCTTGCAACCCCCTGTTCTCACTCAAACTCATGGCCTTGATTTCTTTAGTTGTCTCTACATATTCCTAAATAAATACAATATGTTCAAGTCTATATAATATCTCTTGTATGAATATGATTTCAGGGATGACCAGTTGGTATTGGATTTTATTTATTTTATTTTTTTTTTCAAGACAGGGTTTCTCTGTGTAGCCTTGGCTGTCCTGGACTCACTTTGTAGACCAGGCTGGCCTCAAACTCAGAGAGCTCCACCTGCTTCTGCCTCTGCTTCCCTGAGTGCTGGGATTTAAAGAAGTGTGCCACCGCACCTGTTTTGTTTTTTATTTTTTATTTTTCGGCAGGCTGGCCTCAGATTCACAGAGACTTGCCTGCCTCTGCCTTCCCTTTTAAGATGTGCGTACCCACACCAACTACTTCTTTATGGAGGTTGTTTTTGAGCCCCATCCTGTGTAGCCCAGGCTGTCTTCCCTAACTTGCTTCATTATATGGCCAAAGAGGACCATGACCCCAATCCTCCTGCATCTGCCTCCCAAGTGATGGGATCACAGATAGAACCATGTCTTGCTTATGCCCTGCTAAGGATGAAGCCCAGGCTTCCATGCCAGGTGGGCAAGTGCTCTACAGTGAGCTACAGCCCTAGCACTCTGTGTTTTTGTTTCTGAGACAGAATCTCACTGTACAGACCTTACACGGTGTAACACGCCTTTGATCCCAGCACTTGGAAGGCAGAGGCAGGTAGAACTCTGTGAGTTCTCTCTGTGAGGCTCTGTCTTCAAACAAAGCAAAATATCAAAAGGCAGCAACAACCGACCCAGGAGAGTGCTGCTCAGGGCTTACTGGCTGTGTGCCCTGTCACTTGCTGGCTTGGTACCTTGGGAAAAAAAATGAACTGACTTCTCTAAGCATTCTGTCACGTGGAGGAACCGTGACGAATGGCCGCTCACTGAGAACTCAGAGCTAGACCCTGGACCTCTGCAGTCTCAGTTCAGAGGCCTCATAAAAGCCACAGCTCTGACCTGTTGTCCCTTTTCTGTTCCCCTCTCTTCTCTGCAGTTCCCAGCCCCATGGCCCCAGCCGGCCACTGAGCCACACCATGGGTGGCTTATACTCAGAGTACCTCAATCCTGAGAAGGTTCTGGAACACTACAATTACACCAAGGAGACGCTGGACATGCAGGAGACCCCCTCCCGCAAGGTGGCCTCAGCCTTCATCATTCTCCTGTGCTGTGCCATCGTGGTGGAGAACCTTCTAGTGCTAATTGCAGTGGCAAGAAACAGCAAGTTCCATTCGGCGATGTACCTGTTCCTTGGCAACCTGGCAGCCTCCGACCTGCTGGCAGGGGTGGCCTTCGTGGCCAACACCTTGCTCTCAGGACCTGTTACTCTGTCACTGTCTCCCTTGCAGTGGTTTGCCCGAGAGGGTTCGGCCTTCATCACTCTCTCTGCCTCAGTCTTCAGCCTCCTGGCCATTGCCATCGAGAGACAAGTAGCCCTCGCCAAGGTCAAGCTTTATGGCAGTGATAAAAGCTGTCGAATGTTGATGCTCATTGGGGCTTCGTGGCTGATCTCGCTGATTCTGGGTGGCTTGCCCATCCTAGGCTGGAACTGTCTGGACCATCTGGAGGCCTGCTCCACTGTCCTGCCCCTCTATGCCAAGCACTACGTGCTCGGCGTGGTCACCATCTTCTCTGTTATCTTATTGGCTATCGTGGCGCTGTATGTCCGAATCTACTTTGTAGTCCGCTCCAGCCATGCCGACGTTGCTGGCCCCCAGACCCTGGCCCTGCTCAAGACGGTCACCATCGTACTGGGTGTTTTCATCATCTGCTGGCTGCCGGCTTTTAGCATCCTTCTCTTAGACTCTGCCTGTCCCGTCCGGGCTTGTCCTGTCCTCTACAAAGCCCATTATTTTTTTGCCTTTGCCACCCTCAACTCACTGCTCAACCCTGTCATCTATACATGGCGTAGCCGGGACCTTCGAAGGGAGGTGCTAAGGCCCCTGCAGTGCTGGCGTCGGGGGAAGGGGGTGACAGGTAGAAGTGGGGCCCCTGGCCACCGGCTCCTGCCCCTCCGCAGCTCCAGCTCACTGGAGAGAGGCTTGCACATGCCCACATCGCCCACATTTCTGGAGGGTAACACAGTGGTCTGAAGGGAAAGGGTGAACTGATAGATAAGCGAGCCACAGAGAGCTCTGTGGGGAGAGACCAGGTGACCTCACAGTGTCCCTCAGCGCCACAGGCCCGGTTAACTGACCACAGCTCATAGGTCAGGTAGCCAATGGAGGCGCTGACTAATCAGATTATAGTACTGTGACCGTGGGGACCATTGAGAGTCTAGCGAGCGGGACAGCAGGCTGGAGCTTAGGGCTAGAGCATTTACGAATTGGTACAAAGGGTGTCATCGTCCTGTCCTGCCTTCCAGCCACCTGGCTCTCTCTTCCTGCCTCCTTTTAGGAGCCTCTCCAGGTAGCCGTGGCTGGCCTACAACTTGCTGTGCAGCCCAGGCTGGCCTGGAACTCACAGAGCTCCGCCTGCCCCTCCCTCCTGAGTGCTGGGATTTTTAAAGCTATGGACCACCACACCCAGCTCCTGCCACCTTCCACCAACAACCTTAGACCACTTCTTGGGGAAACACTGTCCCCAGGGGGCCCAAGGCTTCCTCCCTGTCTATCCGAGGCCTAAATCCACAGCTTCCCCAATTTCATCAACTCTGCTACTTCTTCTTCCCTTTCCTTTCATGTTCAAGGAAAGGAAGCCACTGTGGGGGCAGGGAGGAGCCCTGGAATGCCAGTCTCTGTGCTCAGAACTCATTGACTGCCTGCATATCTATGGGGGAGGGCAGAGGAATCAGGGGACGGCTGTGGAAATCAGTGTGGGGCATATATTGAGGAGGCTTCGGGCTTTCCAGCAAGCCTAGGGGAGATACTGGTCATTCCTGGAACTCGTACCCCCAAACCCAGCCTCCCTCCCCATGAGTTTTTTCCACTTCGTCCTACCAGGTACCAGTTTTCATAAGGCAGGGCGGCCTTGAGCCGGAGGTAGCTGCTTGCCAATTGTCTTTGTGGCTGGTTTGTTTGTTTGTTTTTGTTTTTGTTTTTTTTTTAAATTGTGACAGGGTCTCACGTAGCCCAGGCTGGCCTTCAACTCCTGTAGCTAAGGCTGGCTTTGCACCTCTCATCCATCTGCCTTCATTTCCCGAGTGCTGGTGTGACAGGGTGCACCACCACCACCTGTCTTGAAAGTTGGCATGAGTAAGGTAGCTAATGTAACGTGGGCAGCCGAGGACATTCCTGGGTACTCTTGTGGCGTCGTCCCTGAAGGACTTTGCTAAATCCTGTGGAGAAATACAAAGTCCAATGCGGTACAAACTGTATTTATATGTGTCTGTGTGCCAGTGTGTCGGGTATGACCTCCTGTCCCAGTGTGGGTGCTCCCTGAGCTCTCATGTTCACATTCGTGTTGAAACTGCCAGACGGGCAGGGGGGCGGGGATGTGTGTGTGTGTGGGGGGGGGTGGTCTGACCATGTTCAAGAATTGCTGGATCATCTCTCCCACACATGGAAACCTCTGCCTCAAAGAAATCTGTGAAAGCAGAGGTTGAGGAAGGGGAAATTTGGGAGGCAAGGAGCCAGTTGGGAGTGTGTCTCCCCTTATAAAGCTTCCCAATGTCCCCCTTTTGCTGGAAACCCAGATCTGGCCAATAAACAGTTCAGTTTCTCTTGCTGCTGGCAGTTATGGGTTTTGTGTGTGTATTTTATGTGTGTGTGTGTGTTATAGGCAGACATTTTGCCTCCTGCCAATGCACCCCAGCCTTTTCCATTTCTCTAGTCCATGCCCCAACTCTCCCACCCTTAGCTCTGCCTGAGCTGGAGTTGCCTTCAGTGGCTTCTGGACAGGGGCCAACCTTGACCTCTTCCCCCTGGGTCCATTGGAGGCTGTCTGGCTCCTCACAGCGACTCATTAGGCCTGGGGCCTCCATGTTTTCCTTCAAAGGCACAGCTCAGCAGGTGAGCTGAGGCTCATCTCCATCCCAAGTCTGTGCACAGTGTGGGGAAGTGGAGAGGTGGTCTTGGGATCCAATGCCCTCAGGCACTACACACGCACACAGTCATATACCCATATACACATTAAAAATAAAATCTTATAAAAGAAAGTGTTTGATGGTGGTCAGCCATGACTTTGGGAAAATAGGAGCTGTAGGAGTGCCAGGGTTTGAATTTACAGTCCTCCTGCCTCCACCTCCTGAGTGCTGGGGTTATTCCACCAAACTAGGTTTAAGCTCTGCTAAGGATGGAACCCAGGGCTTCCTGCTGGGCCACTGCTCTAGGAGCCGAGCCCCGCCCTGTCTCAGTTGTCTGACTCTTTGTGTTTTCCTAAATGGGCTCCAGGGATAATCTTTCCCCCACTGCCCCGGGGCAAAGGTCTCCTAGGGCCTGATCTTGGGCTGAGGTTAAGGCTCAGCCGCTGAAGCTCCTGCTGTGAAACTCTGAGGACTGAAGTTTGCATCTCTAGGAACCACAGGATGTTGTGAGAGTTGGGTGGGCTTGGCAAGCTGCCTGGAATCTCAACGCTGGGGAGGTAGAGGCAGGCAATCTTGGGGGTGGGGCAAGCTAGCTAAGGCAGAGCGGCCTAGCTCCTGGTTGTGATAGAGAGACCCCGCCTCCATAAATTAAAAGGAGAGGGATGGAGGAAGATACCTGAGGTCAACCTGTACAGGCACCTGTGAACTCAGGCATCTGCAGATGCCCGTGTGCACACACAGACACACATACATGCATATACACATACACACGCACATAGACACACACACTCTGCGTCAGTCGTTCACACCTGTAATCTCTACACTAGGGAAGTGAAAGCAGGAGAATTTGGAGTTTTGAGTCTGTCTCAGACTACATTCTGAGTTTCAGGCTAGCCTGAATTACATACCAAGACCCTGTTTAAAATGTGTGTCTGTGTGTGTGCCTAAGTTTACTCCCTGGGACCCAACGGTGGAAAGAGAGAACCGACTCCTGCCAGTTCTCCTCTGACCTGCATATATGCACTGCAGCACAGGCACGCACACACACACACACACACACACACACACACACACATTTCCAGCCTTACCAGTGTGGCCTCCAACACAACTCCAGTCCCAGACAGGATTCAAGTTACCCAACAGTGGGTAGAGAAGGGAAATTCCAGTAGGGTGCAGGCCTGTGGCCCCTGTCCTCTTGCAGATGCAGCTAACCTTTTGACATTGACAATTGACAGGGTTCATGCACTAGAAACAAGCCAACAAGTCTGTTTACAGACTTGTTGTATATATATATACACATACAGAAAATAAGACCAAACACCCCAAAAAACAAAATCTATTTTAGAGTGATAGGTGGCTATGAGCTGCCTGATGGGGTGCTGGGAGCCAAACCCCATTCTCTGTAAGAGCACTGAGTGCTCTTAACCACTGAGTCCGTTTCTGGTTCCGTGTCGGCCTACACTAACAGCCATCTTAGACAAACGCAGCCCGCCACCGCTCCTTCCATGGCTGCCTTCATGTGCGAGGGAGGCCTCCAGCGTCCGGCTAGAATCCTCACCATAGGTTCCTCTTTATTTTTCTAGTGCTTGGAATCAAGCTCAGGGCTTTGCACATACTAGACACACACACAGTGGGTTTAACATACTAAGCTGGAACTAAATTTTTCCCGGGATGCCCGTTGTTTTCTCTCTTCGGGCCTTGGTCAAGAGCCGCCACCTCAGCCCTCCCTGAGCACAGCTTCCCTCCTCCTCCCTGCCTCTACTGACTACCCGTCTCTCTTGTTAGACTGTGAGCAGCCGGGGCACAGGTAAACAAGTGCTTGTTGCTCAAGCAGGACCTGAGTCTAGATCCCTAGCTGAAAATTCGGAGGCTCGATAAGCGAAAATTTCTTAATTAAAAAAAAACAAAACAAAACAAAAAAAACAACCTGATTTGGGCTTGAGAGATGGCTCAGAGGTTAAGAGCACTGGCTGCCCTTCCAAAGGTCTGAGTTCAATTCCCAGCAACCACATGGTGGCTCACAACTATCTAAACATGAAATCTGGTTCCCTCTTCTGGCATGCAGGTGTACATGCTAACACGCATTGCGTAAGTAATAAATAAAGAAATCTTAAAAAAAAAAAAAAACCTGATACTGTAGCAAATGGGCACACATGCTAATTTCAATTAGTTAAAAATTAGCAAAAGGCTGGGAGAATAGCTCAGCAGAGCACTTGCCTAGCAAGTATGAGCTCCTAAATGCTATTGTCAGCTACAGATACACACACACACACTGGTCTGATATCTCACCTGTAATCCCAGGACTTGGGAGGCTGATGCAGGAGGATTTCTGGTAGTTTGAGGCCAGTCCTAAGCTAGCTAACAAGTTTTAGGCCATCCTGGGCTACAGAGCCAGGTGCAGTCGCGCATGCGTGTCTGTAATAATTTAAAAAAAAAATTTAAAAATTGAGCCAGGAACAGTGGCATATGCCTGTAATCCTAGCACTTTGGGAGGCAGAGGCAGGTGGATCTCTGTGAGTTCCAGACCAGCATGGTCTACAAAGCAAGTCCAAGACAGCCACGACTACACAGAGACAGCCTATAAGAAAGAAAGAAAGAAAGAAAGAAAGAAAGAAAGAAAGAAAGAAAGAAAGAAAGAAAGAAAGGGAGAAAACAAATTTCATTTATTTATTTACTGTGCGCGCACATTCATACCACAGTGACATGGGTAGCTCGAAGTATTCAATTCTCCCCTTCCACTAAGTGGTCCAGGGAGAAGAATCCAGTTGATGGAGTTAGCAGCAAGGAAGTTTACCCACTGAGCCGTCTGACTGGAGCAGCATCAGGTTTCCAGGATGGAAATCGGGGCCTTTAGCCTGCAACACTTGCTCATGTGTTGGACCACATGAGCTGCTGTGGGCTGCCTTGGATCAAATGCTATTTTGGCATTGTATTACCATAGCGGCAAACATCTACCATGCCTACCGGTGATTATGATGACATGGTGACTAACTTCTACATTTTGCTTCACAATTCAGAGGTTAGTTCTTTTCTCAGAACAATCTAAATTAGACACAGCTGTAATTGATAGTTTTTTTTTTTTTTTACAAATCCACTGATTTCAATGACAGGAAAAGTGAGTTTTCTCATATTTTAAAGAGAGTCAAAGGACTAACAATTTTATCCTCTATCTAGTCATCCATCCATCCATCCATCCATCCACCCATCCACACATCTGCAATCTTTATCCATTCATCTATCATCCATCTGTCCTCCACCTGTATATTTATCCATCTACCTACCCATCCATCTATTCATTCATCCTTCTGTTCATTGATCTATCCATGCATCTGTCTACCCATCTACCTACCCACTTAAGTATCCATTCCTCCATCCCTCCATCTACCCACCCTTTTACCCATGTGTCTAGCCAGCCATTCATCCACCCATCTATGTATTCAACCTAAATACTTCGGTGAGTTCCCTAAGATCTACAAGAGCCTGATAACTCTAAAAAGCAGCAATCTGCAGACTACATCAGATTTCACCAATGACCTCTTTACTGATCGGGTCACCCTTGTGTCCAGTGTCCCTCTCAGTTAGAAGTGTCACTGTCCTCTTGTCTTCCATGACCTCAATACAGTAGAAAACAAAGGTCTGTTGCCTGCAGCATGGCATTTGCCCTAGGACTCCGTGATGATTCAGCACTGCTCAGTTTGGACTGCATTTAGTCAGTCATGTTTCCCACGATGCTGGAACCCCCGTCACTGGCCATATGTAATGCTATCCTTTGCAATCCCCAGCACCACAAAAATCAGTTTTGCTGGGCACAGTGGTGCACGCCTGTAATCCTAGCACTCGGGGAGGGAGAGGCAGATGCACTGCTGTGAGTTCGAGGCCAGCCTGGTCTACAAAGCAAGTCCAGGACAGTCAAGGCTACACAGAGAAAACCTGTCTGGAAAACCCAAAACCAAAACCAATTTCTTCTGATCACTCAGCTGAGTCGATGTCTGTCTGTCTGTCTGTCTGTCTTCTCCGCTTGGGAGCTGCTATTTCCTGATTCATAACTGTAAAGAGTCCTGTGGTGAGATCTCCTGAGGGTGCAACTTCCTGTATGGCTCAGCCTTTTCTCACCAGCTCGTGCTAAGTAAGGCCTATCTTTACTTACTCTGTAGAAGCAAACATGAGAAATGAAGTAATTTCTTTGTCAACATTTTGTTTCATGTCTCTAACAGCCAACACTGAGAGAAAAAAATAGCTTAACCACAGCACCAGCGTCACGCTTATGGAGAGTATCAGACCTGGACTGGGATGATAACGTGGTTCGGACACTTGTCCCTGAGGGCTGAGGACCCGAGTTCCATCCTTAGACCCCATATGCTTGAAAGAAGAGAGCTGACTGTGGGCTGTCCTCTGATCTCCACGGCCACACACATCATAAGTGACTTAATTAAAATAGTGTTTGTTCCTTCTGTGAAACAGGGTCTCCCTATGTAATCCCGGCTTTCCAGAAGCTCTCTATGCAGACCAGGCTGGCCGCCTTGACCTCACAGAGATCCTCCTGCCTCTGGAGGGCTGGGATTAAAGGCATGTGTCATTCTGCTGATCCTAATTAACATGTTTTCTAAAAGCAGGAGAGTTGAAAGTCGTCCATGTGGACTTCTTGGGTAGGAGGACTGAGCAAGACTGGGATGGAGGAGAAAGGAGGTCATGGGTTAAAAATGACCAAATAACATTTACACACGTGGGGAATTTCCAAAGACTAATAAAGAAAAAAAAAAAAAAAACCCAAAAGTTTAAGCTGCTCTCACGTGTCTCAGGCCCCTTCCTTCCCTCCCTCCTCTTGGCACTTTCTTGTGACACAGAAGCTCTCATTAAGTAGCCCCAGGCTGGTCTTGAACTCCTGATTTTCCTGCTTCAGCCTCCCAAGCATGGAGACTAGCTTGAGCCACCATAACTGGCCTTATATTGAAATTTTTTTAAAAAATAAGAATTCAAACAAGGTCTTCACAAGGCATTTAGTCAAGGGGGTGGATTTGCCCTATAGATCCTGGCACCTTTCAGCTCTTTTTTTTTTTTTTTTTTTTTAGTTTGTGTGTGTGAGTTTAATTCTATGTGTATGGATATTTTATGCATGAGTGTCTGCACCATATACCTAGTGTCCATAGAGGCAGGAAGAAGGCCTGGAGCTTGAGTTGCACGTGGCTGTGACCGGCCGTGTGGGTGCTAGAAGTTGAACCCAGGTCCTTTGGAAGAGAAGTTGACACTCCTTGCTGTTGAACCATCTCTCCAGTCCTGTAATTCATTTGTCAAATGACTGGGTTATTTCATGAGCATCATTTGGAATCTGGCAGGCAGCATCCTCTTACGATATTTAATGCTCTCTCCAGCCCTCCAAGCAGGTAGAGGACCAACTATATTATTTTGGGCTTCAGTTTATCATAGATGTTGCTGTCTCTCTGTCTCTACCCTGTAATGATAACTGAGACAACTTGTGGGAGTAAGTTTTCTCCGTCTACCATGTGTCCCAAGAATTGAACTCAGATCCCTGGTCTTGGTGGGGTAAAGTGTCTTATTGAGTAAACTGTGTTTACCCAATAAGCCATCATTTTTGTTTGTTTGTTTGTTTTCGAAACAGGGTTTCCCTGTGTAGCTTTGTCTGTCCTGGAGTTCACTTTGTAGATCAGGCTGGCCTCGAACTCACAGAGATGCACCTGCATCTGTTTCCTGAGTGCTGGGCTCACAGGTGGGCACCAGTGCTTCTCAAAGTCTCGTTGGGGACTACTTGCTTCTGTCAAGAACAGGAAGAGGAAGGGGCTGGAGAGATGGCTCAGTGGTTAAGACCCCAGAGGGCTGGGGTTCGGTTCCCACCGCCCACATGGTGGCTCACAACTAGCTGTAACTCCAGTCCTAGGGGATGCGATGACCTTTTCTGGTCCCAGTGAACACCAGGCATGAATGTACTACTCCAATACACATGCAGGCAAAACACTTATGCACAGAAAAGAAAACTAAATAGAAAATCAGGAAATAAGAGGAAATGGAGCTGGGTGCTGTGGCCACACGAATGTAATCTCAGTTCTTGGCAGGCAGAGGCAGGAGGATCAGAGGGCTCAGTTGGTAGACTTTGCTTTGAATGCACAAGGAAAGCTCTGGGTTCAATCCCAGCACAGAATACAGCTAGCAGGTGGTAAAGCCACCAAGGAGGACCTACAGTCGGTGCCCAGAACCTGTATGGTGGAAGGAGAGAACCAGCTCCCAAAAGTTGTTCTCTGATCTTCACATGTGCTCCATGGCACTATAGTCACATGATCACAGATGATGAGTGAGGGGGTTTAGGGGCTGGAGAGACGGCTCTGTGGCTAAGAGCACTTGCTGCTCTTGTGGAGGATCCAGCTTCGGTTGCCAGCATCCACACAGTGGCTCAAGCATTTGTAACTTCAGTTCCAGGGGATCTGAGGCCGCCTTCTGACCTCCATGGGCACCAGGCATACATATGCAGGTAAACGCTCGTTCACAGAATAAAAATAATAAAGCTCTTTTAAAAGTTGAAAAAATAAATCTGGAATGGTGTGTACTCCTGACATCCCACAGGAGATGGAAGCAGGAGGACCAGGAAATTTGTCTCATGTGAGTCATTCCTAGTAGGTATTTGAAATGTAAGATTGCCTACAGCCCTTCACAACCCAAGTAGGTTTCAGTCAGGACACCTGACAATGCACAGCTGTTTCCTTTTTTTTTTTTTTTTCAGATGGCCTTGTTCAGGCTGGGTGGCCTTGAACCTAACTGTAATCCTCCTGAGTTAGCCTCCTAAGTGCTAGGAGGACAGGCATGAACTGCCACCCTTAGCTTGGTTTGTTGTATCCTGTGTCTCCTGTCTGTTGCCCCTCTCCCTCCAACCAATGGTCTCATATGGCTGACCTCAAACTCACTAAGAAACTGAGATGCCCTCCAACTCTTTATCTGCCTGTCTCTCCCTCAGTGCTGGAGGACACACACCACTAAGCAGTGCTTCTGGTAGAACGCATGGCCTTGGGTATCCTAGGCAAGTCCTCCTTCAAAGGACCTACATCCCTAGTGTTCCCCCCCCCCTTTTTTTTTTTTTTTTGTGTAGTCTTGACTGTTCTGGACTCGCTTTGTAGACCAGGCTGGCCCCGAACTCACTGAGATCCGTCTACCTCTGCCTCCCTGAGTGCCAGGATTACAAGTGGGCACCACCACAACCGGCTCCTGGTTTCCATTTCTGTTTGCTCCTGTGATTCAGGTTCCCATCCACTGGGACAGTGGAGGAAAACAGCAGAGGAAACTTCTAGAAACATCTCCAGTGCCCTGATTAGAGGGTACAGCTCTCTCTGTGCCAGGTGCTCTCAATGATTGGTGACTGCCTTTGGATCATCTGCTGGGCTTGATTGAGGGCCGTTTGAGGAAGGAAGCAGCAGGTGGGAGCCCTGGAGTCTGATGGCCAGGGTTCTATATCTAGGCCCCGCTGCTCTCGCACCGTCCCTTCTCCCCGCTGCTCCTGACCAGCCGCTCAGTGTGGTTTCACCTCTTCACGTCTTTCAGAAGGTGGGCTACCCTTGGAGCTGTTCTCCGGGTCTATCAGGGGGTGAGGGGCATGACTGTGGGCCCTAAGTGATGAAAGAAAAGCCCTGTGTAAGAAGGAAGGAAACACTTACACTTAAGGAAACACTGGGTGGGTGGCCGGGGTTGTCAGTGCTGGGACTCACAGAAACACCCTCCTGGGTGTGCTCTCTGCCCTACTTTCTCTCCTCTGCACTGTAAGTTGTGCCTATATCTTTTCTGATTTCTGTCATTTGGGTTTCCTATGTGCTAGGAAAGCACTCTGTCACAGAGCTATGCCCCGAGTGTGTCTGTATTTCTGGTCGAAACTGTGACCTACCCTTTCAGGAGAATTGACAAACTGCCTTCTGTGGGTCAAATCTGCTCTGTAGCTTTGGTGGTTTCCCCCGCTTTATAGCCCAGGCTGGCCTAGAACTCCCGATTTAGTCAAGAATAACTTTTACCTCCTGATTCTCCTGTCTCCCCACATGGCTCTCCTGTCGAGATTGAGCCGCCACACATGGTTTAGGTGGGGCTGGATTGGATCTTGGGGCTTTCAGCATGCTAGGCTACTCACCAAGCCACCATTCTATGATTGCTCATTACCCCTGGGAGCAGCAAGGAAGGCGGGTTGGAGTACTTAAGGAGAATTTAATTGACACATAGCCCTCTCTCCTTGTCTGGGTTTTTGCTGTCCTCACCCCGCAGAGGGTTTGGTTTGGTTTTGGTTTTGGTTTTGGTTTTTCGAGACAGGGTTTCTCTGTTTTAGCCTGGTTGTCTCGGACTTTCTTTGCGCACTAGGCTGTCCTCCAACTCAGAGATCCACCTGTCTCTGCCTCCCAGAGTGCTGGGATTACAGGCGTGTGCCTCTGCGCATGCCCAGCTGAGCTGGTATTTTGTAACAGCACCCACATTGTAACAGCCCACGTTGTAAAAGAACTTGCTTGTTCAATCCCTTTGTGAAACATTTTATGGGGCTGGGGTTCAGTGGGCAGGGCGCTTGCCAAGCATGCGCAAAACTCGGGGTTCCGTCCCCACAACTGCATCAACCACCACGCCTCGCGGTACACATGGAAGCCCTGTGGAGGCAGGAGGGCCTGGAGTTTAAGGTCATCCTCGGCTATGTAGCATTTCACATAGTGAGCACCAGGTTTCCTTGGGCTGCTGGAGGAGCACTGTCGCCATCCCTGTGTGATGAAGTAATTAGTTCGGGCTGTTGTAAGGAAACTGCTGCGAACCTTTTTGCATACATCATTTCAGTTACAAGAACTCGGGTCATGCAATTGCTGGGCCCTAGGGTGGGAATACACCGAACACCAGTTGCCCTTCCCGAACCGACTTCCAAGCGGCTTCTTAAAATTTTCAGCTAAGAAAAAAATGGACACTGTTGTGTCTGTGAGCTTGTGTACGCGTAAATACATGTGATGGCGTGTGTGTGAGTGTGAGTAAACAAGCCAGAAGACTCTAGCAGGAGGGAGTCGGTTCACTGGTTCCACCCTGTGGGTCCCAGGGATTGAACTCGGGTCTTTGGGCTGGCAGCAAGCACCTTTACCTCCTGAACCGTCTTTCTGGCCCTCACTTTTTAATTATATGTGTATGCTGTGTGCGCTGTGGCACACACGTGGAGGCCAGAGGACAGCTTTCAGGAGTGGATTCTCTTTCCACCTGTCTTTGTATTCCAGGGCTCAAACACGATTCCAGTGCTCTTAGCCTCTGGGCCAGCTCACTAGCCCAGCGGTGGCTGTTCTCAACTTCTTGCAGTGCTAGGAAAGTGTCCTGATATTGCTAACATTGAAGGCTTGCTTCCTTCCTAATTCAACCCGTCCTGGGGTGTGTGTTAAGTGTGCGTGTGGGAGAGAAATGACATTGAGGTTTTATTGTTTCCTTAATGACTAATGGGCTTGGCCAGTTCGAGTTCCTTTCACCATCACTGTGAGTGAAGGTCTCTCTAGCCCTTGCTATCCCCACAGGCTCATCTTTGAATTGGGAGGAGGTCTGCCAGTGGGCCATAGCTAGCTTGTTATCATGCCTCTGGGCTGCCGTGGAAGCTGAGGGGGCCACTGTGAGCTCTGAGAAGCGTTCAGGTGTAGTAAGGGAAGGCCGGGTGTTGTGGTGCATATGGATTTTCACAGCTTCCTCCCTGCACCTGGGGATGAAGCCAGGCTGGCATCAGAGCGAAGGCCAGGAACCTAGGTTAGGGAGGGCACCTGGGGAGCAGTTTGCCAGCTGACTCTAGGGCTCTTTGATGTAAAACTGGCAGGTGCTGCAGCGAGTACCTGTGTTGCCAGACAGAGTTTTGGGCTTGCTCCAGGGGCTTTTTTTTTTTTTTTTTTTTTTTTTGAGACAGGGTTTCTCTGTGTAGCCTTGGCTGTCATGGACTTGCTTTGTAGACCAGCTGGCCTCAAGCTCACAGAGATCCACCTGCCTCTGATTCCGCGAGTGCTGGGATTACAGGCCTGTGCCACCGCACCTGGAGCACAAGGGCCTCTTAAGGAGGTGGCTCTGCCCGGCATACGCCAAGAGACTTGGCTATCTCTCCACTTGTGTGTGTGTTTTTCTATGTCTTAAACATATTTTCCTTTTAATAGACTTGGCTTATTATGGGACTAGGTATGTAGACCAGGTTGTTGTGGAACTTAGACGTCCCCCTGCTTCTGCCTCTCTAGTGCTCAGATTAAAGGCATATGCCATTACACCCAGCTTAAAAGTATTTTTTAAAACATTAGCCAGGTAGTGGTGGCACATGCCTTCAATCCAAGCACTTAGGAGCTAGAGGCAGGTGGATCTCTTGTGTCCTAGGCCAGCCTGATTTTACAGAGGGAGTTCCAGGACAGCCAAGGCTACACAGAGAAACCCTGTCTTGAAAAACAAAACAAAAATTACATTTATTTGGGAGCTTATGTTGCTGGGCTCATGTATGTGAGGGTCTCTGTGTAGAAGGGATTGTTTTCTTTGGTATGCTGGGGATAAAATCCAGAATAGGCAGGCAAAGGCTCTTATCACTGAGCCACACCTAGTCCTTTGGGTGATATTTCTACTATCACACCAATAGATGAAGATGGGGGAAATATGGACTATAAACTGTATACCTACTTTTGCATCTTGATTCAGTTTGGGCCTCAGTTTCCTTTGTAAAATGTAATAACACTGTTGCATAATAATAAAAAAAAAACAGCTTTATTTTATTTTAGAAAAGTACTTTAGGGGGCTGGAGAGATGGCTCAGTGGTTAAGAGTACTGTCTGCTTTTCCAAAGGACATGGGTTCAATTCCCAGCACCCACATGGCAGCTCACAACTGTTTGCAACTCCAGTTCTAAGAGATCTGATACCCTCACACCAATGCATATAAAATAAAATTACATAAGTTTAAAAAAATAAAATCTTAAAAAAAAGCACTTTATACCTGACTAGAGTAGTAGCTTCTCTGTATCAGACACTTCCTGTATGTTGATTCAGCTGATAGCTGTGTCTAGCCCACCATTTTTTGTATTAATACAGTTTTATTGGAACATAGTCAAGATATTACCTACAGCTATTGCGCTTCAGTGTTAGACTTCAGTGAGCACAGCTGTGCGTGTATGGCTCGCAAAGCCTTCAATATCCTCTTCTCGGTGGAAGAAGTTTGACTGCCACTCCAGTAGGATGGATGGCGAGTCGAGTCTCTGGCTTTTTCTACCGAGAATGGTGTGTGGCAGGAGTGACAGGTGGCTTCCGTTTGCCTGAGGGAGTTTTGGTTGGAAGTATTTGGGGGCTGTAAAAATCTTCCTGAAGAATGTTCTGGGCAGAAGAGCTGGACACGTGTCTTGAAATGATAGAAATAGTGAGTAGAGTAGTGCTTAGTGTAGCAGCATTCTGAAGATGAAGCTAATTAGATTCTGCTTTATTATACTTATTTAAATCTGGTATGGGAGGGTTTGTATACGTGCTCCGGTGCCCATGTGGAAGTCAGGACAACTTGGAGATAGTCCTCTCCCTCCACTATTGAACTCCTGGTGTCAGCATGGGCTTGTCAGGACCTTTACCAACTAGGCTAGCCTGCCAGCCTGGAGCCCACACTTCTTTCTCCTCCTTGTCTGTGAGGGAGTTGCTGATAAACAAAGCAGCTGCATCTGGAATCCGGCTTGGAATCCAGCTGGTGAGGGACAGGGTGGGGACGGGAAGCCCCAGCTAGTGTGAGTACTTTCCTAGTATGCATGAGGCCCTAGGCTCATTCCTAGGAACCTGCTCCTTGATGCAAGGTAACTCAACAGGAAATGTGCCCATTTGCGCCCTTCCCTTTTCCAAAGCTACTTAGCGGTGGCAGGGCTAGGTTCTAGCTGGCTTACAGCTTCCCTCTGAGATTATTGATTCCCCTGTTCTGTCCTTTCGTTTTTTTCTACTTTCCCCAATGGTATCCCTGTGGCCCATGATAGGCTGAACATCTTGTCAAACCTAGACTGGAATTTCCCATTGCACATGAGAAGGCACTGAAATAGAGAGCTACATTTCTGGTCCCTGGTCTCTGGAGCTTCTTGTGTCTCCGGGTCTCTCTCTCTCTCTCTTTGGCATTCTTTTTGCCATTCTCTTTGGTGATCTCTGTGTCTGTCTGACTCTTCTATATGTATGTATCTGTCTCTCTCCTTCTCTGGAGTTCTTTCTCTGTGGGGTCTCCCCTGGTCTGCAATTACTGGAGGTTAAGCCTAGATCCTCCCATATGATAGGCAAGTGCTGTATGGCTGAGCTACAGCCCAGCCCTTCATCAGTGTGTGTAGTGTTAGGGCATTGCTATGGGCTGGTACATTCTGAAGGCCAGAGGAAGATAAGCTTTCTTCTCTATTAGGGATGCCACATGTCCTGCTGTTTCCACTTCAGACACGATCTGTCACTAAAACTGGATCTAGGCTAGAGGCTGCAAGCCCCAGTGATTTGTCTCTGCACACATAGTCCTGGGGTTACAGACGTGTGCTTGGGCTTGGCCAGATCTAGGGTTTTTATTTTTTCAATTTTTTGTTTTTCAAGAAAGGGTTTCTTGAAACTCCTTGGCTGTCCTGGACTCACTTTGTAAACCAGGCTGGCCTCAAACTCGGAGATCTGCCTGCCTCTGCCTCCACCTAACCAAGTACTGGGATTAAAAGCATGCACACCATGCCTGGCCAGATCTGGCTTTTTATGTGGATGCTGTGATTTGAACTTGGGTCTTCATGCATGTCCCATAAGTAGTGTGAAAATAGTACGTTTTGAGATGGACTGTGCTGATCTTGTTGGAGTCTGGTCTTCAAATCCTGACTTGATTTACTCTTTTGTTGCCACTCTCTGGCATGTGCTACCACCACATACTGGCTGTCATAATTCTTCTGGACAGGGGTCTCATGTAGCCCAAGAGAGCCTTGGTAATATTGTATAGCCACAGCTGACCTCGAAGTTCTGATCCCCTTACCTCTGCTCGAGTGCTGGATTTATGGGCTTGTATCACTGCATCCACCGTCTTCACTGTTAAGATTAAATGTGTGTCAGGGGAGCTGGAGAGATGGCTCAGAGGTTAAGAGCACTGTCTGTTCTTCCAGAGGTCCGGAGTTCAATCCCCAGCACCCACATGGTGGCTTACGAGCCCTCTTCTTGTCTTCTTCTTGTCATGCTGGGACACATACAGATAGTACACTCATATGTAAAATAAAAAAAAATTAAAAAAAAGATGAAATGTGTGGTCCTGTAGTGTTTAACTACGGGCACATAATTGCACAAGAGATTTCTGGAATTTCCATTTTCTAAAACAGACTGACTGTCGGCATTGCGCTACTCCCATCCCTTCTGCTCATTTTACCATTTTGTTTTCTAAGAGTCTCACTATTCTAGAAGTTCACGGATGTAGCTGCTGAATTTGTCATGTTTCTTTGCTTACCAAGTCCTTCTGTTGTCCATCATGTTGTATTTTAAACAGGACTTCCTTCCTTCCTTTCTTTTTTCCTTCCTTCCTTTCTTTTTTCCTTCCTTCCTTCCTTTCTTCCTTCATTTCTCTTTCAGACAAAGTCCTAGTATGTATTCCAGGCTGGCCTGAATCTCACTATGTGATAAGGCTGGCCCCAAATTACCAATCCTCCTGCCTTAGTTGCTGAGTGCTAGAATAAATACCTGCCGTAATGTCTGTTATGATCTAAATTACACGCTGTACAACAGGTTGGTTTATTATGGGAAAGGGGAAACAGACAGTGGGAGAGGTTAGAAAAGAATAGAGAGTCGGGAGGGAGACAGAGAATCGGGGACAGAGGAACAGGCAGAGAGGAGAGAGGGGAAGAAAAAGATGGCGGGTGCCTGGTGGATTATATACTGAGCACCTGGCGCAGATGATATAGGATGTTGTCAGGATCCTAAAGGCCCCTGAGGGCAGGCCAGTTGAATTGCCTGTAGAGCAACTGTAACAATGCCTGCCTCAGAATTTTTAAAATTAATTTTGCTGTGCAAAAAAGTTCTTAAAAATGTTTTTTTTTTTTTTTTTTTTTTTTTTGTGTGTGGGTGGGTGGGTGTGTGTGTGTGGGTGGGTGTGTGATGTCAATGTGCACCAATAGTCAGAGGTGGACAATTTATACGGATCAGTTCTCAGCCATCTTCCCAGTTCTCATAGTCATTCTTCTCTTCACTTATTCATCTGGTGCTAGGAATCGATCCCAGGGCTCCGGGTTTGCTAGGTAAGCATTCTACTGCTAAGCTATGTATTCTAAATCCTTTCACACCATGTAGAAGGCCAGCCAATATAGAACACTATAATTTACCTGTGTTCTGTTTTTTATTTATTCAATACAGATTGTGGAAATGGTTCCTGGCCTCTCCACTAGACTACAACATTGGTATATTGGCCTAAAAGCCTCTTAATTACATTTTTAAGGAGGTGCTTTCAGCCCTGATGAGTCCAGATGGTGTACTCAAGGTCATTTTAGAGGGCAAGGGAGTGAAGATTGGGTTAGATGTGAGTCCTTTTGCTCAAATACTCATATTTTTTTCCTTTTTTTTTTTTTTTCTCGAAATGGTTTCTGTGTAGCTCTGGCTGTCCTAGAACTTGCTTTGTAGACCTGGCTGGCCTCGAACTTGAGATCTGCCTTCCTCCTGAGTGCTGAGCCAACACCACCTGACTCTTTTTCTCTCTTCTCTTTCTTCTTTAGCAGGGTTTCTGTGTAGCCTTGGCTGTCCTGGAACTCGCTCTGTAGACCAGGCTAGCTTTGAACTCAGAGCTACACTTGCCTCTGGGAGTGTTGGGATCAAAGGGGTGTGCTACGAACCCAGCCATGGCTTTTCCTTTATCAAAAGATTTGTTAAAATTATGTGTTTGTGCATGTGAGTGCAGTGCCCGCAGAGGCCAGAAGAGGGTGTAGGATCGTGGCAGTGGAACTATAGGGGTTTGGAGTGATGGGATGTGGGGCGTTGGCAAGCATCCCAGGGTCCTCTGCTAGAGCAAAAGTACCTGCTCTCACAGGCTCTAGAGAAGGGGGAGATGCGCGGCGCCAGCCACAGCACGGACGAGCCCACTGCAGTCAGAAGGTGAGCCGTGCGCTGTCAGGCGCATGCGCGCTCCCGTTGGGCACACACAGTCTTCCCCCACTGTCTTGCCCTGTGGTACACGCTGCTTCCGCTTGCGCCGCCCCCTCCCAATTGGTTTCCGCGCGCGCGAAAAAGCCGGGGTCTCGTTCAGAGGTGTCTTGACGACTGCAACCTGCGAGATGCCAGCACGAACAGCCCCGGCCCGAGTGCCTGCGCTTGCCTCCCCAGCAGGCTCGCTGCCCGACCATGTCCGCAGGCGGTAGGTGCTCTGCGGGGTGGGGGTGAGGGGCGGAACCGATGCCGAGGCATTTGTAGGGGTATCTCTACTCAGGGTGGCCCTGCGGCCGCTGACAGCCGGGACGCGCATGCGCGGGACGGCGTTTGGCGCGGGCCGTGCTTCCGGTTGCGCTTGCTTCTGGCTGTTGGCGCCAAAAGTGGGTGGGGGCTGGGGTCCTGGCGATCTCACTGACCGGGAACTTGAGGGGAACAGGCGAGCCGTCCCTCCTAGTCCCCTGAACTAGAACAAGCTTGGGGACACCTCCAGGGTTCCTCCTCTTTGGTGAACCAGGCTCCTGAGTGTGCAGGAAGTGCCCCCCTCCCGGCCTGTGGACACCACTCAGCCCCCACCCAGCTCCAGCCTCCACTTCCGGTGCCCTGTAGGTCCCATCGCGCCCACCCTGCGGTGTCCGCTGGGTCCTCTGCAGGCCCAAGTGCAGAAGGGCTCTCCGTTTCCCTCCTTCCCATCTCTGCTGTCAAGTTCTAGGCGCTTTTCTCTCCCAGCGCTGCGCTGGGCCTGGGCAGCTTGCAGCCCTAGCCCTGGTGGGTTTCCGTTTTGTTTTGATCCTAAACTGAAGGAGCTCTTGCGATCCTGAAGCCATCAAAGACTCCTTGCCTGGAGACGGATGTTGTAGAATGGGTCCTCCACGTTGGCAGTGACATAAATTAGGTCCCGAGGTCCCAGAGCAATCGAGGAAATCTTTGACAGTGTCCAAAGTGTGTATCTTGGAGGTGGGGGGGCGGTAATGAGCTGTCTCGGCCCTCGCCTTCGATCCTGGTGCCGCTGACAAAGCTTTTTACATTGTCTAGTGTTTTTTTCCCCCCGAGGAGATAGGGATGGCAGGTAACCTCCCCCGCCCCTCCCCCCCATTTCAGACCATGTGGAACCCACAGCTCCAGCGATCAAGGAAACTCTTCAACTTCAGTTGTACCAGGGTCCTCCACTACCTTCCATGCCTCGGTGCCCAGAGCTTGGCGGGAATGCAGGATCCCGCTTCCTGTTGCAGAAGGCCATCCATCAGTCAGTTCATTCCTGAAAACTTGTCCCACGTGCCATTGCGCATTAGTCAGAGGCGCCTTGACCAGCTCTGGACTTACTCCAACCCGATCTATGAATCTACTTTTGCTGACTATTTCCGTGGTTTGGTTTACTGGGGTGATGCCTGGTCAATTCCTACTTGAATTTCTGGGGATGAAATGGGACTGACTGAAATTCCCGTTCCTGTCATGCCCCACTCTCCCTGAGGATTGGCCCTGAAGCTTTGTGCATGCGAGTTTTATACCACTGAACTACACCTCTGGTCCTCTTCAGTTCTTTTTTTTTTTTTTTTTTTTTTTTTTCCTTTCTGAGACCGGGTTCTTGGTGAGTTTCCCAGACTGGCCTGGAACTCTGTCTTCCTTTCTCCTCAGTGCTGGGATTACTGGCATGTGTCACTATGATGGTTTGGGTTTTGAATGCTTGTTTTTGATAGTATAGGCGTAAACGTCGGCAGCTTTTGTGACACCCCTGAACAGATTTTTTTTCTTCTACAATTTATTGTACCAAATATACACATAAGTACTTGATTCTGTAAAGTTAGACAGGGAGATGACCTGTCTTTTCCTGCCCTTCTTTGTGTGTGTCTTTTCCAGAAAGGGAAAATAAATATGTACTATACGAGATGTGAGAGGTACTTCCATGTGGTACGATAGTCCAGGAGCCTTGATGTAGGATAGTTAGGCTTTGATGTAGCTTCTGTCCACGCTTCTATTCTGTATTTAAATGGCAGTTTAAGTATGCATAGTGCTGCCAGACATATAAAGTACTTTGAACATTTGATTCTAAGTCTTATTTAGTGTGTATTTGGAAACATGCTACGGCTTGTGTGTGGAGGGCAGAGGAAACCTTGCAGGGACTGGTCTTCCTTCCACAAGGGTTCTGGGTATGGAACTCAGGTCTTCAGACTTGGCAGCACTCTGATTGTGAGATATATTAAACTCTGCATCTTTGAAAAATCATGCTTTTTACTTAGTTGTGGTGGCCATGACCTGTAACTTCAGCCTTTAAGAGGCAGGAGGGTCACAAGTTAGAATTTAACCAAGGCCTTGTTTCAAAAATTCACGACTTGCAGGCCGCCTTTAATCACAGCACTCGGAGCCAGAGGCAGGTGGATCGCTGTGAGTTCAAGGCCAGCCTGGTCTACAATGTGAGTCCAGGACAGCCAGGGCTACACAGAGAAACCCTGTCTCAGAAAAAACAAAAAAACAAAAAACAAAAAATTAAAAACACTCATGCCTTTCGGGATGAAGACTTTCTTTTCCTGACCAGATGGCAGCCCTTCCACAGCCAAGATTCCCTTGTTGACACAGGTTTCTAATTTTTTTCAGTTTTTTTTTTTTAATTAAATTTTTTTGAGACAGGGTTTCTGGGTAGTTCCAGTTGGCCTTGCACTTAGATTCTTGTGCCTCCTGAGTACTGCATTGCCAGGTTTGTGTTTCATTCCTGGCTTGCTCTTGTTATTTAAACTTGTGTGTGGATGGTGTGTGTTTGATGTGCGTGTGCCATAGCACAGGTGTGTGTAAAAGGACAACCTGATAACGTCACTATGTACCACAGCATGCCTGTGGCAGTGAGCGGGCTTCCTGATGTTCATACCCTCTTCCACCTTCACGTGAATTTGGGATCTAATTGAGGTTTTCAGGCATGTGTGACACATGTATGACTGCCTCTATCACTGTTCCATCTCACCAAGCCGTAGTTATTACATTCATCTACCTGTATTTGTGTAGGTAAAATATCCATATGGAGGTCGAGGACGCCTTTCCCGAATCAGTTCTTGGAGGTCCTGGAGATGGAATTCTGGTCTTGGCAACAAGTGCTTTTGCCTGCAGAGCGTTCCTTCTGACCCTTAAAATAAAGGCGTGGTGGTGCATTCCTTTAATTCCAGCACTCCAGGATCTCTCAGTTTGAGGCCAGCCTGGTCTACAAAGAGTTTTCCAGGACAGCCAGTGCTATTACACTGAGAAACTGCCTCGGAAAAAAAAATTTTTTTCATTCTTTTGAGACAGGCTATCTTACTATGTAGCCTGGAACTCTGTAGACCAGGCTGTCCTTAAACTTGGATAGCCACCTGCCTTTGGCTCCTGTATCCTGTATGCAAGTGCCACCATGCCCAGCTTTAAAAAAAAAAAAAAAGTGTTTTTTTTTTTTTTTTTTTTTTTTTAATTACGTTTGAGCCGGGCATGGTGGTGCACACCAGTAATCCCAGCACTCGGGGAGGCAGAGGCAGGTGGGTGTCTGTCATGTGTAGGTGCTTTGCCTGTGAGTGTATCTGTGCACCGGGTGCACCAAGGAGGCCAGAAAGACATCGGATCCCTGGAACTGGGTTTTCTCTTTCAGCCTTATTGTCAGAGACAAGGTTTGCTGTGTAACCCCAGTTGTCCTGGGCCTTGGTATGTAAACTTGACTGGCTTGAAACACATGCCCTCCTACCCGTCCCTCTGAGTTCAGAGACCAAGAACCTTTTCCTTGAGACCGCTTGCTCATAGCCTTGGAACTCACTGATTCAGGTCGTCTGGCTGGCCAGCACACCCAGGGCTCCTTTCTCCATGTCTGTCTGTGGGTATTGGGCTCCAAACTCAGGTCCTTGGGCGTGGCATGGCAGTCTGTTTCAGACAGTTGGGTAGCCCAGCTGGCCTCAATCTCCGTGTGTAGCTTAAGATGACACGGACGCCTCGTCCTCCTGCCTCCGCTCCTGGGAGCCGGTATTCACATGTGCGGGTGTACTTGGTTTATGTGACGCTGGGGTGGAGTGGGAGCCCCAAGTGTTGTGCTGGGTGAGCGCTCTGCTCACTGGCTTTCCCTCTTCCTCCTTGGAAAGATAATATCCTGGGACTTAAATTTGAATTCGTTTTTGCCGCACTGAAGTTGACCCCAGGCCTGTGTGTCTGTTAGCTCTATGCTGGAGAGGGCTACCTCTTACTCCAGAAGACCCGGAACACTCACTTGGTTGGACAGGTGTCTTTTTTTTATCCTGTGCTGTCCCTTGCAACTGTGTGGTTGCCATCTTAGCCCCTGTCCATGCCCCACCCTTTTTTAAAGAGGGTCTTTCTGTGTAGCCCTGGATGGCCAGGCTGGCCTCGAACTCACACAGGTCTGCTTGCCTCTGCCTTCCGAGTGCTGGGATCACAGGCATGCACCACCACACCTACTTCCATGTCCATTTCTTTTTTTTTATATATAAGTTTTTTTTAATCTTATATACATTAGGATAAAGGTGTCAGATCTGTTATAGACAGTTGTGAGCTGCCATGGGGGTGCTGGGAGTTGAACCTGGGTCCTTTGGAAGAGCAGTCTTAACCACTCTTAACCACTGAGCCATCTCTCCAGCCCCCGTGTCCGTTTCTTAATATAATTTATTTGCATTTTATATATGTGGGCTTTGACTGCACAGATGTTTGAGTGAGGGGTGTCAGATCCCCTGGAACAGGAGTTACAGACAGTTGTGAGCTGCCATGTGGGTGCTGGGAATTGAGCCTGGGTCCTCTGGAAGAGCAGCCAGTGCTCTTAACTGCTGAGCCATCTCTCCAGCCCTCCGTGTCCTTTTTTTTTTTTTTTTTTTTTTTAGATTTTATGGTTGTCTTATTTACCTTGGGCTGGGCAGATATTTATCTTATGCTGTCTTAATACCCTTACCATCCATCTCCCCATATCCATTTTTAAACACTTACTTTTTACTTATGTGTATGCCATGCTCATGCACGTACCCATAGACTATGAGAAGGGGTCAGATCCCTTGGACCAGGAGTTGATGGGGAGGGGTGATGTAAGCCACCTTTTCCAGGTGCTGAACTTGAGTCCTCTGAAAGAGGAGCACGTGCTGTTAACCACCAAGCCAGCTCTCCGGGGCTTCCATCCATTTGGGGGGAGAGGGGGCACTGGGGCTAGAACCCAGTGCAAATACTTTACCACTCAATGTGCCATCTGGAAAATGGGACTGGGGCTGACTGCTCTTTGGAGTTTTGTGGGCCCGCTGATCTCATGGTGGTGGGTAGTGGGTTAGGGCTCCAGCCTGGAGGTCCCCATCCTAGGCCCTCACAGCAGGGAGCGGGAGCTTCTACCTTCCAGCAAGCTAATGTCCTCAGGAGCTCTCTGGAGGCAGCTGCGTTGGCTTTTTATTCCAGGCTTGAATGTAAAAACGATCTAGCCTTGTTCTTTCTGCGGTTTGCAGAGGCTTTTGGGTGCCAGGTCTCAAGTCACCCTTTTGTTTTGAAACTGGGTCTTTTTAGCCCAGGCTAACTTTGAATTGTCTGTCCTGCCTCGGCCTTCTGAATGCTGCTGGGATTACCAGCATGAGCTGCCAAGACTGATTTAGTTTTAGATCTTTTTCTCAGGTTAGATGACCTTCTGTTTGTTGTTTTTGGATCTTGGTGCTGGCCAAGGATCTGGAGCCCTTGGGCATGGCATGTATGCACACCATTGGTGTGCCCCTGAGCCACTCCTTGGGCCAAACATTCTCAACTGCTGTAGCTCTGTAGGTCAGAAATGAGGGAGGGAGGAAAAGAGGGAGGGAGCAAGCTGTTCCAGGCTGCATTTCTTCTGGAATGTGGCCTCCCTGAAGAACTGACAGTTTTAGTTTCTTGCTGTTGCAAGTCTGGGGGACTTGATTCTCTCTTTTCTTAGAATCTTAGTGTGCAAACTTTTTCTTTATTTTTCTTTTTCTAATTTCTTTGTTTTTTATGTGCATCAATGTGAAGGTGTCAGATCCCTTGGAACTGGAGTTAACAGACAGTTGTGAGCTGCTATGTGGGTACTGGGAATTGAACCTGGGTCCTTTGGAAGAGCAGACAGTGCTCTTAAACACTGAGCCATCTCTCCAGCCCCTCTTGTTCTAATTTCAAGATGAGGTTTCCTATATCGCAGGGTAATTTTGAACTTGGTTTCCATGGCTTGTGAGTACACTCCTTTGTGAGTGCCGACAGATGTGTATTACACCTGTGTGTATATGAGTTCAGGTGTGCTTCTCCACATGCATATAGCTGCTGAGGACTATTTGAACTTAATTTTCTCTTAATCTTTAAATAAAATTGTAGTTACATGGTAAGGGGGAGTTGCCATGGGATGTGTAAAGGTCAGAGGTCAAATTGTTGGCACTGACACTCTTTCCACCTTTGTGGGGTTCTGCGGATCAAACCTAGGTTTCCAGGCTTGAATGGCAAATTCCTTTAACCTACTGAGCCATCTCACTGGCTGTATTTAAGTACATTTATCTGTGTGTGTCATGTCCATCTTATTTTTTGAAACCCCTCACTGAGTCTAGTGCTTCCCTCGTTGACTGGTTTGGCTGACTCGCAAGTGAGGGGTGGTTTTTCTCCATTTGCAGCTTTTCCCATGGGTCTTTGCTGAGTCGCTTTCCCCTCCCTCTTCTGCTGTGGCTTCAGATGTGTTATGTGACTGAGAATGACCTGAAACTTGGATGTTCCTGCTTTGGCTTCTTGAGTGATGGACTTGCAGGTGTGTGCCACTGTGTATGGCCAATGCTAAACTGAGAACTGTCTCAGCTTCTCAAGTGGCCTGAGCATTTGACTCCTTCCCCCTCAGTCTTTACCACCCGCTTTAAACTAGCCTCTCAGGCCAAGTCCTTGTGTCTCTGAGCTTTCCTCCGTGCTTTAGTCTCTTGCTATGCAGCTAGAAGGCTCTGTGCTGAGGGAGTTAAGTGACTAGGCCCATGCTGTTTGTCCCTGATCTTCCCATCTTTCATTCAAAAACACCGGAATCTTAGTCATATCTGCAGAGTCGCAGTTGCCAAATACATGAGAGTCACGGGTGCTGGGGTCAGGACAACAGCATCTTGTGAGGAGGGAGGACTGAAGATACTATCATCACATGGCCTCACCCCATCTGCCTAGCTAGAGGTGGAGTCTGGGTACAGCTAGGTGGGAGAACGTCTTTTTAACACTCAAGGCCCTGGCTTCCATCCCCAGCAGCACACAGAAAAGGCAGGGCTCTAGAACGCTGGGCTTGCCTTGTAGGCCCTGTTTTGCTGCCAAATTGTATTTCAGACCAGCATTTCTGGTTTAGGATGTTGAAATAACTTAACCGTTGCAATCTCCTAGTTCATGTTTCTGTCAGACTAATTTTCTAAAAGTGTGGCTCCGATATTGTCCTACCTCTCTTTGGAAGGTCTTTTGACGTTGCTGACTCCTCTCTGGACTTACCTTTCCTGTCTGGCGCTGTTACGGAAGTTTTTGGGTGTCCCCTGAAGCAGCTTCTTCACTGGGGCTCTGCTAGGGAGGCTCTCTCCCTCTTTGTGCCGTTGGGCTTGTTCTTTCTCCAGGGCAGAGCTCAAGTTTTGTTTTTCCCTCTTAAGACAAGGTCTTTCTGTGTAGCCGTGGCCATCCTAGAACTTGCTCGTAGACCAGGCTGGCTTTGATTCGGCCTGCCTCTGCCTCCTGAGTGCTGGGATTAAAGGCGTGCGTCTCCATGGCCCTCCTAGAGCTCAAGTTTTAACTGTTCATCTACATTAGTTTTTAAATTTTATTACTTGTTTTTTAATGTGCACTGCTATTTTGTCTGCATGAATGTCTGTGTGAGGGTGTTGGATGCTGGAATTAGACAGTTGTGAGCTGCCCCATGGGTGTTAGGAATTAAAACTGGGTCCTCTGGAAAAGTAGTACTCTTAACCACTGAGCCATCTCTCCAGCCCCTACATTAGGTTTTCTTAAAATTAACTTCTTGTGTGAGTGTGTGTGGCACTTACGTGGAGGTCAGGATAACTTCAGGACCTGGTTCTCTGCTTCTCCTTGCAGGAGTTGAACTTTGGTCAGGCCTGGTGGAAGGTGCCTGTACCCACTGTCCGTCTCCCCACCCTACATGATCTTATTTGGGGTGGGGTGGAACTTGCCGTTCTCCCGCCTCTGCTTGACTGTCGGGGTTGCAGTCCTGCGGCACCAGGCTATGCATGTTTCAAGGTTTCGTTAGGAATGAATTACAGCCTGGCAGGTTAGCATAGGGCTAAGGATGTTTTGAGTCTCTTTCATGTTGTTTTTCGAGACAGGGTTTCTCTGTGTATCCTTGGCTGTCCTGGACTTGCTTTTTAGATCAGGCTGGCCTCGAACTCACAGAGATCCATCTGGCTCATTCACTTTTTTGAGACATGGTGGTTTTTGTAGGGTAAGTTCTCCTTGAACTTGGGATCCTGTGAACTCATCTTGTGTGCTACCACACCAGATTGATCTGTCTTGGTGTAATCTCAGGATCTAGGGACTGTTGGGCTGGACACTGTATCTGTGTCCCACCACCATTTTAAGGAAGAGTAACTGGGTTCGGGAGTGTGGCTCAGTGGTAGACCCAACATTTGTGAGGTTCTGGTCTATCCCAGGATTAGGTGGGACACAAAAGGAATAAGACAGTCACGGGCTGCTGTAGCAGCTGTGTTTATGCCTCTGGCTACAAGTGTCCACTTCTGCAGCTGCCTTTCTTTGAGTCTTGCCTTTGGCCAAGTTACTGTAGGGTGGGATGACTTGCTAGTGTGGGGCCCTGAGCTCCTGGAAGGATTTTTCTTTTCATTTGGGTACCGGGGGAACTGGCTTTATGTGTTAGGCAGCCCTCTGCCACACTCCAACTGGAGCCTCTGAAAAATCACCAGTTGTAGAATGATTACTAATAATTAGTAATTCATATTAGTAATACAGCAGTAACTCTAACCAGCTGTCTACCCAAATAACCACACAGAGAGCCTAGGATTTATTTAATTAGCCCAGAGTACAATCCTGAGCAATAATCACATCTTAAACCTCTAAGCTAGTCTGGATTCCTCCCATGCAAATTTCCTACATACTTGCTTTTTAATCGTCATCTAGGTCTGGTTCATTTTTTTAAGATTTATTTATTAGGTATACAATGTCCAGTCTTTATGTACACCTGCACACCAGAAGAGGGCAATGCATATCATTATAGATGGTTGTGAACCACCATGTGGTTGCTGAGAATTGAACTCAGGACCTCTGGAAGAGCAAGCAGTGCTCTTAACCTCTGAGTCATTTCTCCAGCCAGGTCTGGTTCATCTTGATGCTTCCCAGTCCTCTCTTTCTCAGACAGCCCATCCTATTAGCACTATTGCTGAGCACTGGCTGGTTGGAGTTTTATTGGCAATACAGAGAACAAATAACTATGTTTACACAAACTTGAGCCAGGAGATACTTAGAATATACACCACAAAGCCATGGAATTGAAACCAGATATGGGGTAGAGAAATAACCATTTGAATGAACAAGTCCACAAAAACATGTCAACCATTCCATAGCCTTATTTTTAGTTAGTCTCATGGAGCCAGGCTAGGCTTAAACTCATATAGTCTAGGCTGGCCTAGAACTCCTGTACCTCCTCCCCTTAACTCCCAAGTGCTGGGCTCATAAATATGTACCTCCACACCTGGGTTACTGGGTGCTGGGACCCAGGATGTACATACCAGACAAGCATTCTCAAGACCCTGGGTGTCTGGAGCTTGCTGTGCTGTGCACTGCTACACCCTAGCTTGCCATGAGTACAGGTGCAGGGTGAGGAGCATCTTCCAAGCAAAAGCCCCTTTGCTGACTGCCAGGCCAGTGGGCAGGTCTGTCTGCTGTTGCAGTCACCGGCTTGTTGCCTAGAGCAGGGTCTAGAACCTCGCTGTGTTGACCTGCCGTTTCAAGGGTCTTGCGCACAGTAGGCACCCATTATGGAAGTGGTGTTAGAAGTAGGAGGCAGGCCCTGCCAGTACCTGGGATAGCCACAGTGGAAGACTGGCTCTGCCCTCCAGTTCCTGAAACCTGAACGCCCAGCCTTTGAGCAGCTGGGATGGGGCAGAGATGCACAGGCCTGGCTGCTCTCCAAGATGCCCTCTTCTCTGGCAGACACCAACCTAGCTGGTTAGACCTGTTCACCCTCCACTGTCCCCAGGCTCCCAGGCTGGGTCACAGGTTACCACTTGTGTCTTCCTCCCCTGACCAGAGAGGTAAGATTTTCGGTGATTGACCACATTTTTCCAGACAAATCCAGGGGAATTCCGTGCTTCTGAACTTAGGTACACATTCTGGAGGCTGAACTGAGATTTTGGCCTGCTTTGTCCTCCCTGTGTCGTGCTATGCATGGAATCCAGGACCTTAACATGCCAGGCAGGAACTCTACTCCTGAGCGCATTCTCCGCTCACCACTGACTTCTCAAATTTCATCTCTAGCTCCTCTCTATGTGGGCACACCCAATGTCCTAGACACCTCATTTTTACCATTTAATCAGTTCTACGATAGAAGGCTGCCATCTATACCTGGCCTCCAGGAGCCATCAACTGGCTGGTTCCCACTATGCAGCCATGACTCATGCTGACATCTAAGCCGTGGCAGGCTCTTTAGGAGGTGACCCACTTAGGAAAAACTATTGTAGGTCATCCAGGCTATGGAAGGACCCTGACTATGTGGCTTGCTTCTCATTTCCTTTCTTGTATATTTTCCCTCTGCTTTGAAACAGAGGGAAGTCCAAGCTAGCCTCAGCTTGCAATGTACACCAAGGATGACTTTGAATTCTTGATCCTTTTGCCCCTTCATTCTGAGTCCTGGAATTAGTGTTACCGCCATACCCAGTTAATGGGGAGCTAGGGATGGAACCCAGTGCCTCATGCATGCTAAGCAAGCACTCTACCAGCTAAGCTGCATCTCCAGTGCTCTTAGCTGAGGTATAGTCTCGCTTTGTAGCACAGGCTAGCTTCAACTTGGGTTTTTCCTGCCTCCACTCTGAGAGTGCTGGCTGATAGTGTGAGCAGCTATCTGAAGTCACTCCTGTGCTGTCCTTTACCCGTTTCTAGGAGACTGACATATGTATTCTTTCTGCTCAGGTTACTAAGGACATCATGGGAAGGCATAGTACATACTAAAAACTCAGTGGGGCATGCTTTTAGTCTCAGCACTCAGGAGGTGGGCGGGAGAAATGTGAGTTCGACCACCCAGGTATGAGATTCTTATCTGTAGAAAACAGCCAAAAAGAAAAAATGATGCTAGACACTGGGGCCAGGGTTAGAGGGAACTGTATTTGCCCCAACACTCAGATATTATGTTTATTTTTCTCTCTCCTTCCTCCCTCCCTCTCATCTTTCCTTTTTTCCTTCCTTCCTTTTTTTCATTTTGAGGATACAATTCTCACTATGTTGCCCAAGTTGGCTACAAAGTTAAGGGCTTGAGTGATCCTCCTTCCTCAGCCTTATGAATGACTAGTACCACAGGCAGGTACCACGATTCCAGCACCCCAATTTTTGTTTGTTTTAGACTGTGGCATTGATTCTCAGAGGTAAATGAAGTTGCTCATCTTTTGTCATTTTCTTTACCCAGGCTCAAAGACTTGGAAAGAGATGGCTTAACAGAAAAGGTAACTCCTCTTCCTTTAGGTATTTCCTTGTGTCTGTGCATGTGTTCACGCATGAGTACCTGTATGCAACTAGGTGCACGTAGAAGCTAGAGGTTGATGTCAGATATCTTTTTGGTCACCGTCCACTTCATTTATTAAGGTAGAGACTCACTGTGTTATATAAAGAAGAAAATCCCAATCGTTAAAGCCAGATGCTGAGGTGAAAACCTACTAGCTCAGAGGCAGAGAAAGCACCCAGCTGACCTTCCTACTCAGCTGATGTCCCTGAAGGGAAATAACTCAGCTGCTGTCCCAGAAGGAAAAAGCCAAAAGCCCTTTCTTTTCCATGCTGTTTAAATACCCTTCTCTCAATGTCCCTCCTTCTTGTTAAATTCCTGTCAGCTGGTTGCTTGCTGGCCTCCTGACCAAGGGTTAACTTTATTTAATCCTGTTTATAGAAAACTCTTGGATTAAAGGTGTATGCTAGCACCGAGCCACACTACAGTACTTGTTTACAACAAACAGAAAGCTCTTGGGTTAAAGGTGTGTGTTAGGGCTGAGCCACATGAAACAGAAAAACTGGGTCTGGTGGCACATGTCTGTAATCCCAGCCTCAGGGAGGCAAAGGCGGTGGACCTCTTTGAGTTTGAGGCCAGCCTGGTCTACAAAGCAAGTCCAGGATAGCCGTGGCTGCACAGACAAACCCTGCCTCAAACAAACAGGTTTTTGCGGTTCACAATCTCGAGGTTCACAGTAGGATCAAATACACTGAAACATCACTGAATGTGGAACTTGTAGGTTCAGCTAGTCTTAAGTGTCAGCTTGGTCTAGGAATCCCCTGTCTGAATGTTGAGATTACAGGCTGGCTACTGTGTCTACCAAGCTTTTATGCCAGTACTGGGCATCTGAACTCTGGTCTTCCTGCTTGCATGGCAGTGCTTTAATGACTATACTATCTCCCAGGCCCCTAGTTTCTTTCTGAGGCAGAATGGGATGACCCTGAAATCACTATAGATAGTTTAAACTGTTCTTAAAGTTACAGCAGCCCTCCTTGTCTAAGGAAGTGTGGAGATCTCGGGCATCTTATACCACACCTAGCTTGTGTTTAGTTTTTAGCTGAACCAAGGCTGCCTAGCAGCCAGCTACTGGGGCAGTCAGGCATTTAAGTCCTGTATTAGTTTGTTAATTGCTAGTTTGGGAGTTTGGGGGTTCCTCAGCTGTGTCCTTCCCACAGGAGTGTGTGAAAGAGAAATTGAACTTGTTGCATGAATTCCTGCAAACAGAAATAAAGAGCCAGTTATGTGATTTGGAAGCCAAATTACATAAAGAGGAATTGTCTGAGGTAAGTCTGTTCTGTTTCTCAGTTTCTAGGAAGCCACCTGCTCCCAGGGGATGGTCTGTGACCCGGGAGGTAGAGGCATCTGTGTCCTATGATGTCTTCCTACTAAGTTATTCTTTCCTGTTATAGGAGGGCTACCTGGCTAAAGTCAAATCCCTTTTAAATAAAGATTTGTCCTTGGAGAACGGAACACACTCTCTCACCCGAAAAGCCAACGGTTGTCCAGCCAACGGGAGCCGGCCAAGCCGGAGGGCAGAAATGGCAGACTCAAACCAATCCCCCAAAACCGGACCCAAGCCTCGGACACCTAAGAGAAGCAAGTCGGACAGTGAGACTAAGCGTAAGGACACATGGCTGTTTACAGCTGTTTGCTTGTTCTGGGTTTTCTGGCTGTTCTTGAGCCTGTGTCTGTACAGCTCAGGCTAGCCTTAAAACTGTCCTCCTGCTTCAGCCTCCCGAGTGCTACCTTGCCTATCTCACTTGACTTGTTTCCATCTCGGAGGCTGTGGTTCAGTTGAAGGGCCAGTCTGTCTTGAACCCTTGGCGTGTACCACATGTGTTCTAGGCTGAGAAGGAAGTGTAAGCACATGCTGGCATTGAGCTGCGCCCTGATTCTCTGGGTTCTTACCCTTCCTTTCCTTGTGCGCTGTCTGTCCTTGCTTTTGCAGTGCCAGGGATGGAACCTAGGACCTGCAGTTGCTAGGGAAGGGCACATCTATCTGCCAAGCCTTGTGGGGAGGGTTCGCTGGGGTGTTCCTGGTGCTAAAGATGGAGCCCAGGGCTCTGTACATGCTGTCCGTACTGAGCTCTGGTTTCATTTTCTTTCTACCTAGCTTTACGCACACGGAGGGGTCCCCACGTGAGATTTCAGTTTGGGTTTTTTGATTATGATGGTATAGACATGGTGCATGGCCACTACAAACTATTCTTGGATTCTGGGTTGTATTTTCCTGGGCTGTATGATGCTGTTGCCAGATACTGAGCAATGGCAGCTCTAAGGGGGCTGTCTGCTGACCTGGGCAAGCTGGTATGCAGTTTGTAGTCTAGACTGAAAGCCAAGAAGTGTCCGTTCTTGCAGCACCCGGCCATGTGCAGGCATTTGTTGAAGTACGCCATGTCCTTTTTCTATCTCCTGTTTTTAAACAGCTGAAGCTTCATCTAGTTCCACGGCTACAAGGAGAACCACTAGGCAGACCACCATTACATCTCACTTCATGAAGGGGTCAGTATGTAATGACTGGGATGTTGCACATTTCTCGGGGCCTGTTATTTTTGGAAAAACGTGAACGGAATCAGAGTGCCTTCTACAGATCACGAGTTATCTTTTTTTGTCTTCGTTTTAGTATTGAGGATAGACAGGTTAGGAACACTACCACTGAGCCATGACCCCTAACCTTTCTCTGGGGGAGTCTAGGCAGAGGATTTCCCACTGAGCCATACTGCATCCTGACATAGATGTCCGTTTTACAGGGTTTTGTTCACTAGACACTGACAAGCATTGCCTGTGAGCACCTCGTCTTTTTTCACTTTCTGAGACATCTTAAGGCGTACAGACACAAAGCTATAGCACAAGGAACACGAACCCTTATGCTCAGAGCTGGAGAGATGGCTCAGTAGTTAGGAGCACTGGCTGCTCTTGGGTCAGACTCAGCTTTGATTCTCTTCACCCACATGGTAGTTAATGACCATCTGCAACTCCAGTTCTGGTGATCTGCTGCCCTTCCTTCCACCCTCCTCGGGCACTGCAGGCATATACATGGTATACAGACATACATGCACGCAAAACACCCATGTACATAAAACAATAAAGAACCTTTATACTTCGCCACCAAGTAATAGAAAAATAAAGCATAATACTGTTTCCATACCATTTATAAACTATTTTTGTACTGGAACATTGCTCCAACCTCACGATGTTTGATTTTATAGATTTGTATAAACATACATATACATGTTTGGCTTTTGTTTACTTTCATTTGCATGAGTGCTTGGCCTGCATTTATGTCTGTGCACCACATTGTGCAGTGTCCGTGGAAGTCAGAGTGAGAGATGCCCTGGAACTGGAGTTAGCCGTGTTGGACCCTGCACCCAGGTGCTCTGTAAGAGGAGTGGGTGCTTTTAAGCACTGAGCCATCTCGCCAGCCCCATGCAAATGCTCCTAAACATACCCAAGTGTGTGTGTGTATCTCAGAACTAACAGTCTCCTCACCGTGCGCAGCCCCGCTAAACGGAAACCCAAAGAAGAATCTGAGAAGAGAATCCCAGATGAGTCTGATGCAGAGAGAGATCAGGTGGGCAGCCCTATTGACTCTGGACACTTACCTTGATGTATTTGCCTGCAAAGGGAAGAAAGGTGGTCTATCTACAAACAGACCACTTGGAGTAGGGGTGTTCCAGAGTGTGTGGGTTAGAGGGAGGGATAAGAGCTGTTGATGGAATGTACTCATATGGTGTTAGAGCCTGATGGGTTTGAAAAGGACAGGGCAGACCAGCAGGCTGGAGTCGTGTAACAGCTATTGCTGTAGTCTGGTCTGAAGGCATCAGGAGGCGGAGTTCTAGGTAGTCTATTTTTTTTCAATGTTGGGATCAAACCTAGGGCCTCACCCATCCTAGGTAAGCAGTGTGCCCTTGGACTACATACTAGGCCCCAGCGTTTGATATATACAAGTATATTGAGAGAGTATTTTGTAGCCCTGACTGGGCTTGAACTCTTGATCTTGCTGCCTCCACCTCCCAAGTGCTAGGATGACAAGTGTGTGCTACCATCATCAGCTAGTAGGCATCTTTATGTGTATGCTCTGGCTTTTTGTTTGTATGTGCACATGTATGCAGGGGTCCAAGGAAGCCAGAAATCCCTGATCCTGGAGCTAGAGTTAGAATTATGAGCCACCTGACATGGGTACTGGGAACCGAATTCCAGTCCCCTGGATGAGTACATTCCATCAACACCCGTAGTGACTGAGTCATCTCTCCATGCAGCCTGTCTATTTTGAGACAAGCTGTCACTGTGTCATCCAGGGTGCCCTGAAACTGTAGGTGTCCATGAACTTACAGTGATCCTCCTGTCACAGCTGCTTGAGTGCTGGGTTGCAGGTGGGCTAGCATGCCCGGCTCTTCCCACCCTGTTTAACTTGTGTTTGTTGTTGATGGACCTTTCAAATTAACGTCTTATTTTCTATTCCTCCTTCTGCCCAGGATAAGAGGCGCAGAGTCACTGGCATGGAGTGGTAAGAATCCTTCTCAGTTATAGAAATTACTTTCTGAAAAGTTGAAAGTTCTGTAGTAAGTTTCCTTGGCAACTGTAAACCTGTTAAGGGTGTTTGAATTTGGGGCTGAATATTAATCTTTCAATTTATGTAGAATTCTCCCTCATCACAAAATGAGTTGAGGTCTGGGTTGGAAGTTCTCCCTCAGCTCAATATTTGATAAGAGAGCACTTAACTGTCACAGCCCTGGGTGGCGATTGCTCTTGGTAGAGGAAGTTGGGCTCATGAAGCTGCTTCTGGGGCCTGAGCTTTCTGATGTCCTGCCTGTATAATCTGCTTTGCCTTAAAGTGGTGCTGGAGTTTCTGTAGTGAAACTGGAAAGAGTAACGCTGGACCCCCAGATGTGTCAGGAAGAGCCAAGTGAACAGGTAAAGCTCCTTCAACTGCTTCTTCCCTGAGCACTTCTCTCTGGTTCCAGGAATGAGGTGGAGGTGTGGAGAGCAGAGGAGGGGGGTGGGTGACGGCTGATCTGGGAAGCCTGGACTGAAGGTCTTTATGGAGGTCTCCCCATTGAGTACAGAAGGTGTTGGAGGTCCAGTGGCACCATCCAGATACAAAGCTGCCTTCCTGGGCTGGGTCAGTGGCAGAGCATTTGCGTAGCGTGCTTGAGGCTCTGGGTTCCATCCCCAGTACCCTAAACAAAAAGAAAACCTATCTAACATTGCCCCATGGAAAGAACTTGATCAGTTCTTTCCTTGAAACCAGCACTGCTGGAAAGTGAAGTTGAAGGCTCTGAGCTGCACAAATTATTTGTTTAGCAGCTAAGGCCTTGATAAATTTTACGATTTTGTTTTTATAGGCCTAGCATAGTTGGAGTACTTGCTTGACATGCATTCAGCCTTGGGTTTCCTCATCTCCAGGACAACAAAGAATTTCCAGTCGTGCTAACAGTCCTAGAACTTGGAAGTAGAGGTTATCCTCTGCCACATAGCTAGTTTAAGACCAGCCTGGCCTACATGAGACTACCGCAAAAAGCAAAGAAATAAAACTAAAAATTGTTTATTACATGTATTGTGTCTGTTAGGGTCCACACATGTGGATGTCAAAAAAACAACTTTTAGGGTTTGGATCTTTTCATCATGGGGCCTAGATATATCAGAGCAGGTCATCTGTCTAGATAGGAGTGCCTTCAGCATTTATCTTGCTGGCCCTGGATTTGGCTAAGTTGAGAGAACTCCAGCTCGGGTCATTAGACCTACATGGCAGGCCCTTTTGCTTGCTGAGAGATTTCCCTAGCAGCCCTTCAGAGTTCACTTTTGTGTGTGTGCTGTAGCACCTCTCCAGCGGGTCTAAGAACGTGTTTGCTGTCTGTGGAGTCCACCAAAAGACAGCTGTTTTTATTCTATTTTGGCTTTTTGAGACAGGGTTTCTTTGTGTGGAACAGAACCTGACGGTCCTGGAACTCCACCTGTAGGCCAGACTGGCCATGAACTCGGATCGACCTACCTCTGCTGCCCGAGGGTTGGGACTAAAGGCGTGTTGCCACCACTGCTAGGCTTTAAGTTTTGTTTTTTTTTTTTTAAAGGAAAAAGAGTTAGAGTTTAATAAAGATACTTTAATATGGGCTTATGTGAGAGTGTTGAGAATGACAACAACCTGGAGCATAGGTGTGGCTCCCTCAGAATCGGTAAAACAAGTCCAAGTGTGGGTCTCCGCTCCAGGAGGAGCCATGCTCACCGATAGCGTTCGCCCAAGCAACCTTACTAACTAGAATCTAGTAGGATCATTGCAGGAATGCAGAACACACTGGGGAGTCAACTTTTTTCGTGGTGGTGGGGTGGTGCCGGTGCCAGGGTTCTCACTGTAGCTGACCTTGAACTCCGATCTGTAGACCAGCCTGGCTTTTTTTATTTTTTAATGAACTCTTCTTTCCTGTCTTAGGAAGATAACAAGAGACCCCGACGTCAAGCCAGAGAGCTGTAAGTGCGGCTGTCTTGCCTCCATGCCCTCCCTGTAGTGACATGCAGTTGCGGTACCACAGTTGTGAATAGGGGCTGGTACTGAGCGCTAACAGATTTCGTAGCTTGTGGGAAGAAGCTGAGAAAAGCCAGACCAAGCTAGCCTGGAGAGATGACTCGGTTAAGAGCACTAGCCACTCCAGAAGATCCTGGGTTCTGTTCTGATACCCACGTGGACCCTAACAACTGCCTGTACTCCAGATCCCAGGGATTCAATCTTCTGGCCTCCGCACATGTGGTACAGACACATGCTGGCAAAACACCCGTATGCATAAAAGATTACTAATAGCTGAAAAACAGACTTAAGGACCAATGGGATGGCTCACTGGGTAAAGGCGCTTGCCGCACAAATCTGACAGCTTGAGATCAACCTCTGGAACTCGCATGATAGAGAGAGACCCACTCCGGAAGGTTGCCTTCTGACTTCACATAAGTGTGGATGCTCGTACATCATACAGATAACTAGAGTCAAAGCTGGGTGTGGTGGGACACGTCCGTAAGCTCATCTTGGTAGGTTGGAGATTAAGGTAGGAGGGTTGCCAGGAGTTTGAGGCCAGCCTGAGCTACAGAGTGAGCCACTGTCTCAACACACACACACACAAACAGTAAGAAATAAGAGCATTCGGGTACACACCTTTAATCTAGCACTCAGGAGACCTAGGTGGATCTCTGTAAGTTCTGGATCAGCCAAGCTTCAGGCCTCCTGCGACTTTATAGATACTGTGCCTCAACAAAAAGGAAGTCTAACCACCCCAGCAAAGGCTCATATCACAGTAGCCTGTGGCCTTCTCCTGACTCAGACCTTGCCTCAGGGACTGCACTGCCATTGATCATGTGGGTGAGTGGTTGTATAAGTTACCTTGTAGGAATAGAGATGGCTCAGCCGTTAAAAGGCTAGGCTTACAACCAAAAATGAGTTGGCTTGTACTTGAGGTGTGCGGACAATCCCAAAGTGCAGCCACCATTGAACTCGCCTGGGGCTTGTTGACTGGCCGCTGATCCTGCAGGCAGTGGGCTAATTGTCCCATGGCTTAGTCTGCCTGAGCATAGTCCCGTAGCAGTGTAGGAGCTCATGCAAATAGTGCTGCTGGCCTTTTTAATATTTAATTTTGGTTGGATGTATTTGTTACTTTTTTACTCATTTATTGGAGACAAGTTTTCTCTATGTAGCCCTGGCTGTCCTGGAGCTCTGTAAGCCAGGCTGGCGTTGAACTTACAGAGATCCTACTGCCTCTGCCTCCAAAGTGCTGGGGCTAAAGGCGAGTACCCCTACCACCCGGCTTGTTTGGGTGTTTTTAATAGATAGGATTTCCTATGTATTTCAGGCTAGCCCATACTTGATTGATCTTCCTGCCTCAGCATCGGGGATACATGGATTATAGCCTGTTCTGCCACATCCAAAGAGAATTTTTTTATTTTTATTTTTTTGGCATGTGTCTTACCTGTGGATTTATGTAGTAGCTAGAGGCTGATGTGTCTTCCTTATTGGAATGCATCTGTTCATTCAGGCAGGAGCTTTCAATTGAACTCAGGTCACTGTAGGATTAGTCTTAATGAACCTGTTTGTTCTGGGGCTTCGTCACAGACTTCTAAACACTGGGATCAAAGGCAGATTACCCTGCCAGGCCTGCCCAGCCAGTGTTTGTGTAGGTGCTGGGCAATCTGAACTCTAGTCCTTACCTGAACTAGTCTCCCAATCTCAGAGACAGTGGTCTTGGGTGTTTTGTTTTGTTTTTTAAACTTCTGTTAGCACTCATTTGAGTGATTCGAACATTGAAGGCCCACGTGGAGAGGACAGCCAAGTATCTGACCCACATACAGGTGGGCAGGGGTGGGGCTGCTGCTGCAGAAGCGTAAGGACATGGGGCTCGTGCGTGAGGCCAGCTTTTTGTGCTGATGCTGGCCACACTCCGCTCATTTCATCGAAAGTGTTCACAGGGCAGGTGCAGACAGTCTTGCCATCTGATTATCACTCATTTGAAGAGCTGAGGGGTGTGGCTCATAGGCCCAGGCTGTGTACAGGTATATTTATCTAAGACTGTACGTGCTATATCTTGCCTGCAGAGGCGAGAGGACAGCTCTCAGGGTTCAGTTCACTCTTCCCATCATGGATTGTGGGGATTGAACTCAGATCATCAGGCTTATGTGGCAAAGTCTTCATCTGTTCCGGCATCTGATGGGTCCCAATTGAGTACTTGTCATCAGTTCTTGGTGCACTAGGTTTGAGCCCTAATTCTGCAAAAATACATAATGTAAAATCATATAAAGGATAAACAGGTGAAGGATAGGAAACGTGGCCTGTTCTTGAGCTCTAAGAAGAGACCAGTTAAACCCTCCTCTTGACTGCTTGGTGGTGCCTGAGCCTTGGTGACCAGTTTTCTTGTGTGAGATTGTTTTGTTTGTTCTTTTATGTGGCAGAACATCAAGGCAGAGATCGAGGGAGGAACCAGACAGAGAAGCAAGTCCAGGAACTCACAAGGACATGGATGATGACAAAGAAGAAAAGGCAGAGTCCTTATCTATCTTACATGGGCCTTGTCTGTGTGGCAGAGATGGTACTGGGCAGGGCTCTGGGTGCAAAATCTACCCCACTCCCTACTCGGGCAGGTCTGCCTGGCCTCTTTTGGGTGTTGACTATCCGTGCATGTCGGAGCCTGTCAGTTCAGCAAGCCTGCTCCCTGAAGTCTGAAGTTCAGCTCTACCTCTTTCTCCCCTCTACTTGCTCAACTGAGCACTCTGACAACCGAAAACAAGCCTGGCAAAGTGGTACGCAGCTGTAATCTAGCACCAGTAGGGTGGAGGCAGGGCCAGGAATGTGTTTTTTATAGTCCTTACTTGCCTTTCTTTATAAGCCAGCTCCTTCCTGTGGCGCTAAAGCATACAGTTGGAGGGTGGTGTGAGGATTCTTTCAGTGAAGGTTGTCGTGTGCACAGCCCAGTGTTTGGCTGGGTCCTCATGTCCTTCAGACCCCCTCTAATGCATACATGTTGCCTAGTGCCCTGTGAATGCTGTTCATGTTACTGTTACAGTATTCAGGGAATAGGACAAGGACAGTCTGTGTGGGCAGAGGACAGTTTTCTGAGCCTTTTCTATTTGTGGTTGGTTGACTCTCAGGGACATGGAAGACTGCCCTAGGTGCCAAGGCCTCTGATTGGGTACAGTGGTCAGTCTGTGGCTTCCTGCTTTATGGGTCTCTAGAGCAGCTGGTGAGGCCACAAACTCACATCTTGAGTCTCCACCTTAGGAGATGCTTGGGTAATGTCCACCTGGTTTCTCCCAATTGAAATTTAGAGAGTGGAGCATGAGCCCAGGCCAGCAGGCTTGTAAGTTTTCTCACTGCTGGCCTGCCAAGAGCAGGCAACAGGCAAACCTCTGGTAATTGTGCCCAGAGTGCAGTGATTATTTCTGTGACTCACTTTCTTTGCCTAGATGCCAGTGGGTCACTGTAAGTGCTTGCCTCAAGGCAGGGAGCTTTTGTGTACCGCTTTATTTTCATGTGAGTGTGTGTGGACATCAAGAGGACAGCTTGTAGGAACTGGTTCTTATCCACCATGTGGTTCCCTGCGATTGTCAGGCTTGTTTGCCAGTGCTGAGTTGTCTTATTGGCTAGCTCTTGGTTTGGGATGGGTTCTTGATATGGAATCAGGATGGCATCAAGCTTGTGTGTCAGCTAGCCTGAGTACCTCACAGTTGCCTGTGGTAGGATGTGGGAGGGTTGAGGTTAATACTCAAGATGTTGATGTGCATAGACTCATACCAGATGGGCTTATCAGTAAGGTACTCTTCCTTTACAAGCTCAGAAAATGCTGGACTGCCTGTGTCTAGTGTGTGCTTTCTGTGTTTGAAACTGTATCACTATGTAGGGAAGGATCACCTTGACGCCTTCACTCCAGCCCCAGCGCAGGGATCACCACTCCCCAGGATATCATGCATGCTTGGCAGGCACTCCACCCACTGAGCCCCAACCCCTGTTCTGGTTTTTTGAGGCAAGGTTTCACTATGTAGTCTTGGCTGGCCTGAAACTCATTGTATAGACTAGGTTGGCTTCAAATTCAGAGCTCCACCTGCCTCTGCCACCCAAGTGATGAGAGTAAAGGTGGGTGTCGCCATGTTCAGCTGTGGTTTTGTTTTTGTTCTTAAGGCAAGTTCTCATGTTGACTTGGACAGAAAGAGGAGGCCTCCTGCTTCATCCTCAAGTGCTAGGTTACTGCATGACCGCCGGGACTGGCTTAGAAAGATCTTTAGTGCTGTGGATTGTGGGAGAAATAGTAGTACGAGCTTGAAGCCTCTAGTCTCCCCACTTTGGTCCAGGAGAAAATTTGTTTTCTGTTGTTCAGAACCAAGATGCTGAACCTATATTCTGCTTGCATTCACCCTGTGGCCTCTGAAGTAACGTTTTCCCTTATTTCTTCCTTTGTCTGCTGTCAGGATAAAAGAAGGCCCAGCCTCAGAAGTCAGCTCAGAGATCTGTAAGTGTCAAAAGTGTTTGTGCCTTGCTGTGCTGTTAACTCCTAAAGTCTCTGCTAGGGAGAGCATTGGAGTAGACAGGGAAAACAGGACAGACTTGGGGTCTGGCGACACTGGGCTTGTCTGCTGTCTTGCTCAGTTGTATGTGGCACACAGCTCCATCCCCTAGCTCAGGAACCAGGGGCGAGGGGTGTCCCCTGGGCCACCTACAGACCTTTGAGAAGGACTCTTCCATTCAGAGGCTTCATGATCGTTTGGTTTGGGAGTGGGGTGTTGAACTGTGTCTCATGGAGCCCATGCTGATCCGAAGCCTCCACCTTCCTGGGGCTGAGATGACAGGTGTGCACCACCATGGTCCCGGAGTCTGTGTGTGGGTTTATGCCCGCGTGTGTCTGTGCACCGTGTGTATGCAGTGCCCTCGGATCTTCTGCGATTGGAGTAACAAATTGTCTAGACACCTGAGAACAGAGCCTAGGTCCTCGGGAGAGCAGCCAGTGCTGCTCACTGTTCTCTAGACCCATAGACTGAAAAACAAACCCCAAAGTTTTACTTAAATATGCATGTCTGAATTGGTTACATGCATGAGGTGCTCTGAGGCACAGAAAGGTTATTGGATTTCTTGGAGCTGGAGTCACAGGCTAGAGTGAGAAGTCATGGGTGCTGGGACCTGAACTTGGGTCCTCTGGAAAAGCAGCAAGCACCCAACTGCTGAGCTGTTTCTCCCTGTCAGTGCTGAGAATCTAATGCTACCAAGCACTTTACCACTGAGCTGTGTCCCTGGCTGGATTTTTTGAGGCAAGATATCAAAGTATTGCCCAGGCTAGCCTGGGATTCATGCTCCTGCCTTCGCCCTCTAAGTATTACAGTTGCGAGTGTGAACTACCATACGAGGTGATGCTTGCTTCTATGTGTGTTTGTGGCTAGCCAGGAGGTTGACACAGGGTCTCTCACTGGACCTGGAGCTCACCGATATGGCCATACTAGCAGGTCAGTAAGTCCTAGGGATGCCCCTGTCTCTACCTCCGCAGCACTGGGGTTATGGGCATGTGCCTGCTGTGCCAGCTTTCTGTGGATGCTGGTGACCAAGCTCAGGTCCTTACACCCGTAAGGCACCTTAGGCTGAGGTGTTGAAGTGGGCATGCTGGAGTGGGTTTTTCAGAGCCAATGTTTGACGTCTTACTTCTTTACAGAGCCACCAAACGGAGACCCAGTGAAGCAGAATCGGAGCAGGCAATTGCAGAGATTCCTGAGGACAGAGATGAAGATGAAATGGTAGGAGCATTGGTTCTTTCTCTTGCCTTTCAAACAACTCTTAATGGTATGTGTATGGGTGTGTGCCTGCATGTATATCTGTATGCCATATTTGTGCAGTGCCCACAGAAGCCAGAAGAGGGTGTCAGATCACCTGGAACTGCGTGTGGGTGCTAGGACTTGAGCTAGGTCCTCTGAAAGATCAGCCAGTATTCTTAATCCTGAGCTAAGCTTTACTTTATTATTTACTTCAATTTTTTTATTTTTTTGTTTTGTTCCAGACAGGATTTCTCTGTACTGTTGATTGTCCTGGACTCACTTTGTAGACCAGGCTGGCTTTGAACTCTGAGATCCACCTGCCTTGGCCTCCCAGAGTGCTGGGATTAGAGGTGTGTGCTACCACACCTGACTTTTTTTTTTCCCCCCTTGGTATGGATGTTCTCCCTGCATGTATATTACATGAATGCCTGGTGCCCATGCCCATGGAGGCAGAAGAGAGCATTAGATCCACAGGAAGTGGACCTGCAGATAGTGAGCTGTCAAAGTCTAGCTTTGAAGGGTCTAGGGGAGAAAGCTGAGGAAGGAAGTAGAGTGGGAAATTGGGGTCATGATAAACTCAGAAGTAGTTCTACTTGGATTTGAATTCCAGACTTAAGAGCTGGTCCTTTACCAACTGAGTCGCCCGAGGCTTCTGTTTAATTTATTTTGTTTATAATTAATTTTATGTGTGAAGGTGTCAGATCCCTTGGTATTGGCGGTACAGACAGTTGTGAGCTGCCATGTGGGTGCTGGGAATTGAACCTGGCTCCTTTTGAAGAGCAGTCAGTACTCTTAACTTCTGAGCCAGCTCTCCAGCCAGGAGACAGGTCTGATTGTGTATCCCAGGCTGACTTTAAACTCCAGAAGTCTTGGTTGCTACATGCATGCCACGACACATGCACGCGCAAGATAAACAAATGTAAATTTTTAAAGATTTATTTACCTTAATGTAAAACGGTGTATATGAACACTGTTTTCATGCATAGCAAGAAGAGAGGATCAGATTCCATTATAGATGGTTGAAAGCCACCATGTGGGTGCTGGGAATTGAACTCGGGGCCTCTGGAAAAACAGCCAGTGCTCCAAACCGCTGAGCCATCTCTCTAGTCTGACAAATGTAATTTTCAAACTTCTTTAGAGGAAAGGACTTGCTCTGAATAGAGCGTATCTCGTCTGCTCCTCCTAGTCTTTGAGGGTTTATTTGTGTTATTGAAACAAGGTCTCTTTATAAACATAGGCTGGCGTCTCTAGTATAGGACATGGCTGTGTGCCCATGGCTTGTCTGCTGTGTTTTTGTTTTTAACAGCATAAACTGACTTTCATTAAGATCTAGACTAGATGCAGTTATGTGCTACTTAATGACCAGATTATATTCCAGGAAATTGTAGCCTGTGCAAGGCTCTGAGTTCATACCCAGCACTGCAAAAGGAATTGTTAGGTGATTTTTTTTTTTTTTCCCTAACAAGAAAAAATTGTAGCACAGTTAGCACAAACAAGATGCTATGGCATTACTGGATGGTCCCGGATCTGTCACTGTCATGGTCCACAGCTGACCAAAACGTCACGTGGCTCATGACTGTATGCGGTTCAGATTTGTTACAGATGATGTAGCAGTAACATTCAGCCCGGGTTGTAATTTGTGGAACATGTTTTGTGCTTTTATAGCTTCTTGATTGTCTCTTCTCTGGCCTATTTCTTGCTATTTCTTACTGTCTATCCTTTCAGCCGCTTGAATCACTTCTTTTTAAGTATGGGAATGAGAGCCAAGGCTCTGCCTTGCCAGGCAAGTGCTCGGCTACTGAAGCCCACACTGTCATTCTAACCCAGTGTTTTTATTCTTTGTTTTTGGTGTTTTTTGAAACAAGGTCTTACTCTGTGGTCCAGGTTACCTCGGTGCCCTGTCTTAATGTACTGACTGCTGGATAGACGTGGGCCACCATGCCTGCTTCACCTAATGTCTTTAGTGTTAGCTAAAACTGAGTGGGAGCTGCAGAGTGCAAAAAGCTCCTCTCCTTTATCTGTTTGCAGGAATTTGAAACAGCTGTCCTTTGTATGTAGCCTGTCTTGGCAGCTTGAACCATATTTATTTTCTCGTTGCTTGCAATAGTGGGTGTCTGGAGCTCAACAAACCTCCATCGATAGTTGCTAGTGAGACTAGTTGCTAGGGGTGACTGTGTAGCCTGTGCAAAGGTCTGGATTCCATACCCAGCACTGCAAAAGGAAGGGGGGATAAAAAAAAGTTGAAAAGTTGAGAGGGAGCCAGGCATGGTGGAGATATGGCTGCTTTCAAAGCACCCAGGACGCAGAGGTAAGTTCGAGGTTGTTGTAGTGAGCTCCAGGACAGTCAGTGGTGCATGCCTGCGACCCCTGGTCCACTGTGTTTCCAGATCTTCCAAAAAAACAGCAGCAGCTCAACATCTGCAGGAGACTGGGCCAGCCAGATCCAGAACCTGGGAAACCAGACTGCTCCATATTTACATATATTTGGATTACATATTTGAAACACATAGGTTACATAACAACAGTTGGTCAACAGCGATCACAGTTCTGACAGTGGTCCTGTAATTATCACTTAGTGCTGTCGTAGCCACAATACATCGTTTCTGGTATGGTCCTAATTTGAACTGTAAAAACAGTGCAGAAGATGCAGGGCATGGTGGCACATACTGATAATCCCAGCATCAGGAGGCTGAGGCAGGAGTATCTAGAATTCAGTGTCAGCCTGGGCTATGTAGCCAGACAATTTTGAAAAGAAAATTAATTGAAGACTTACTTGACAGTCTGAGGGCAACTTGAAGTAAGCATACCAACTAGCCTACCCACCTTTCCTAGGAAAAGGATGTGTACAGGAAATGCAACGGTAACACGGGTGTCAGAGTAGTGCTGCCTCCACATGCTTTTGTGAAAGCCGTCACCCAGGGGTGTCTGTGCCTCTGGAGCCAGGGTGCTTAGGTGGGAGGGAAGTGAGGCCATGGATCCCACAGATCTGTCATCATATGGAGTGGTGGTGCCAGAGTTCACTCTAGTTCCTTTACTTACTGCTTTTAAGGTTGCCATTCTAAATCTGTCTCAAAAACCAAAACAGAAAAGGCCTATCTTTGGATCAAGACCTCACTGTTGTTAGGACCGTGTTAAACCTGAGTACCTCCCTAAGGCCCTGGCTCCTAATTAGTTCGTGCTGGCGTGGGGGGCAGGGCTTATTTATTCTTTGTTTCTCGAGACAGTGTTTCTCCCTGTAGCCCTGGCTGTCTTGGAACTTGCTCTGTTGGTCAGGATCAATAGCCTCAAATGCAGCGATTTGTCTGTTTCTGCCTCCTTACGAGTTCTTGGATTACAGGCATGTCCCATCACTGCCTGGCGTTCTCCCTCTCCCCCTTCTCTCCCTTTCTCTCTCTCTCTTTCTCTTGAAATAGGGTCTCACCAAATATCCCAGGCTGACCTTTAACTCATGGTCCTGCCTTAGGCTTCTGAGTACTGGGGTCCAGGCAGACTTTTCTTTTTTGGTTTTTTGAAACAGGGTTTCTGTTTTAGCTCTGGCTGTCCTGAACTTTTTATAGACCATGCTGGCCTCGAACTCAGAGATCCATCTGCCTCTGCTTCCCAGGGTGCTGGGATTACAGGCGTGCATCAGACTTTTCATGGGATTAGGACATTGGCATGATTTGGGCCTTATTACCTGACCGTAACCACCTTTCTTGAGTTTTGTGACACTCACTTATAGGAAGTTATTAACTATAAATTGCCATCTAAGCTGAAGAGTTGTCCTGACTGTTTCTCTTGCTCCCTCTGTTTAGGAGGAGAAGAGACAAAAAATGACACCTGAAGAATCGTAAGCACTTAACCTTTTCCAAACATAGCAGGTGATGGTGGTAGACAGTCCCAGAAAGAGGGGTGAGAGATGGCTGGGTGAACTGCCATAAAGACAACCTTAGCTTTTTGTGGGAGTGGATACCAAGATGCTGCTTCTGCTGGGCACATTGGTAGAGGACCCCTTAGACGTCAATGCACTGACAGTCACCGTGGTTAATTGGCACCAACGTGCACAGGGTGGCTTAGGAAGAGGTAGTGCAGGGCTGGTGGTGGTGATTTTGAGTCTGTGAGATAGCCAACAACCTTGTGCTTCCTTCCAGAGTGGAGAAAAAAGCCACTCGAACCAAAGCAACTGTGATCCCAAAGGTAAGGGCACCTCCAGCAGTAGTACGGCAGTTCCCAGGTGTTAGAGAGCTGCCCTGTGACCACGCATGTTCTTTTCCCACAGGTCAACCCGCCACGGTGCCCCCAGTGCGGCCAGTACCTAGATGACCCTGATCTGAAGTACCAGCAGCACCCTGAGGATGCTGTGAGTCCCACTCTGCCCTTAACCTTTCATCCCCTGCCTCCTGTATACCCATGTCTCACTGTCCCCTGTCCTTCAGGTGGATGAACCCCAGATGTTGACAAGCGAGAAATTGTCCATCTTTGAGTCCAACGAGTCTGGCTTTGAGAGCTACGAGGATTTCCCCATGCACAGGCTGACCTGCTTCAGGTAACCACCATGCTTGGCTGCCTGTGGTCCTGTCCTCCTGGTGGGCACCCATAGTCAGGGCATCCAGGTGTGATCCTCGGTCCTAACCACAGGGTTTCTCAGGCTGCTCTCCTCTCACAATAGCCAAGAAGCTGATGGTCAGGTAGACGTCAGCCACAAGTACAAACTTGGTTACTGCTGTTTTCTGTTTTGAGATGGGGGTCTCACTTAAGCAGCCCAGGCTGGCCTTCAACTTGATTAGGTAGTCATGGATGACCTTGGTCTTCTGGCCCTCGAGTGCTAACACTACCGGTGTGTGTAGTGCTGAGCCAACCCAGACCTTCACTGACGCTAGGCAACCACTTCACCAGCTGAGCTACATTTCTAGCCACGGTTTTTGGTTTTGTTCGTTTGTTTTTCGAGGCAGGGTTTCTTTGTGTAGTCTTGACTGTCTTGGAACTAGCTCTTTAGATCAGGCTTGCTGTGAACTCAATAGTGATCCACCTGCCCTCCAAGTGCTGGGATTAAAGGTGTACACCACCACCATCCAGCCTGGTTTTTGTTTTTTGAGACAGGTTCTTTAACTCACCCAAGTGACTTTGAACTCCTGTTATCCCTAGTGTTAAAATCCATGTGTCATCACTGAGCCTTTTTTTTTTTTTTTTTTTTTTTTTTTTTTTTTTTTTTTTT
>NW_026586173.1:14171474-14210117 GCF_907164565.1 Psammomys obesus
TTTTTTTTTTTTTTTTTTTTTTTTTTTTTTTTTTTTTTTTTCAAATTGGGACATATGTAGCCCTGGCTTGGACTCTTGAAATTCATCAGGCCATATCCACCTGCCTCTGCATCCTCAGTGCTAGGATTAAAGGTGTGTGCCACCGTGCCTGGTGCTAAGCTAGCTTTGTTGTGGCCGTCCTAACACCTTTTCACAGTGCTGGGGATAGAACCGAGGGCCTCCTGCACACTAGGCAAGTGATCTGACCCTGAACCGCACCCCTAGGTTTGTTTGCTGCTTTGTGGTTGGTGCAGCTTTGTGTGTTAAATCTTCAGAATGTCCCATTCTGAAGCTCATCCTTGTGCTCCCACAAGGACCAGCTCTGTGCAGAGTGCCAAGAAACACAGGTAGCAACACAGCCTCGCCTAGACCAGTGAGAGTGCTCGGATATTTGGAAATACTTGTGACCCAAACCACTTTGGATTTGTGCTGTTTTGCAGTATGTGTGTGTAGATCACAAGGTATCCTGAGATTTTCACATCTAGGCATGACACTAGGGTTCAGAGGCATCTCCTACTACAACCTAGAGAGGATCCTCTTAGCTGGCTGCTTTGGAGTGAGCTATCCAGACCAGGCTAACTGAAGTTTTGGTGATCCTACCTCTGCCTTTTCAAGTGCTGGAGTTATAGGCATGCCCCGCCATATATAGCTCAGACAGTATCTCCTTAGTGAACTCTCTAATAATCTGTTTGGAAGGGTCAAAACAGCAATTCCCCTGTGCTTTATGCTTATATTGGGATTGTGGGTTTGGGGATTAGTGATACTCAGCCTAACAGTTCTAGCTAATAAGGCAAGCCTTAATGACTGAAGCAAAGTTGTGGTCAGAATGAAGGTCTGACATGAAGAAAGGCCTTAGCATGAAGGCTGTTGGGGCACAGTGAGGAGGCAGAGGCCCTTGGCATATGGTCAGTTTTCCCGAAGTCTTGGGCTTGGGCTAGTCCTGCTCTGGCTGTGGACAATAAATGTAGAGGCCGTAGTGGCTGATGGAGAAACAGTGTCAGGATGTGACTAGACTGGGACAAATGAGTTTTTCAGGGTTGTCTGTGGCAAAGGCTCCCTCAGGAACACCCATTAACATCCCAGTAGGTATTATTTCTGGGTGTTCTTTGATGTTGAACCTTATTATGGCCTGGAATTCTAGGGCCATTTGGATCAATATCCCTGATTTGTGGCTCTACTACTCCCTCGAAGTTGGTTTAAACATTGATTCCCGTAAAGGGTACTGTCTGGCAGTGATCTCGAGAGCCAGGCCCTAATAGGCAGGAGACCTCTGAGGGGCCAGTTAAAGCCATAGCTGTCAGCTGTGGGTCCAACTGTGGTATCCTCAGAGAGCTGAGGCCTAAACTTCATTCAGTTGTACAGCCTTCTTCCAGGTAGGAAAGATGTTGAGGGCATGCAGCTCTTGTGCTAGAAATCAAGAGTCATAAGGGATTCCACCCTTGGCCAAGTGTGGCTGGTGGACCCAAACCATGGGCATGATCAGGCCTGGTACTTGGATGGTTTTCGGTCTGGAGAGCTAACTCAACACTCAGCTCCAGCCTGGCTCCCGAGACCTATGTAGGGCAGCTCGCAACCAGCCACTTACTGCTCCAGCTTCAGAGCACTTCTCTTGGTATGTGCACTTGTCGTACAGGAGGGGAGTGAGACACAGTTGGGTGATAGACAGTGTTGGCAAAGATATTGCTGAGCCCAGAACCTCCCTTAGTCCGGGTACCTTGAGTCTGACAGTGATTTACGGCCCTGTGTGTTGGGTCGGGTGGTAAAGTGATGTTTGTTGCCTGTCCAGCGTATATTGCAGTCGAGGCCACCTGTGTCCTGTCGACACTGGTCTAATTGAGAAGAACATTGAACTCTACTTTTCTGGTGTTGCCAAAGCAATTTATGATGAAAACCCGTCTGTGGAAGGTACGTGGAATGTTAAAAGGTTTTTTGTTTCAAGAAGCAAGCAAATTTAGAAGGCAAGAATAACCCATGGGAGGTACTGATTTGAGGGAGAGCTTGAAATTCTGCCTTTAACTGAGCAAAGTGGCCCTGAGGAGAGGCAGCATGCTGGCTGGGTCTTCCTGGCTGGGATGTGAGTCACTGTGATTAGTCTTTTTCTTACGGAAAGTCATTTTCTTCACAGGTGGTATTAATGGCAAAAATCTTGGGCCGATCAATGAGTGGTGGATCACTGGCTTCGATGGTGGTGAAAAGGCGCTCATTGGCTTTAGCACCTGTAAGTGTCTGCCCAGTCACAGGTGTCCTGGAACCTCCTACCTGTCTAGGCTTGGGGGACTTGGTATGGGGAGGTTTCATCAGGCCTGGGAGGATCTGGTGACTTGTGTTATCATGACTGTCCTAGAAGTGGACCCTCTGGTTGTATGACAGTCAAATGCTTACAGTTCCAGTGGTTCCAAATCTTAGCTAAGTCCTCTTTTCAACTGGCTCCGGCAGGCCCAGGTGGAACTAGCTAATGGAGAAATTGAGCTGTTGGGGTTTGGTTATGGTTGTTTGGTTTGGTTTTAGGTTGTAGAATAAACTTTAGATTGTTCTGGAACCTCAGAAGACTCATACTTGCCCTGTTTTCTAGCTTGGAGGCCATCAGATTGAGATGTCCTTCATTTTTTTCTTTTTCTGCATTTATTGTGTGTGGGTGAGTGTGTGTACCATAGCATGAATGTGGGGTCAGAGGACAACTTGTAGGAGTTTTTCTCCCCCTACCATCTGAGTCCCTAGGATCAAACACAGGTGCCTTTATCTGCTTGCGAGAAGTGCCTTTTTCTGCTGAGCCATCTAACTGGCGCTGAACCAACTTTTTAAAATGTTTGACATTCTGAACCCAGCAGATCCCTGTTGCTACTCAGGAGGCTGAGGAAGTTCAGGCTTAGCCTGGGTAACATGACAAGATCCCATTACTTAAACCAAACAGCCGTCTGCATAAATGACAGGCGCTGGAGGAAACACAGATGCTGATCACCCTAACTGACCATCCCTCCACATTCTTTAAAACCAAGTGCTGTGTTCTTCCCAGCATTTGCAGAATACATTCTGATGGAACCCAGCCCAGATTATGCGCCAATATTTGGGCTGATGCAGGAGAAAATTTACATCAGCAAGATTGTGGTTGAGTTCCTGCTAGGCAATCCCCATGCCGTCTATGAAGACCTGATCAATAAGATTGAGGTAAGAGCTTTGCCTTCTCTGTGATGGTTTTTGGATCCATATATATACAACATGGGTAATGCTAGAAAAAACTACGTTTGGGATCTGCAGAACCTTCCACTATCACTAAAAGAGACTTGATAGAAGGCCTGGGGCATAGCTCAGTTGTAGAGCCCCTACTAGAATCCCCCAGTGAGGGTCTGGGGGTGTGTGGCTTAGTAGTTAGTACACTGCTTGCCTAGCATGCATGAAGTACCCTCCCCCAGCATTACAAGGAAGCAAAATATTAGCAACATCTGATCTCTTTCTTCCTCCTTGAAGACCACTGTCCCTCCTTCTGCCATTAACCTGAACCGGTTCACAGAAGACTCCCTCCTGCGCCATGCCCAATTTGTGGTGAACCAGGTAGAGAGTTATGATGATGCCAAGGATGAGGATGAGACACCCATCTTCTTGTCTCCTTGTATGAGAGCCCTGATCAATTTGGCCGGGGTCACCCTGGGACAGAGGTAAGGGTGTAGAATCAAAACAGAGGCTTGAGACCAGAGAAGGCAATTTCCTGTGTTCGGTTCCCTAAAATGATGGTCATCTTTCTCAGGCGAGCTGAGAGGCGCAATATCAGCAAACATTCTGCCAAGGAGAAGGACAAAGGGCCCACAAAAGCCACCACCACCAAGTTGGTCTACCAGATCTTTGACACTTTCTTCTCAGAGCAGATTGAGAAAGATGACAAGGAAGACAAGGAGAATGCCTGTAAGCGCCGCCGGTGTGGTGTCTGTGAGGTGAGTGGGCCCAGCCCTGCCCCTGTGCCATCCTTGGCTCTTCTTTCTTAGATGTGGAAAAGGAGTTGGTGCTCGGGGGAGGGGAGGAGCTGCCTGTCTTTAAGGACAAGTGGACAGATAGATTTGAAGTGAGCAAGAGTGTCCAGGGCCTATCCTGTTGGCTACAGAGCCTGGGTTTCCTGAGAGATGTTGGCTCTGCCTCCATATTCTGTGGGTACTGAGACAGCTATCTGAGCCAGAACTGCCTCTTCGGGCACATTACCTGGGAGTCTGGAGAGGTACATATTTCTGAGCTCAGATTTGTGCCTGCAGGTGTTTGGCTGTGACTTGGGTATTATCAACTCAGGCTGGCCTGGAAGTCTGAATCCTCCTATTTCATTCTTCCAAGAGCTGGGTTTCTGTAAAATTCTGTGCCACCATGCCTGGCTCCTGTGAATCCTTTTCATGTAGATAGCCTTGGAATCAAGCTACATCACAATAAAAAACAAAAACCTCAGTGTGGTTAAGCTATACTGTGACCTTGACAGTTGGGAAACTAGAGGCAGGAGGATCAGGATTTCAAGGTCATTTTCAGTTACATAGTGCAGTTGAGGTTAGCCTGGGCTACCATGTTTGAAAAGTTAGAATGAGTTCATATTCTGAAGAACAACAGCCTGCTTGTGCACATGTGTTCTGAGGCAGCTCTGTAGACAAGGCTGTCCTGAAGCTGCTGGTGCTCCTTCATCTGCCTGGGCCCAGGCCTGTGATGTCACTGTGTTCTGACACCAGCTTACAGGGCTCACCTTGTTTTAGGCTGTCCAAGGCACTTGGGCATCTTGAGGGCTTCGAATGAGAGAGAAGCCTCCTACATGTTATCTTGGGGACAGCTAGGGTTATTTTCTTGAGAGGAAGGCATCCTAATGCTGTGACACAGTGTATTTTGCTGTGTTTTTTGCAATTTACTGTTTTTTTTTTTTATTATTATTAATTACACTTTATTCATTTTGTATTCCCTCATAAGCCCCTCCCTCCTCCCCTCCCGGTCCCACCCTCCCCCCGTTTCTGCATGCATGCCCCTCCCCAAGTCCACTGATAGGGGAGGTCCTCCTCTCCTTCTTTCTGATCTTAGTCTATCAGTTCTCATCAGAAGTGGCTGCATTGTCAGGGTTCTAGGTTATCTCCACGGATAGTCCTTGGTTGGGAGTATGAGTCTCTGGGGCAATTTACTGTTTTAGCGTTCCTTGGGTACAGTAGAGCCTGGTAGTCTCCACGCCCTGTAGTGCCTGTCCTCCTCCCCTGCAGCCTTCCACAGGGTGCCTTCAGCATCCTTTGACTCTCCACCGTCCTTTGACTTCCTCCTCAGTGTCCTTGTATTTAATGTTTATTCCTTTAAAGTTTGTATTTTGAACAAGCAAGCTGGGTGCTTGGTAGCCCTGTTTGGTTACCTTGTTCTTATGCCCTGTTGTGTTTGGTTAGGGGATGTCCACACTGACCCCTCAGTGACTGGTGGGAACGCTGCTAACTCTGTAATACCTCAACAAAGCTTGTGAGTTTCTAGGGTACCATCATCACCCTGTGCATCTCCAAATTCTCAGATGCAGATGTCCCCTTTCTAAGGGTATAGTGTTATGGCATCTGTGCATTTCCTGTATGGACAGCTGGATGACTTGATACCTAATACAGGGTAAGGCTATGTAGTTGCCATGCTGTACTGCTTAGGGGGTGGGTGAGAAGAGTCTGTAAGTGCTCAAGACAAATGCAGTATTGTTTATTGAAGGTGTGTGCAGGCGAAGGTCAGAAGCGGCTCTGTAGCTGGGTTTTTCTGTCTTTCTGTGGGTTTTAGATATTCAACTCGCGTTATAAGGCTTGGCACCAAGCAACTTCGGGTGCCAAGGCAGCCTCAAGCATGCATATTTTAAAAAATAATTTATTTAATTTTATTTTATGTACATGAATGTGAAGGTGTCAGATCCCCCAAAATTGGCATTACAGATAGTTGTAAGCTGCCGTGTGGGTGCTGGGAATTGAACCTGGGTCCTTTGGAAGAGCAGATAGTGCTCTTAACCACTGAGACATCTCTCCAGCCCAGAGCATGCATATTTTTAAAGTTGGAATTTACTGAAAGTTCTTCCTGGGCTGGGTGTGGTGTTGCACATCTTTAATCCCAGCACTTGGGAGGCTCAGGCAGGAGGATCTCTGTTTGAGGCCAGCCTGGTCTACATAGTGAGTTCCAGGACAGCCAGAGCTATGTAGAGAGACTTTGTCTCAAAACAAAACAAAACCAAACACCAAACAAAAAATAAAAGCTCCCAGTTATGAATTGGTGACTGATTGAACCTTTTAATATTTTCAGGTCTGCCAGCAGCCTGAGTGTGGGAAGTGCAAGGCCTGCAAGGATATGGTGAAGTTTGGTGGCACTGGACGGAGTAAACAGGCTTGCCTCAAGAGGAGGTAGGCCGCGCTGCGTTCTCTTCAGATACTAGAGGCCAGGGTGGCTGGGGCAGCTGGACCGTACAGCGTCCTGGGGGACATGGTGTGGAGCTGACACAATGCTTTCTGCTGGGGTTGACTGCAGTGTGTGTCTTGCAGGTGTCCCAATTTGGCCATGAAGGAGGCAGATGAAGACGAGGAAGCTCCTGATGACATCCCAGAGGTACCATCACCCAAAAAGATGCATCAAGGAAAGAAAAAGAAACAGAACAAGGATCGCATCTCCTGGCTCGGACAGCCCGTGAAGGTGAGGTCCCTTCTCTTGCATGCTGCCGCGCCCCTGCAGGCAGGAAACTGCTGGCTTGCCTGTGAGGGGAGCTGTTTCCCAGCTGCTCTTCCCTCTTTTCCTGGTGCTGGAAGTGGAATGCAAGGTCTCAGGCATGCTAGGCTGGAGCTCTGCAGCTGAGCCATACCTCAGCTCCTCACTGGTAAATCCTGACTGACGCTCGTGCACCTCCCCAGTGCTCTCAGCCGTGTGCTGCTATGTCAGCTGTTTTGTTTTTGTTTCTAAATAAAAGTAATTTATTTAAGCCTGGCAGTGGCGGTGCATGCCTTTAATCCCAGAATGTGGGAGACAGAGGCAGGCAGATTTCTAAGTTCTAGGCTAGCCTGGTCTACAGAGCATGTTCCAGGACAGCCAAGGCCAGGGAAAGGCATTCATTCGGAAGCCCTGTGTTTTAGAGTTAGGATCTCTCTGTATAGCTCAGGATGGGTTAGAACTTAATTTTTATTTTCATTAATTTTTTTAGATTTATCATATGTAGATGATTGTTTCGTCTGTATGCATGTATGTGCACCACACGCATGCCTGGTGCTCCCAGAGGGCAGAAGAAGGTATGAATCACCTGGAACTGGAGTTGTGGGTGGTTGTGAGCCGCTGTGAGTGCTGGGACTGGAACCCAGGTTCTCTGTAGGAAAACTGAGTACTCTTCACTGCTGAGCTGTCCTGGAAATCTTGATCCTTTTTTGTAGCCTTTCAGATATTAAGATTACAGGCATGTGCTACCAATCCCAGCAGCTCATATCTTTTATTTTTTCCTTTATTTTCTTACTTCAGGGTTTTTACTGTGTAGCTCTGGCTGTCCTGGAACTCGGTGTAGACTAGGTAGGACTGCCTCTGCCTCCTGAGTGCTGGGATTAAAGGTGTGTGCCATTACTCCTGGCTCTTTTCTTAATTTTATTACCTTTATATGTGGATGCACCCCACACGCCACAGCATTGGTGTGAACATCAGGAGATAACTTCTTTCTGTTCCCTGTGTTGTCGGTTCTAGAGAGCAAACTCTGGCTATCTGGCTTGGAGGAAAGCTCCTACCCACTGAGCCACCTTGTTGACCCTCATGACTTAAAATCCTGAGTCATGTTTTCGTCTCTTTAGGGTTGCTGGGGATGGAGCCCAGAGCCTGGTATGTGTTCAATCCTCTTTGCACTGCTGACCCACACACACTTAGTTTCAAGTTTTCTTAGAATGGTAGGGAGAGGCACCCAGGTTAAGTCTCGTGAGAACCTTGGATATGACCCTCACTGAGCTCCAGCGCTTGGTTTCAGATTGAAGAGAAGAGAACTTACTATCAGAAGGTGTGCATCGACGAGGAGACACTGGAGGTGGGGGACTGTGTCTCCGTCATCCCAGATGATTCTTCCAAACCACTGTACCTAGCCAGGTGTGTGTCCCTTTTGCCAAACTTGAGCCCCTGCTTTTTCACTTGAACACTAACAGCCTGATAGTAATTGGTTTAAAAGACTTTTTTTGGTACCCCATGATGTGTGCCAAATGTAGGTTTTTTTTTTTCTTCAATACTTTGTGTGGGTTCCTGGTAGGTTCTTCTTCGTTTCCCAGTTGTCAGAATGAAACCAAAAGATACCCAATGTCTGTGTGGTCAAGTTATGCTGGTTGCGTTAAGCTGTCTCTTCCCTGTCCTATCTTACGGCTGCAGGGTCACAGCACTCTGGGAAGACAAGAACGGACAGATGTTCCATGCACACTGGTTCTGTGCCGGGACAGACACAGTCCTTGGAGCCACCTCTGATCCCCTGGAGCTGTTCCTGGTGGGCGAGTGTGAAAATATGCAGCTTTCCTACATTCACAGCAAGGTCAAGGTCATCTACAAAGCACCCTCCAAAAACTGGGCCATGGAGGTGAGTGCCTCTGCTCATCTGCATTCTCTGTCTCCCGGTTAGAGCCAGGGTTGACATGTCTTCCTCTCCACAGGGAGGCATGGACCCCGAGACCATGCTGCCAGGGGCTGAGGATGACGGGAAGACCTATTTCTACCAACTCTGGTACAACCAGGACTACGCCAGGTTTGAATCCCCTCCCAAGACCCAACCAACGGAGGACAACAAGCACAAGTGAGTGTGGGAGCCAGGTGCGGCCTTCCTGTGCCCTGTCCTGCTGACAGTCCCTCCAGCCTCCCTGGCTGGAGCTGTTTAAAACGTGTGGGTCACCTGGGGAGTAGCTTGAGCAAGGCATGGCCTCCTGTTTAAAAATACTCCTTTGTGGTACTGGGGTATAGCCCTGGGCCTTGGGCGTGCTGGCTGAACACTGCTGTTGATGTTCACAGCCTCTGGCTTGTTTGCTCTTGTGACTTTCTGTAAGTGAGCTGTGGTCCCCAAGCACTGTCTTCAAAGTGTGGACATATAGGGATGTTTCCTTTAGACACCTGCAGATGCGTTCTTTGGGATTTCAGTGGCTGCTCAGGCACCATTCTGCCACAGAGCCTTGAGTGTCTGCCCTTGGCTTCTGCAGGTTCTGCCTATCTTGTATTTACCTGGGTGAGCTGAGACAAAAAGAAATGCCCAAGGTCCTGGAACAACTTGAAGAGGTGGATGGCCGGCTCTACTGCAGTTCTATCACCAAGAACGGTGTGGTCTACAGACTGGGTGACAGTGTGTACCTGCCTCCTGAGGCTTTTACCTTCAAGTGAGTGCTGCGTGTTACACAGCAGTCCGTCGGCTTTGTGATACTCCCAGCTTCTTCCCTCAAGCCAGTGTGTAGACCATCACACTGGTTTCTGATGAGAAGCTGATACCTAGTGACTGAATTTCAATTTCTGAGCTCTCAGCTCTCTACTATAACAATATGTGACAGCTGAACGGTAATGATAGAAGGTTGCCATCTTCTGGCTCATAATTTTGAAAGTTCCAGTACAAGTGGCAGATCTGTCAACTCTAGGCTCTGAGAGTGACAGAGCTCATGTCACCACCTGGCCAGGAAGCAAAGGAGAGAGGTTCTGTTGCCACCACCCCCTTGAGGGCACACCCCAGGGAGTTTTTTCCTAGGTCTCGCCATGCAGACGCCCTGTCACTTGCTGAGAGTGCTGCTCCAGGGCACTTGCCCTCCACATGCCGCCTTGGGAGCTTTTCAGCATCTCAGCTGCAACAGTCTGAGCTGTGTGTGAGGCTGGGTAAGACCCACAGTGCCAGACAGTTGGAGCGAGTTGCAAAGACAGTGCACCACGGTCTGGTTAAAGGGATCTTGTGCTGTGAACAGGATTACCTCAGATTCAGAATGTCAGATGTCAGAGGAATATCATCTCTAGCCTCCATCCACTCTGCATCCTTAGCACAAGGACAAGTTGGAATTGCAGCTCGTGTTTTCCAAACATAGTTTAATATTTAGATTTGAGGATCCGTTTCCCTAGTGTCCAATGTGACCTCAGCCCCCAGATTCCTGGGGGATGGGTGGGATGGCACCTCTGCACTGGTGGTGTTGGGTGTATTACCCAGTCTAGGGTGCCTGTCGTTGGTGTCCTCTGGGTTGCTCCCTGTGGTGTCGGCTGCCAGGTACAGACACAGCAGGTAGGCCACACACATGCTCAGGGCTGCCTCTGGGACTGGAGCAGACTCTGTAGAGGCAACTGCTAGACAGAGCGGGAGCCAGACTGGGCAACTAGCTTTGCCATGAGTTGGACCAAATTCAGGCTTTCTCAGGCTCCATCCTTCAGCATCCCATTTACATCTGTGCTCCATCGTCAGGGAAGTGAAGATCACGCCGCGGTGAAAGCCTTAAGTAACAAAGGCCTTTTCAGAACACAGTGCTTGCTCTCTTGGCTGACACCTGGGGAGATGATACCGCGGCCTCTCAGAAGCTACTGTCCCTCCTAGTGAAGTGCCCCCTCCCATGACATTTCAACTTGTGTTTGCTGACAGGACTTTGTCACATACCAGCCAGTAAATTCAAGATGCTGTGTGGCTGGGAGGCAGGGCCGGGATACTCAGTAGGTATCCTAAGCTTGTGTGGGACTCTGACCCCTCTGTATTATTGTCCTAAATCCTGGTCTTGCAAGTGTGTGCAGCCACATCCACCTGAGCCCTGGGAATTAGTGGCATTATACACCGTGTTGGGATTTCATTTGCGTTACCTTCTCTTAATGGCATTTGGCTGTACCAGCTCGTGATGAGGAATCGGCCCACTCCAGCCTGTCCTCTGGGCTCCAGCCCCGAGCTCAGTTGTATCCTTCACTCCTCTCTACAGTATCAAGCTGGCTAGCCCCTTGAAACGCTCAAAGAAGGAGCCTGTAAACGAGGACCTGTACCCTGAGCACTACCGCAAATATTCCGACTACATCAAAGGCAGCAACCTGGATGCTCCTGAGCCGTATCGAATCGGTCGGATAAAAGAGATCCACTGTGGCAAGAAGAACGGCAAGCCCAACGAGGCAGACATCAAGCTCAGGCTCAACAAGTTCTACAGGTGGGTGGGAGCTCTGGCCACCGGGAAGCCTTTCCAGAAGGCTCTGCCGGTGGAGGTGGCTGCTGCTAGTTATCCTGAGGGAACCGGTGTGTTGTAGTTGTGTCTTTCAGGGTCAGGTGTGGATAGCGGGGAGCCTGTGTCTGGCAAGGACAAAAAGCTTCAGTGTCAGGGAGGGTACCCTGGTCTGTCTGGGTTCTCCTACCGAAACCACTACTCTCTTCAGTCCTTCTGTTCTGCACCTTCTTTGCTGCTTTTGGGGTTCCTGCTTTCCAGCTCTTGGTTTTACTTAACCCCCACCATACCCCATCTTGAGCATGCGTGCTTGTGGCTTCTTTGTTGTTTGAGAATAGGTTTCGGCTGGTTGATAGAGGCAGGTGGATCTCTTGAGTTCAAGCTAGGCTGGTCTACAAAGTGAATTTCCAGGACAACTGGGGCTACACAGCGAATCCCTGACTTTGACAAAACAAAAACAAAAAATGGGGGGCTTCATTCTGCAGTTTAGGCTCTCCTAAAACTATGTAGTCTAGTCCTGCCTTGAATCCATATTGATCCTATTTCTCTTTGTAAAACAAAAAATAAAAACCGGGTGTGATGCCACATGCCTGTAATCCCAGCACTCAGGGAGGTAGAAGCAGGTGGATCTTAGAGTTCAAGGCCAGCCTGGTCTACAGATCTAGTCCAGGACAGCCAAGGCTACACTACACAGAGAAACCCTGTCTCGAAAAAACAAAAAGCTCCTGTAACTGGACGTGATAAGGAGTTGCTGTGAAGAAACCTCCCAGATGTGTGTGTTTCACCAGCACTCCTGGAACTTGAGGTCCCTATCTCCTCAGGCTAAGTCCTAGGACAACAGGCACCTGCTCCTACACCTGATTTTTCTGGAGTCTTTGTAATAATCAACATGGTTACAGAAGTGCAGGGCCCCCAGCATTGATGGGCAGGATGAAGGCAAAGAGGCAGACCAGTCCCTGATTTGGTGCCCGGGAATCTTTTTCCTGCTGTGGTATTAGGGCCAAGTAAGGGTGGTGGTCACCAAGGCGACGGGACTGGGACATGGTCTCTTCCGTGATTCCGTTTATAGGTTGAGCATCCCTAAACCAAAACACTCAAATTCTGCAGCTGACCTCAGCTTACAGGCTGCCACAGGTGTACTTACTGCCATGTAGGGGCTGGAGCGATGGCTCAGTGCTAAAGGTTTGAGTTTGAGTCCCAGCACCCACGTGATGGCTCACAGTGGTCGATGACATCACTTCCACAGGATCTGATGCCCTCTTCTGGCCTCTACGGCCACCGTACTCGCCTGTTGCCAGACATCCATGCAGGCAAAGGACCTAGACACGTTAGACAGAAATGAATAGATCTTTTTTAAAATGCTGCCTAAAATGGCCTGTGGCGACTAGAATGGTAGCTAATGTCTAGAATTCCAGCACTGGAGGTGTTGTGGCAGGAGGATCACTGAGTTGGAGGTCAGCCTGGGCAGCAGAGCAAGACATGTTATCTCAAAAAAAAAAAAAAAAAAGTCCTTGAAGCTGTGATGTGTGAGGCTATAACAAGATTCCAGTTCTCAGACTTGGCACTCCAATTGCTGGTTCCGGGCATTTCAAATGAGGGGTTTTGCCCTGTGATTACAAAGTGGTAAGGTAGTACTCATCTGGTGTCCTCCCTGCAGGCCTGAGAACACCCACAAGTCCAGCAAGGCAACCTACCACGCAGACATCAACCTGCTGTACTGGAGCGACGAGGAGGCCGTGGTGGACTTCAGTGACGTGCAGGGGCGCTGCACTGTGGAGTACGGGGAAGACCTGCCTGAGAGCATCCAGGATTACTCCCAGGGGGGCCCTGACCGCTTCTACTTCCTTGAGGTGGATTCCAGGCTGTCTGCAGCCAGGCTTCAGGGGCAAATGTGTGAGAGCAGGGTGCCCAGGAGAGCAGCTCGGCTGGGGCAGGGCTCAGTGGTGGGACCTGTGTTCAGCAAAGGCTAGATTAGGCCTTGGGGCGTGTCTTAGGGTCGGAGGTACAGGATAGGCCAAGGAAGCAGCTAATGTGCACATGAGTTTTCTAAATTTTTATTTTTATGAGAATTGATTGGTGTTTGCCTGCATGTGTGTCTGTGTTGATGGCATTAGATCCCCTGAAACTGGAGCTATAGTTTCCAGCTGCCATGTGGGTGCTGGGGATTGAACCCAGGTCCTCTGGAAGAGCAGCTAGTGCTCTTTACAGCTGAGCCATCTCTCCAGACCTGTTTTTTGCTTTGTTTTAGAGATAAGGTCTCCCTGGTACTCGTCTGTAGAGTAGTGATCTTGAACTGCAGATCTACCTGCCTTGTGTCTAAAGGCTTGTCATGTAGGCCCCCTCTCTCCCACACAGAGACTTAGGCGTGAGATTTTGGCTTTTAAAGAAAACAGGACAGCTGGGGATGTGGCTGGATCTGTAGAACTCTTGCCTGGCACACATGAAGCCCCGGGCTGGGTCCCAGCCCTGGGGCATGGAGCGGAATTGGGCATTCAGAAGGGGATAGGTGATGGCCTGTGGGCAAATTGTTGACCATGTGAGGGGATAGGGCACAGTAGTTTTGCACATACGTGCAGTTACCCACAGCACAGGTGTGACGGCAGGGGGTTCTGAGATTCAACTCTTAAGGTTACTTTTGGTTTTGTTTTTTAAAGTTTATTTTTATTATATAGCCAGTGTTCTGCCTGCATGTGTACCTGCGCTCCAGAAGAGGGCGCCAGATCTCCTTGCAGATGGTTGTGAGCCACCATGTGGTTTCTGGGAATTGAACTCAAGACCAAGACCTCTGGAAGAGCAGCCAGTGCTCTTAACCTCTGAGCCACCTCTCCAGCCCCAGCTCAGCTTTTAAAGTGTAGAAATTGAGAATGCAACATGTTGTCCTAACACCATTAAGATTTACCTGAGGGACTGTTTCTGAAGGCTTCTACCAGCCATGCCTAGGCTCTTGAAACGCCCTGGGAAGGTCCCCCCTTCTTGAGAGGAATACACTTTGGCCACACGTCTTGTGACCAGGCGATTCCTCGGTTTGGAGTAGGGATCCAAGAGCCTGTTACAGTAGACCCATTTGGATACCTTGGCTCTTCAGTGTTATGTTACATGCCTGTTTTCCCAGGTTCCGTGTGTGCATGTTTGTGTGACATTGGACGGCGGGCTCCCATAATGTCCTTTCCTTAGAATGTACGCTCTAGGTGCTCATTGTAGCAGATGTTGGTGTAGACCACAGGATGAAGGAACAGATGGGGGTTTTAGATAGTCTCTTTGTAGTGTGGACTGTGCTCAAACTCGGTTCTTGTGCCTCAGCACCTTGACCAGCTGGCTGTTTCCAGTGGTGAGATCAGATTCCATTGGTGGCTGATTGGCTGTGGTTCTACGCAGAGATTGAGACTGTCCAATTCTTAAGCGGTGTGAAGGGATCCCTGCATTTCTTCTGGACTAATGTGGCTCTTCTCTGCAGGCCTACAATGCAAAGAGCAAAAGCTTCGAAGACCCCCCAAACCACGCCCGCAGCCCTGGGAAGAAAGGGAAGGGGAAAGGTGCGTCCCCATCTGTCATTGTTCTTGTGTGTGTGGTTTTTGTGAGACAAGGTTGCATATCATCCAGGCTGTACTGGAGCCCAGAAGCTGCCTGCCTCCAACCTCCAAATTTTGGGATTATGGCTGCGGTGCTTGGGAAGCTGAATCAGAAATGTCTCCTAGGGGCTACTCTAGGTCACAGAGCCAGACAAAGAGCCTCCTGAATTAGGCCTCTGAGGAGAGCAGCCTGGTGGGCCGTTCTGACAGCTGTTCCTCCTTCAGGGAAAGGGAAGGCAAAGCATCCGGTGTCAGAGCCCAGAGAGCCCGAGGCAGCCATCAAATTGCCCAAGCTTCGGACCTTGGATGTATTTTCTGGCTGTGGAGGGTTATCAGAAGGATTCCACCAAGCAGGTGAGCATGGCCAGTGCTGACCCTGGCCTGTCTTTGGGGAGGCTTCAAAGCATGTTTGGCTGGCCAACGTGGCTCTTGAGGGACTCTACGCATGTCTGAGCAAATAAAATGAAAATGGCTCCAAAAAAGCCAACCTCTGACTGTCTACCAGGCATCTCAGAGACACTGTGGGCCATTGAGATGTGGGACCCAGCAGCACAGGCATTTCGACTGAACAACCCTGGCGCCACGGTGTTTACGGAGGACTGCAACGTGCTGCTTAAGCTGGTCATGGCTGGTGAGGTAATCAACTCCCTGGGCCAGAGGCTGCCGCAGAAGGGTGATGTGGAGATGCTGTGTGGCGGGCCACCCTGCCAGGGCTTCAGCGGCATGAACCGCTTCAACTCCCGCACCTACTCCAAGTTCAAGAACTCGCTGGTGGTCTCCTTCCTCAGGTGAGCTTGGACAGCCCCCGTCACTTGCTCTGTGGGGTAAACTCCCAGGCCCCGTGCACCTAGTGCGCCCTTTTGTGGGTTCCCTGGGGCCTGTGGGGGTTTGCAATGACTGTGTCTTTCCTGGCCCCCCCAGCTACTGCGACTACTACCGGCCCCGATTCTTCCTCCTGGAGAATGTCAGGAACTTCGTGTCCTTCAAGCGCTCCATGGTACTGAAGCTCACGCTGCGCTGTCTGGTCCGCATGGGCTACCAGTGCACCTTCGGCGTGCTGCAGGTGGGCACCACAGGGGCAGGAAGGGCCCCCCGTAGTGCGGCCCCTGCACCGCCGCTCTCCGGCCTGCCGTGGGCGGCAGAGGCCTGCATGACCCTCGGTGTGGTCGGGAGACTAGGAGAGGCAGCTGACAGCTCAGGTGGGAAACGCAGGGTTAGCTGGGTGTGGTGGCACACGCCGTTAGTCCCAGCACCAGGGAGGCAGGTAGAGGCCAGCCTGGTCTACAGAAAGGACACCAGGCTGCACAGAGAAACCCTGTCTTGGAAAAGAAAATAAAAAGCATGTGTGACCAAGTACAGTGCCACAAGCCTGTCATTCCAATCCTGGAAGGCTGAGGTACGGGTTCAGGGCCAGTGTCTCGGGATTAACAGCTAAATTGTAGTTCAGTGTGGTGCGTTCACCAGCGACACACTGCAGACGCCCAGGTGGTAGAGCGTTTGTTTAAGCTTCAGGAAGTCTGGGTTTTATTATACAGGCCAGATCTAGTTGCACACCTATCATCCCAACATCGAGGTAGGGGTGGAGCTACGCTCAGGACTTCGTGTTGTCTGCACAGCAAGTTTGTGGTTAGCCTAGGCTGCATGAGCCCTTGATTCAAACAGCAAAATAGCCATCCAAATGGGTGCTGAAGTAACTGAAGGTTGTCCACGCGGGCCAGGGCTGTGTTCCCAGCCCTTGCCTGTAGCCTTGTGCTAGAGGCAAGCTTTGACTGTCAGGAAGTGGGGGGCTCCTGACCTCCCCGTTGCACTTAGCAGCAGAGGCAGGCAGATCTCTTGAGCCGAAGGCCAGCCTGGTCTACAAAGTGAGTCCAGGCCAGCCAAAGGCTGCACAGAGAAACCCTGTCTCAGGAGAGGAGAGAGAAAACAGCCCCACAGCAGAAGAGGATTACTACAGAACAAACTGGGGGGTAGCAGCTTTCCATTTGGTCACCCAAAGGTTTGTTATCTGCTTACAGATGGCAGGAGTTACCGTGTGGAGAAGCAGGGAGAGAATCAAGACATGATGGGTTAGCATTCTTTAGGGGTCGGCCTTTACTGGGCTTGACAGAATTGGGATGACAGGAGCCTGTGAAGACAATGACTTTGGTTCTAGAAATTCAAATTACTGTAGTCTTGGATTTTTGCCATTTAACCAAACGGGGGTTTTGCCAATGGCATGACCCTGGCTAACTGGGGCAAGCTGCTCTTCCTGGTCAGCTGCAGTGTCGTTTGGTGAGTTGCAGGTGTGTTGCCTGCTTCCGTGTTCTGGTTCCCCATGAAGAGGCCGGCCGGGCAAGCTCTGTCCATTCCCCTATTGCAGGCTGGACAGTATGGCGTGGCCCAGACACGGAGGAGGGCCATCATCTTGGCTGCAGCCCCAGGAGAGAAGCTGCCCCTGTTCCCAGAGCCTCTGCATGTGTTTGCACCCCGCGCCTGCCAGCTGAGCGTTGTGGTGGACGACAAGAAGTTCGTTAGCAACATTACCAGGTAAGAGCCGTGCCCAGCCCCCGTGTGCAGGCAGGAGGTCACGGTGCTGCTCGGCCCCGCCCGTGTGTGGGGGCAGTGGCCGTAGAATCGTGGTGCTGCCTCTTTGACATCTAAGAGAGACCCTCTGCTACAGGCTGAGCTCGGGCCCCTTCCGAACCATCACAGTGCGGGATACCATGTCTGACCTCCCTGAGATCCAGAACGGAGCCTCGGCACCCGAGATCTCCTATAACGGAGAGCCGCAGTCCTGGTTCCAGAGGCAGCTGAGAGGCTCACACTACCAGCCCATCCTCAGGGACCATATCTGCAAGGTAGCTCTCTTGGTCTGGTGCTCCAGGGGTCTGGCCAGCGCCCAGCCCAGCTTCTCTCCTGGGCCTACACTGGCCTCCAGGCTCAGCATCTCTGATCTCCTGCCCCTCTGGCTGGAGTGTCCTCTTCAGATGGCCCTGGGTGGCATCCAAGGGCCTCTAGAGTACACCTCTTAACCTTCCTGTGTGGGCTTCTCATAGGCCAGCTCTCACCCTCTGTGTGCCTCCCTGGCTGACTGAACCTACCAGTCCCGTGCACGCATCTCCGCTGTCCCTCTGGGCACGTCCCCGTTTCCTCGCTGTCTTACATGGACCTCACAGCTAGGGTTGCCTGATCGTCTCCTGATGGGATCTGAGCCTCCAGGTTCCCTACTGTGCTTCCTGAACCAGGTTTCAGCTGGCATTCCCTGTGTTGTAGGACATGAGCCCGCTGGTGGCTGCCCGCATGCGGCACATCCCGCTCTTCCCAGGCTCAGACTGGCGTGACCTGCCCAATATAGAAGTGCGGCTGACAGATGGCACGCTGACCAAGAAGCTGCGCTACACCTTCCACGACAGGAAGAACGGCCGCAGCAGCACCGGCGCCATGCGCGGGGTCTGTTCCTGTGTGGAAGGTGGGACCCCAGGCTTTAATCATCTCCTCCACTCAGTCTCCCAGACATAAACCCCGCTTACCCTAGCCCTGTGTGTGGTCTGGCTGCTCAGCGGGGTGGCTTCCTGGGGTTCCCTAGCCGTCCCCAGTTGCCACATGGACTTGTCAAGCCTGAAGTCTCGCTGCGCCTGGGTACTGCTGATTAAATGGCTGCAGGGATGGGAAATGACAGCAGCTGACCTGCAGCCTAGGGGGGCCAGGTGCTCTGTGCCTGGATCAAGCAGCCGTGGGAGCTCCCCTCCGGAAGCCCCTTTGCAGAGATGAGGTGCCCCAGAGAACCTGTCTCCCTGCAGCCTGGCACCAGCCCTGGCCATAGCACAGTGTTCTGTTGCAGCTGGCAAGACCTGCGACCCCACGGCCAGGCAGTTCAACACCCTCATCCCCTGGTGCCTGCCGCACACTGGGAACCGGCACAACCACTGGGCCGGCCTCTACGGGCGCCTGGAGTGGGATGGCTTCTTCAGCACTACTGTCACCAACCCTGAGCCTATGGGCAAGCAGGGCCGTGTGCTCCACCCGGAGCAGCACCGGGTGGTGAGTGTGCGCGAGTGTGCCCGCTCCCAGGGCTTTCCGGACACCTACCGGCTCTTCGGCAACATCCTGGACAGACATCGGCAGGTCAGCTTGGCACCAGAGCTTGTCTCCAAGCAGCCCCAGTTCTCGTGTAGGCGGTGGGGTCCAGGGCTCGTGAATTCGGTTGTCACTGAGAGTGGGTTAGCAGCGGCAAGACAATGGCACAAATGCACTTCCTAGGCTGGCCGGCCCGTAAGGAACTGCTGTGGAACGAAGAAAGGGGCCCAGGCCAGAAATGCCGACCTGACCTGGGCTCCGTGTAGACCAGCCCTATGCTACAGACTGACCCTTGGCTCATAATGGAAATCAAAGAGGGTCTGGGTGTGTCTGCACTTGGCTTCCAGATTTTCCTAAATCCTTTTAAAAGCTCAGCCAGGTCGGTGTCTTATGCCTTTAATCCCAGCACTGGGGAGGCAGAAGCAGGTGGGTCTGTGGATCCCAGCCCAGATCTACGTAGACCCTGTCTCAAGACCAAATAAGCAAAAAGAGCTCCCTGTTAGTGACGTGGGTCTGAAGGCATCACAATGGGAGGGTTGTGCCACTTGTGTAGACTGAGTCCCCACTGCCCAGGTCGAGGTTCTGGTTTGGTCTGAGCTGAGGCCGGCCGCTGGTGAACCTGGTGTTGATCTGGTGTTGCCCCCTTCCTTCCCACAGGTGGGTAACGCTGTCCCGCCACCCCTGGCCAAAGCCATCGGCCTGGAGATTAAGCTCTGCATGCTGGCCACAGCTCAGGAGAATGCCTCAGGTATGTGCCACTTTCCCTGTGGGCAACTCTAGGCCCTGGGAGGGTGTGCATGCCCCAACTCCACAGGAGGACAGAGCAGCGGAGCCTGCGCTGAGCGCACACCGGCTCTCAAGGCAGCGGGAACACCCCTGCCGACCAGCACAGTCGCAGGCACCGGCCTCCAGCGCTGCCCAAGCACCGGCGGAGACTTGAGGGCCGTGTCTCAGTCCTGAATGTTTCCAACCACCGCAGGTTCTCCAGGCCAGCCGTGAGCGTCTATGCTGCTGCGTGCTCCGGGTGACTCCCCTCCCTCTTCCGCTGCAATGGACGTGGAGGAGACTGCCACCACGGACTCTTCTCTCCCGGAGCCCTACGTGCACTGATGTTGTGTTTTTAAGCTGTTGAGCCCGTCATTTGAAGTGTTGTACACAGTGTCTGTGGCCATGGCTGACACTAGGCTGTCTGTCTGAGGTTTGCTTTGTGACCAAGCCGTGCAGTACTTTGTGCATTCTGAATTCAAAGTCTTTTTAATTCCGTATTCTATCAGATCTGCCACTGTGCAGGTGGGAGCGAGACTTGATGTAGTTTTTATATGTTGTGATATTTCTCCAAATAAAGTGCTTCTATAAAGCACCTCGGGTGGTGACCGCTTTCTCTGCCCGCTTCCCCACCAGCAAAGGAGGGGAGGGCGCCGGCATGAAGGTGTCCATGGACATGCCGCCTGCATCTCTTCATGTGCCTTGGTAGGGTACACTTCTGTGACTCCGTTCTTTCACTGAGAAGTAGGTGGGACTTTCTAGTACATCTTTCTAGGAAGCCTGTTAAGAGGCCAGTCTTGCCTAATCTCTGTGGCTAGTTTGCCACGCACACACACCCCTTTTTTTTTTTTTCTAGACAGGGTTTCTCTGTGTAGCCTTGGCTGTTCTGGACTTGCTTTGTAGACCAGGCTGGCCTTGAACTTGCAGAGATCTACCTGCCTGTCTCCCTGAGTGCTGGGAGTACAGGCATATGGCATCGTGCCCGGCCCACTTTGCCCTTTTTGTTTTGGAGTTGACCGTTTCCTGCAGTGTCTGGTTATACGGCAGCCATCCTGTGATCATGAGGGTATAAGAGCTGGATGCTGGAGCGAGAAGAGGGGCAGAACCACAGCTGAGCTGCCTTCCAAACTCCAGTCTGTCAGACCTCAAGCAGAACTCCAGTTGGCTTAAGAGCAGCCTGGGCTTTTTGCAGTCTGACTTGATCTACTGAATTCTAAAGTGAACAGAGCTTGAGTTTGTCTTTAGGGAATGTCGACTATAAAATGCAAACATGTCTGTGTTCATCAGTTTACTCCTTGAGTCACAAATGTGCCAAGACCCCTCAGGAGCAAACAGGCAGGATGTGAACTGTGCTGAGATCCTGCAGCCCTTCTCATCTGTTCAAGAAATGTCTAGGAGGCTCCTGGGTCATTGGGTGTGGCTCAGCATATACACATCTTTTTTTTTTTTTTTTTTTAAATGTATTTTGTAACCATGTCTGGCCACTATGTTCACTGTGGAGCCTAGGGTAACCCAGTAGTTGCGGCAATCCTCCCGCGTGTACCTTTCAAGTTCTGATGTGCTATACTAAAGCCAGCAGTAATTCAAGGCCTCACTATGTTGCCCAGGCTATCTTTGAACTTAGTCCTCCTGCCTCATCCTCTCCAAACCCTGTGTTTATAACTCTGCCCCCACACCCGGCCAGAACAACAGTCAGAGGATGGACTCTTTGTGTAAATGGATGGCAGTGCCTCTTTGCCTCTGTGGGGCAGCTACTGTCTTCCAGCGGGCCCTGGGCTGTTGTCTCTTGAGTGAAGTTGCAGGGTGGCTTCCATGCTGGCTTCTGGTAATGGACATGTGCCAAACTGCCACCTCTACACACTTGGCCCAGCTCAGGCGTGTGGATACCCGGATGTGCTGCTGTGTTGAACCATCGGACATGCTTCCCTTCAGAGCTCAAGTTTAAGCTTTGCTTTCAGGGAATAGAAACCAGAAGGTCAAACTGAGTTTGTTTGGAGATGATGTCACGTTGCTCGGGCTATCTTTGATCAACCTGCCCGCGCTAACACTCCTAACTTATGCAATGCTGGGGTGGAACCCATGCTAGGCGAACATTACCAGCTGATCCAAACCCCCAGCTCCATTAAGTTTTGCTAAGGCTGGGTGGTGGTGGTGGTGGTGGTGTGCACACCTTTGATCCTAGCACTTGGGAGGCAGAGACAGGCTGATCTCTGAGTTCGAGGCCAGCCTGGTCTACAAGTGAGTTCCAGGACAGCCAAAGCTATCCACAGAGAAACCCTGTCTCAAAAACAAAAGTTCTTCTATATGTCAAATTTTATAGTATGATGGGGGTATGCGTACGCCACAGCCCACAGAAGTCAGAACAGCTCTGAGGGTGTACTCTATGTGGGTTCTAGGGACTCAGATGCCCAGCTTGCACACCAAGCACTCAACTGCTGAACCATTACGTGCCTCAGAATAGGGGCTCGTTTGTTCCGAGTCAGAATCTCACTTTGTGGCCGGGTACCTTACTTTCCGATTACTCTGAAGACCATGTTGCCAATACCAGGGCAACTTTTAAAGAACATTTAATTGGAGCCTTGCTTACAATTTCAGAGTAAATCCATGGCAATCCTGCGAGGGAGCATGGTGCTGGAGCGGTTAGCTGAGAACTTACCTCTTCTACAAGCAGGAATCAAGAGAGACACTGGCCTGGAGTGGCCTTTTGAAACCTCACAGGCCACTCCCAGTGACAACCTCCAATAAGGCTACCCCTTCTAACCCTTTCCAGACAGTTCCAGCTAGGGACCAAGCATTCAGATATGTAAGCACATTTTCAGTCGAATCTGCACACACCGCCTGGCCTGAACCTATATAAACCAGGCCAGCCACAAAAGATCTGCCTGCCGCTGCATTCCAAGTACAGGGTTAAAGCTGTGCTCTGTCACACCTGACAGGTTTTTGTGGGGTAGGGGTTGAGATGGTCTCGCCGTAGCTCCGGCTGGCCTGGAACTCCCAGATCAGCCTGACTGCTTCCCCAGGTGCTGGCACTAAAGGTGTGTGCCACCTTGCCCAGCTGTTGCCCTGTGTTTGGTGTGTTTGTGTGGCTTTTTGTCCTCTGGTGCACATGTGGGGCCAGAGGATAACAGGGTTTCTTTCCACTGCAAACTCTGGGGCGTTGTTGGGCTTAGCCGAAAGCTCTCTTACGGCTGCGCAGTCAACCATCGCTTGTTCTAAGTACCCTGAGCAGCTCTGAGTCTGCGTCCGCCTCTGGTCACTGTCCAGGTCGGTTGCTCTCTGGGCCTGTCTGGGTTTTTTGAGGGTCTCACTCTGTAGCACACGCTGCCCTTGAGCTTGCCTTAATTTTGCTGCCTCAGCCTCCCTCCTGAGGGCTGGGCTTATGTGGTGTGAGCGATGGCCTGAGATGGTTTGTGGTAGATGTTTTGAGGTGGGTCTAATTTTATATAGCTCAGGCTAGCCTGGAGCTCATTTATGTAGCCTAGGCTGATCTCAGACTGGCAGTGATCCTCCTGCCTCAGACTTCATTCCACTGCTGAGGTTGCAGGGATGAGTCACTATTCCCAACTGCATGTTTCTGTTTTAAGGGATTCATTTAGCACATGTCAAACGACTGAGCAAAACAGTATCCCCGGAAGCTGCTGTTCCTCTGTAAGGTAATTAGGCCTAGAAGTGGGTGGGATGCCACAGGGTCTGATAGATCCATCAAAACCTCCATAGAGGCTGCAGAATTATATTCTGATTTTGAGATAGTCTCCAGTAGCCCAGGCTTTTCTCATACTGGTCATATAGCTGAGGCTAGTCTGGAGCACATGATTCTCCTGCCTTTGTTTCTGGAGTACCAAGATAACAAGCATGCCCCTCCGCCTCTCCCCAGCCTCTAAAGAGAGTGGTTTGAAAGGCATGGAGGCAAAAACTCAAGCCTTAAATCTGCCTCCGCAAAGCTAATGCAAGATGAAGGTGAGTTTAGGCCAGGGTGAAGGGAAAGGCTTTCAGCAGAGACATGCGAGGTGGTTTGCCAGTGACCAAAAAAACAGTACCCATGAAGACGGCTCCGTGAATAAACACAGTTGAAGCCAAGTCTAATGGCGCGAGTGGGACTCCTGGGACCCAGATGACAAAAGGCGAGGACCAACTCCTGGATGTTGTTTTCTGATCTCCACACAATCACAAAAAAAAAAAAAACAATGTTTAAATTTTTTTTCAAGGGTCAGACATGGGCATGGAAGACACCCTTAATTCCCATATTGGGAGGCAGAGGAATGTGGATCACTGAGTTCAAGGCCAGCCTGAACAGTGATACCATGCTTTTTTTTTTTTTTTTTTTTTTTAAACCTACTAAAGGGCTGAGGATGGTGGCCCATGCTTTCAAGCCCAGAACTTGAGAAGCAGTTGGATCTCTGTGAGTTAGAGGCCAGTTTGATCTAAATAGTGCCACGACAGCTGGGAGATAGAACGACTGTCTTTAAAATACAAAAACTAAACAACAAAAACCAGACAGCCAAAAGCCAACTGTGCAAGTCATGGGTTTCAAGCCACTGCTCGGTGGCCTCTGCTTCAGTTCTCATCTCTAGCCTCCCGCCTGCTTCCCTCAGTGTCAGACTATGAACTGGAAGGTGAAATGAACCCTTTCCTCCCTAAGTTGCTTTTGGGCATGGCGTCTCTCACAGCCATAGAAACCTAGACAGCTTGGCCAGTGTGGACTGGGCTTCATGCCTAGCCCTAAATAAACCAGCTGTGATGGCGCTTGCCTGTCACGCCAGCGCTGGGAGGTGGAGGTAGGAGGATCAGTAGCTTGAGCTCATCCGCAGCTATGTAGCAATTCTGAGGCCCGGCTAAAGCCTCTGCTGCCCAGAAAAAGCGAGAGACACCATCTCTAGGTTCTCCCAGTGCAGTGCAAGTGGCGTTTGAAGGCTGCCCGAGTGCCACCACTCCCGCCACAGCCGCCTCACTGTCACACCTTTGCACACAGTTTGTTAAACTACTAGGTTCCAAGGAACAATCCTACCTATACTTTATTTTTTTTATCTTATGTGCATTGGTGTTTAGCCTGCCTGTATGTCTGTGTGAGGGTGTCAGCTCTTGCAGTTAACAGTTTTGAACTGCCCTGTGGGTGCTGGGAATTGAACCCAGGTCTTCTGGAAGAGCAGCCAGTGCTCTTAACCGCTGAGCTATCTCTCAGGCCCCTATACTTCATGTTTGTACTTTTGAAACTGCCCAGCCATTTTCTTTTCATTTCATTACAACAGGGTGTTGCTCTGTAACCCAGGCCGGCCTCCATCTTGAGATGGCCCTCCTGCCTCAGCCACCGGATGTGCTGTACCCCAAGGTGGGTCACCTTCCTAAAAGGTGGCTTTGCTGTTCGGATTCTTTCTTTGGTTCCCCAACTGCCTTGTTTTAACTGACCACTCTGCCGGCTAGCAGCTACTCAAGAAGTTTTCTCATAAGAAAACTAAAGTTTCACAGAAAACAGGAGGATAAAGACCTTGAACGCTTCAGTCTGGTGTTTGTTGTTATTGTTGTTGTTAGTTATTTGAGGCATTCATACATGAGCAACTATATTTGCATCATTCCCGGCTGGCTTCAAACTCAATTTTCCTGCCTCGGCCTCCCTAGCATTGGGGTGGCCATTTTATTTATTGCATCCTTAGAGAGAAAAACAGTAAAAACGGAATGTCAGTCAGTTAGCCACCTTCCTTTTAAGGCCACACCGTGCTTGGATGTTGCCTGACCTTGTCTGATTTTATTGTATTTTTATTTACTGTTGATGTTCCTGGTTGAGAGGGTCTATGGAAGAAAGGCTCACTCGAGGATGAGGTAAGGCCTTGCTGGCAGCAGGGAGATCCAGCCGCTGTGGACTGAATCTCAGACAGCCATGCAAGACTCCTTCAGGACCTACATACTTGTGGGAAATAACTCTCCATTCTGATGGTTCCCCTAGATAAAATAATACTAGAATTTCACTACAATCTAGTGTGTGAGAGGAAGCCACACCCACCACACATGGAGGCTGGGGAACAACCAATAGAGTCAGTTCTCTTCCTCCGCCATCCGGGTCCCGGGTCCCAGGTGAGCTCAGGCTGACGAGGCTTGTGGAAAGCGCCTTTACCCACTGAGTCATCGTGCAGCCCAAGACACAAACAAGGTCTAAGTGCTGGGAATATACGTTGTCCCTAATGTGTCCCAGTCCCCGCATTCCACCCCAGCACAACAAACTTTTTGGAATGCATACTCCTAGAGCAGAGAATCGAGTAAATGAAAATTCTATCAGAGTTCTAGAGGAATATCTCTGTGGACAAGAGCTCAGCACAGGGAGTAGTTTGAGATGATTATGAGCAGAGAGTGAGAAATGTCTGTAGCTAAGGAGGCTTGCAAGCCTGAAGACCTGAGCTCAATCTCTAGGGCCCACAAAGTGGGAGGAGAGAGCTCAAAACGTCCTCTGAATTCCATCTGGGTGCTGTGGCAGAAGGGCTTGTGTATGCACAAACACGGTGTCTTCAGACACACAGCATGAGTGTGTGCATGCCCACGCAGACATGCACACGTACGATTGTGTGATAAAACCCAGCAGAAAAACAGAGAAAAGAAAGCGCAGGAGACCATTTGGCCTCCTGCTCGGAGAAAGGATGTTTTAGCACAGAGAGGTTTGTTCTGAGCCTGTTTCTTCCACAACAAGACCTGAATGATGGTATCCCCCAAACAGTATGGAGCAAGAGCATTTGTTTGTTTTTGTTTTTTGAGACAGGGTTTCTCTGTGTGGCCTTGGCTGTCCTGGGCTCGCTTTGTAGACCAGACTGGCCTCTAACTCACAGAGGTCCACCTGGCTCTGCCTCCCAGAGTGCTGGGATGATAACGCCCAGCTGCAAGAACGTTCTTCATACATGTGTTTTCGGCCAGGCTTGTTGGCACACAACTGTAGTCAGCTATTTGTGAATTGCTGGCATTCAGGAGTTCAGGGGCAATCCTGGGGACCAAGCAAGACTCCAGGGTTTTGGTTTTAGAGACAGAGTCTCATGTAGAGCAGGCTAGCCTGGAATCCAGGACGTGGACGGGACTGGCCTTTAACTCATGAGCTTCCAGCCTAGTACTGGGATTACTGGGATCCTAATTCTCCAGGAGGAGGGAGAGAATGAGCCAGTCTCGGATGTGGTTTCACGTTTGTACTCCCAGCACATGGGAAGCGGGTGGGGTGGAAAGATTGCTATGGGTTCAAGGCCAGCTGGGGTACATCATGAGTTTCAAGGCTAACCTGTAATTTCAACCATTTGGAGGTTGAGGCAGAAAGAGTGCAGGAAGTTTCTGCGTATCTTAGCTCAGAGTGAGACACTGACTTCTAGCCCCATCACCCGACAAAGAAGTGTGGGGGGGAGTTCAAGAAGTTCTTGGATGCTCTCTCCCAGTCCCAGCTTGGATCACAGCGCTTCGCGGCGCACGAGACCTGCGTGTCCACCTTTGTCCGCAGGGAGGCGCTGTGCTAACCGTGGTCTGGCCGCTCTAGGCTGCGGCAGCGGCACCGGAAGCCTCATTCTCCCTGCGCTTCCGCTCTCTGCCCGGGCTGGAGCTGCGTGGAGCCAGACTTCGCGATGCCGACTGGCGACTTTGAGTGAGCGTGGGGTGGCGGCAGGGTCTCCAGAGAGGCGGTGTGGGGGCAGCTCTGGGGTGTATGGTGGCCCGGGCGGCGCGGGGGCCAGGATCCGCTCACCGATCTCGTGTCCCCGCAGCTCGAAGCCCAGCTGGGCCGACCAGGTGGAAGAGGAGGGCGAGGATGGTGAGTGCTTGTGCCGCGGCCCTGGCCGCTGCGATACCCCAGGACTCACGCTCAGGCTAGAGCCGCGCGGGGCTGCCCGCTGCCCTCTCCACCCCCGCCTTGCGCTCTGCCCCCGAAGCGAGTGTCACCCCCAAACCCTCCACTTGGCTTGATAGTTCCAGCCCTGGAGCTCATTTTTCTTCCCCCCCCGCGTTTCCTCTGGCAGACAAGTGTGTCACCAGCGAACTCCTGAAAGGAATCCCTTTGCCCACCGGTGACACCAGTCCAGAGCCTGAGTTACTGCCTGGAGGTGAGCTTCGTCAGTCCCTGCCTCCTCCCTCCCTCCCTCCCTTCCTACCCTCAAGCCTATTTTTTCAGCCAGTTCCCATGGCCCAGGACTCAGTTTCTGTCATCTTTCTCCAGATCCACTGCCACCTCCCAAGGAAGTCATCAACGGGAACATAAAGACGGTGACCGAGTACAAGATAGATGAAGAGGGCAAGAAGTTCAAGGTGAGGTCGGCGCAGACGTTCGGTGTTCCTCTGTGTTCAGAGCAGGGGTGCGGGTACTTTGGGTGGGTGAGAAAGTTCCTGAGACTCCGGAAGCACTCCTCTGCCCGTCCATCTTTAGATTGTCAGAACCTTCAGGATTGAGACCCGGAAGGCATCAAAGGCTGTGGCCAGGAGGAAGGTGAGCCCCTCCTACCTCCATTACTGGGCGTGGGGGGGTACCCTACAGCCGACTGGAGGAGTTTGGGAAGCTCTTTCTTGTCTTTCTTGTTGATATAGAATTAAGGATTAGTGTCTGGCGCCCGGAGTTGATGAGGTTAGGTGTTTGTTGTTTTGTTTTGTTTTTTTCCTGTTTAGTTTGTGCGTGTGCAAAGTGTCATTCCTCCAGCACATTCTGCTTTTTTGTTTGTTTGAGACAGCGAGCGTTTCTCTATGTAGTCGTGCTGTCCTGGAACTTACACTGTAGACCAGGCTGGCCTCAAATTCAGAAAACCTGCCTCTGCCTCCAAAGCACTAGGATTAAAGGTATATACCACCACAGCCCAGCACATGCTTAACATAGTCTATGACAGTTTGGGATCAAGCTCTTTCTTGAGTGGACAGCAAGCCCTTTTTCACACTGAGCCACTTCACCAGCACCCTTTTTCCCCTTTGCTTGCTTTTTATCTAGTTACTTGGTTTTTGTTTTTTTTTGAGACAGGGCCTCACCTAGCTCAGGCTGCTTCTGAGTTGGTGTATCTCAGGGTTGTCCGGTTACCACCTCAAGTCTTAGGGTGACAGTCAAGCAGCACCATGTCTCGCTTAGGAAATGGGAATTGTCACCACTATCACATAGATGGCCTCTAGAGAGACTAGAACATAGGATTCAAGGCCCTGATGTGGTTGTCTGTCTGGGGTACCTCACTGGGGGATCCTGCCTGACTTTGTTCCCACTTTTCCTTATCCTTCTGGGACCCAGAATTGGAAGAAGTTTGGCAACTCGGAGTTTGACCCACCGGGGCCCAATGTGGCCACCACCACAGTCAGTGATGATGTCTCCATGACCTTCATCACCAGCAAAGAGGTGAGCAGGGTGAAGCTGGAGCTCAGAAGTGCAGTTGGGGGAGGGTGGGCAGGGCACAGCCGCCCCTTCTGAGCCATCCCACTTGTTCCCCGCCAGGACCTAAACTGCCAGGAGGAAGAGGACCCAATGAACAAGCTCAAGGGCCAGAAGATCGTGTCCTGCCGAATCTGCAAGGGCGACCACTGGACCACTCGCTGCCCCTACAAGGACACACTGGGGCCCATGCAGAGGGAGCTGGCTGAGCAGCTGGGCCTGTCCACCGGGGAGAAGGAGAAGCTGCCAGGAGGTCTGGGCCTGGGGGACCTGGGAGAGGCCTCCGCTCATCCCTTTGCCGTGTGCCGTTTTCTTTCCACAGCATGTAGCCAAATTTGAGCAGCTTGGGGCATGGCTGTTCCTATGTGTGTGGCTGATGACCTACTCTCGCATGTGTGTATTGCACATACATACAGGCAATGCCCATGTTCTGGGCTCAGTGCGGCTCTGTAGGTGGAAATCTAATGGGTCTGGTGGGTAGCTGCCTCCTGTGATGTACACGGAGCTCTGCTTTTGACCATCATGAATGAGCAAGCAGCTTAAGTCACATGCCTGCAGTCTGGATGCCGTGGGGCTGTGGGTGCCAGGATCGTGTCTGCCCTTCCGCTTGTTCGCTTTGCCCATGTTGTCAGCAGGGGCTCTGAAGGGTCCTGAATGTGACATTTGGGTCACCAGAGGATGACTGGATGCCTACGGCTGGGGCTGAATGTTACTTTTGATCCCTATTTTCCAGAGCTGGAGCCCGTACAGGCTGCCCAGAACAAAACAGGAAAGTATGTGCCCCCAAGTCTCCGGGACGGGGCCAGCCGCCGTGGGGAGTCTATGCAGCCAAACCGCAGAGGTGAGGAGGGAGGGGCAGCCCAGGTAGCAGGTGGCTGGCCCGACGCTGTCATTACTCCTGCATTGTGCGGGTGGGGTCCAGCTATGGCATGCTTCTCACTGCTCCCCACCCTGCCCTGCCCACAAAGCCGACGACAATGCCACCATCCGTGTTACTAACCTGTCTGAGGACACCCGTGAGACTGACCTGCAGGAGCTCTTCCGGCCTTTTGGCTCCATCTCTCGCATCTACTTGGCCAAGGACAAGACCACTGGCCAGTCCAAGGTGGATGGGCTGGTCTGAGGAGTGGGCGTCTGGAAAGTGGGGTCCTGTGACTGACCCACTTCTTACTACCTGAATGTCTGCTTCTGCCCCCAGGGCTTTGCTTTTATTAGCTTCCACCGCCGGGAGGATGCTGCACGCGCCATTGCAGGGGTGTCTGGCTTTGGCTATGACCACCTCATCCTCAATGTCGAGTGGGCCAAGTAAGAAACCCCACCCCCTTCCCATGTTCTCCCTAGCCCAGTTACGTGGTTGCCAGGCCTGTCTGAAGGAAAGCTCTGTATTGTCCCCTGGGAAAAGCACTGGCAGGCAAGGCCTAGGCTCCCCTGGTATGCCAGGTGTAGTCCCAGGCACCTTCAGGATCAGTCCCCACTAGTATCCTTACCACCTCCCCTTCCCTCTTTTCCAGACCATCTACGAACTAAGAAGAGACCTGCCACGTGCTGCTGTCACCCAGACCATCAGGGACAGAAAGCCTTCAGTAAACAGACTCCAAATAGACTCGTGTCCTGCTTGTTTTTGTGGGTCTCCCTGTGAGGGTTGGCACTGAGGTCTTACAAAAGACCTGGCTAGATGGGAGTCAGCCTTCATTGGTGAGGCACCAGCCTTGAGGGGTAACTGGAGGACCAAGAGGCTTAAGGGTGCATATTGTCTGGAGCTAAAGCAGGGCCCCAGCTCCAGTTCCTTCTAAGCCTGCGACTCGTTGGTGTAGCTGGGGCAGCCATCCATGCAGCGCAAGGTGTTCATGTGGAACATTTGTATGATGTGGTAGGGCACACAGGAGCAGGCCTAGATGGCCACGCCATCAGGTGCCAACATAACGCACAGCTTCTGGGCTGCGGTCCTGCTGCCTGTGCAGCAGCACCAGCCCCAGGGCACTGTGTGCCATTGTGTGAGCAGCAGAGAAAGGACACCACCCAGGACTGCCAACACCAGGCTGGAGGTTCTGCAGGGCTTTAGCTGGCTGTCCATCATCCTTTAGGCACTTGTTGCAGGAGACAGGATTGCACATCCTGGGACATGCAGGTTGGTGGGGCCTGTTTCTGGTACCAAGCATGATCCAGCCAGTAACACTGACAAGCCAGGCATGCCTGGGTAGAAAGCCTGTGAAGAAAGGCTGTGGAGGCTGATGCAGGTGATACTGCTGCCGCCCAGCAGGTCGCAGGCGGCCACAAAGCACTCCAGGTGGCAGGCCACCTCCCTGAAGCCCTAGTGTTTGGGTGAGTAGAGAAGTAGGCAGAGGAGGTGTCAATGCATGGTATTGCTGACTGCCAGCTGCACAGAGAAGACCACAACTTAAGTGCCAGGGCCTTGGCTCTTGGGTCGTAAGGCAGTACAGGGCCAAGCCATTGCCACCTGCCGTCTCCACCCAGAGCAGTTCTGGTCCACACTCCCCTCATGTTGCCGAATCCTCTACAACCACCAGAAAGTCCCCAAAGAAATCAGCGTCTCCATTCTAGTCTTCGCATTCTCCACAATCCCACCCCCAATTTACAAAGCCCTGCATTCTCCTCGCCAGCAAGCAGCCATCTCCATCAACAAGGTAGCCTCTTTTAGGTACATGCAACACTCTTAAGGACTACCTACCTCTGGCCTGGTCACTTCCTCCTCATACACCTGCACCTGTCTCTTGGCCTGTCACAACCAAGTACTGTTAACTCTGTCCCCACCTCAACTAGAGAGAAGATTAAAAAAAAAAAAAAAAAGTCAGGTTTATTGGAGAAAGGAAGTGGACAGTTCCTTTATAAAAGGAAACCGGGCTGCGCTGGAGCCCAAGCAGATCCCGGGCCCCAATCTGGGGCATCCATGGTCCATCCACTGCGAGGCAGTGAGGCAGCTTCAAGTTCCTCGCCTTGGTGTTGGACCCCTGTCCCGGCGTGTGGCTCTGGGTCCCGGCTTGGTCTTGACTCTTTGGGATCGACCCTGCAGCTTTGGAGGCCGCCAGTTGCCACCCTGACCTCGGCCCAAGCCAGGCCTCTGCTCCTTCCCTCTTTGCTTCTTGCCCTGAGGCCCTCCCTGCCGTCTCCGCTTGGCCGTTCTGGGGAACAGGTCTGTGGAAAGACAAATACTCCATGTCCTCAGGAGGAAATAAAGAAAGGGCCCCGGGTGTCACAGCAGACCCTGCTACACACCTTCGTCAGGCTCCTCGCCCACAGCCTGGCGAAAATACTCAGCATCGTCCTCATCTTCCTCAAGCTGGCCGGCCCCCTCTGCCTCTGGAGGTGCCCCTGGGTCCTCAGCATCACTGTCACCGTCAGCCTTTGCACGGGCCCGCTTCATGCCTGCCAGGCTCTTTTTCCTGGAGGAGTGTGTCATGAGCCAGTTTGCCCAGGTGCCCAAGCTCCCACCCACCTTTCTTGCCCAGTGCCTCTGTGTACTTGTGGGCCTCCCGAAGTTCCTGCTTGCGCTGCAAGTTCTCAGCCTGTTGGTTCTGACGTTGTGCTTTGAGCCGTAGCTTCTCCTCCTTTGCTGCCAGGATGGCCTGCAGCTCCTCCTCCGTCTTGTGCACTGAGGAAGGACCAGACATATCTGTCAAGGTCACAGCAGGACTGAGCACTGCTCTCACAGGTTGGCCTCACCCTGTCCCCTCACCAAAACTGTGGAAGAGGACATTGCCGTTTCCAACACCCTCCTGGATCTTAATGAGCTGCAGTGTCATCCGGGGCCCGATCTGGAAACAGGGATGGGAAGAGTCAGTCTCGCCTTGGGACTGGGGGCTTCGAGAGCCACCGTGAGCACCCCTCACCTCTGTAAGTCTGATGGCACTCTGCTGGGCCTGCATGTTCCCACGTCCGGCCACAGCCTGGGGCAGCTCTGTGATATTGTGTTCTCCATCTGGCTCTACCTCACTCTCTGACAGTACCACACCCCTGCGGAGGATAACAGGTCACCTGGGGTGTTCCGCCTGGGCTGCAGACCCCTGAAGCTGCACCTGCCACCACCCATTTTCTCACGAGGCCAGCAGCTCACTGATGTCCTGCAATCGGCTCATGTTGGGAAACTTCTCCTGCAGAAGTTTCTTCATGCCCCGGCTTGCCCCGACTGGAACCACTTTGATGCTGCTGTAGTGGTGAGAGCAGAGGGAGGGGTGAAGGGTCACGGAGTCCAAGGTCAGCTCCTTGATCCCCCGCTTCTGTGCATGCATCAGGGCGTTTACTTTGAGTCTGAGCAATCACACAGTCTCAGCAGCAAAGTTCTCATCAGGTGCACGGGGTGTCCCACCCTGAGTCCCTCCCACCAACACTCACTAGTGTCGGAAGTCCAGCTCCTGGGAGTCGGGGTTGTAGTTAATGAGGAGGCATCTCTTAATGGTGTTCAGGTTTACCTGGGGGCCAGGGAGATGGGACCTGTGAGATGCCTGTGGTCTAAGTGCTGAAGCCAGAGACTACAACTGGGTGGGAGAGCTGGTTCTCTCCTGCAGTGTGTTCAGGAGTACTAGGAGTGGCCCACAGGTGTCTACAAACTGTCTGGAACCTATCAGACTTCTTACTAAATGGGGCCTTGTGCCAGGAATGTATATGAAACTACAGTCTTGCTGGGTGGCTGAGGCAAGAAGATCACAAGTCTATGCCCAGCCTGGGCTAACATATGACCTCGGGTCAAGAAAAAGGGGCAGGAGAAGCCAGAGAGATGGCTCAGAGGTTAAGAGCACTAGCTGCTTTTCCAAAGGTCCTGAGTTCAATTGCCAGCAACCACATGGTGGCTCACAACAATCTATGAGACTTGGTACCCTTTTCTGGCTTGCTGGCCTACATGCAGACAGAACACTATACATAAAAAAAAAAAAAAAAAAAAAAAAAAAAAGGTGGAGGAGCAGAAATTCAAGTCCAGTCTCAGCAACAACATTGGAGGCCAGCCTGAGACACATGAGGTCCTGTCTCTGTAACAAAACCACGTCAACGCCAGCCCCGTCTTTGAATTTAAGATCAAGTCAGTGGCTTCACACCAGTGGCTCCCTCCATACGAGGACCAAACAAAACACTGGCCTCCAATACTGCTCCCTGCCCACCCCCAGCAGCAGCCTGGAGATCTGGCCCACCGTATGCACGTTGATGGACGGGAACAGGTTCTGGAACATGGTGGCCATGAGCTTGACGTGCATGCCCTGGACCCCGAAGCTGTTGAGCACCAGGAGGGGCGGGTGGTTGAACTGCTGCTCATGCATCCGGTGCCGGCGTAAGGAAGAGACAACATCCCGCACTAGTGTGTACTAAAAAGGAGGGGAGAGGCTGAGGACCCCCTGTGTGGCCAGGGCCCTCCCCAGGCAACCTGGGCGCATAGCACCTCTACCCCTCACCTTATTGATCTGGAAGGTCAGAGTGGGGCCGCCTGGGAGGCGCATCAGCTTCTGCCAAGGAAAGGATGGGTGAGGGTGGAGGTGTCTGGCTAGGGAGTAGGACAAAGGGCGAGGCTTGCTCCATTGCTTCAGAGCGTTTACTTTGAAGCCAGCATCACAACAGCTCAGGGCAGTGGGCTCATCATGAGACAGGAGCAGCTGGGATGGAGGGAGGGAAAGGCATGGTGTGGCGCCCACTCACCAAGTATACACTGCTGTCCGTTTTGCTCAAAATGATAAAGTGTGTGACCCCAAGGGGGCCAGCCACTGCCACACAGTCCTTCAGGGAGTTCTTTTTTCGAACCTGGTAATTGGAGAAAGGAATAGATACAGGTGTTTCTTACTGAGCAAAAAAGCTTAAACTGAGGATTCTGAGATGTTATTCCTGACCACCACCCCGCTTTCTGGAGGTTCTGAGGATTTAACTATATACCTAAGCTGCAGCCCCAGTACTCAAGAGTAACTTTTATAAAGTATTTCTTTTGCGTAAGCACGTAGGGGCGTATAGGTGGAGGTCAGAGGACAACCTTCGGGGGTTGGTTCACCTCCTCCACTACATGGGGTCCGGGAATTGAACTGGGCAAGCCCCCTTCCCTCTGAGTTCTCTCTCGATTGTCCACCCCATCCCCCGGGCGCGCCTTTATTACTTTTTTACAGAAGACATCCACTATGTAACCTCGGCTGGCCTCCACCCGGACCTCCCCCCCTGGTGTAGGCTGCGATTTCGCCCCTACACCAGTATGCCTGGTTCGAGCCGTGCCGGGGATTCAGCCGGGGCTCGCACAAGGAAGGAAGGGGCTCTGCTACTTAATTTAACCGTCCACCTCTGGCCCCAAGTCCTCCCCGGGGTCCCTCGCTGCTGCCCCGGGACGGGAGCTGAGGCTGCACACCTGCAGGCGGGTGGCGGTGAGGGGCTCCATGACCCGCCGTACATCCAGGCTGAGCTGCTGGACACTGCGACCTGCGCGGCCTCGCGTGAACACGAACGAGTGAGGCTGTGCGGCGTAGGCCTCGAGGTTGCGGAGCTGCGCCTGGGCGCGAGCGCGCTTCTGGTGCCGGGACTGCGGGGACGACAGGGGCGCGGTGAGCACCCCGGCCTGGGTCGCGACCCCACCGGCGCCCCACGCCCGCCCGGGCCGCCGCGCCTCACCCGTCCAGACTGCCCCATGCTGCCTGCTTCTCCACGAGGCCGCCTCTGTAGCCGCTTCCGTCGCGCAGCGCTCACTTCCGACGCAGGAGGCTCAACGGGGGCCGACTTATGCGCTGCGTGACCAACTTCCGGCGACGTGTCGCTCGTAGTGCTTCCCACTTCCGGTGCGCCCACCGCTGACGTCAGCTAGCAGTGTTGCTGGGATCCTTGAGGGAACAAACTCTTTGCAGGATTTTTTTGTTTTGCTTTGCTTCTCAGGACAGGGTTTCCCTATGTAGCCCTTACTATCCTGGGCTCGCCTCGAACTCTCAGAGATCCGCCTGCCTCCGCCTCCCGAATGCTGAGATTAAAGGTGTGGGCAACCACTCGCCCACCTTGTTTTCGCAAGGTGTTCGAAACCTTTTATCTCGCTCTCTCTTTCTCTTTTTTTTTTTTTTTTCTTTTTCAGACAGATTTTTTTTTTCCCCCCTGAAACAGATATTACTTATGCAGGCCAAGCTGAACTGCAGCTAACAAAGATCTGCTTGCCTAGGCTGAGCGTTGCGACCAGCCTGGCTAGACAGGGTCATTTATTTATATAAATGTATATATATATATATGTGTGTGTGTGTGTGTGTATACATTTATATAAATGAATATATATATATATAACATACATACGTACATATGTATGTAATATATATTAAAAATATATGTGACAGGATCTCACAGTGTAGCCCTGGCTGGCTCAACTCACACAGGACTGCGGGATTCTTCCAAGCACTGGGGTTAAAGGCATGCACCCCCACGTCGCCCCTCCCCGAATCAACGTCAGTAATTTATTTATAACTGCGGTGGTGCATACGCCAAGGCACACATGAGGTCAGAGGATAACTTGTAAGAGTTGGTTCTCTCCTGCCGTATGAGGGCTGGGCATGGAATTCAGGTCTTCAGACTTGGTGGCAGCTGTCTACTCACTGAGCCATCTTGCCAGAACCCTAAACATGTTTTAAATTGTTATTTTATGTACATGGGTGTTTTGCATGCGTGAATGTTTGTGTGCCTGGTGCCTGTGGCGGGTGCCTGTGTAAGAAGAGGGCATCCTAGAGAGGGAACTAGAATTACAGATGGTTGTGAGCTGCCGTGAGGGTGCTGGGAATTGAACCTGGATCCTAGGCAAAAGCAACAAGTACTTTTAACCCTGAGTGCTCTCTGCATCCAGTTTTATTGTACAATCAGCTTATCGAGTATTGGATTTCCTTATGGCTTTTAATACATCCTTAGTTTAGGCTGACCCTGCCTTCATTTTTCTCTTTCTTCCTGGTAGGCATACATTTTTTCCTACTTTATTGGGTGCCTATATCTACCACCCTTCTCCATCCCAATCCCTTCCAACCCTCAACAGTAGGCAGATGAGAAAAAAAGGTTAGAGGAGAAAGGAGCCATAGACCTCTTTAGACTACTTTCTGCTGATCAGGGGCAGAGGGTTCCTTGGGACAAGGAAGTTTGACCTGGGCTATCAGAATATTTCAATTTTTTCTTCTTGTCTCTTTGTGCATGACTGCCTGACAAGCCACAGCAAGCGGCAACCAGCCAACAGCAGCAATGGGAACAATCACAACAATAGGAAAAGTGTTTCGGCCTGTTCCTTTCGGGTAGCATAACTATGGCCATATTGTTTCAGCCCCACCAGCCCCCTTATCTCGGCTCATTGCTGTTGTAAAATAATCTCTGTACAAGGTCAGGTTAACCATAAACTATGTTATGTTTAAGGAGAAACTCTATGGCTTTGTTGTTCCTAGACATTCTCCAACCATAAGCCCAGTTGGCCCCAGTTGCCAAGCACACTTTCAAGGTCAGGTAGAACTGCTTGCCCACCTAGTAAAAATAACTTGGGTCAGAGCTGACTACCCTGTTCCATTCACACCCCCTATATGTGGTAATTGAAGTTTTTGCCTTTGTAAACGGACTCCAGGACACACTCAATGTCACAACTTGGCTCTCATGTCCACTGTGTCCCTGACCATGGTCAGTCTTGGGGTGTTGTGTCCAATAAATCATCTGATTGAGATCGGTGTCCAAATGGTTTGTGCAGCTTCTTCTGGACCCTATCAAGAAGTAGCTTGGCATTGGTAGGTTCTGGCATTTATCCCCTCTGAAAAGTTGCCAGAATTCCAAAGGTCACACACTCTAAGGAACATATTTGCAGCTGGCAAACCCACGACCCTCCAAGAGCACAAGATAAATCATAGTTAGCAGCTGTGGACAATCTGAAGTGGCCCCATTTCCCACACCTGGGATTAAAACAGAAACATATTCATATAACACAACTTGGTTTACAAAGAAGCCAAAATTCTCCCTACACTTCCATCCCTTTCCTTCCTCCCTGGCTTTCTTTTCTCCTCCCCATTCTTTCACCATGCAGCCCTAGCCAGCCTTGGACTCGGCATCCTCCTGCTGAGTTGGCATCCTGCCTCCCCATCTGTTGTATTTTAACAACCATTTCTTAACTGTCCCGTCTCCCTGCCCTTAATGAAGGAAGATGCCATATGAATCCTAGGCACATTGCTCCCTGGCACTTAGGGAACAGCCAGTCAAGGGAGTGGACCCCGAATGGCCCATTATCTTTGTTTCCTCAGCAGAGCTGAGGGCCAGCTCTGCTCCCCAGGATCCCTGTCTACAGATGGGCAGAAGCGTGGAATGGAAGCTTCCTTTGGAAGTCAAGTACTCTTGAGTTTCTCATTCCTCCCTCTTCCATTTGCCCCCCTCCCACACCAACCATCTCAGCCACAGGACTCTGGCTTCTTCCTGAAAAACCTTTCAGTGAAGGGAAGGACACTCACCCAGGAGCATGCATCTGATAAGTCCCTTCCTAATTCTCCCTCTTCACTTTTTATTTTGCTGGAACCCCACCTGGCTTCCTACTCTTAGCCCTCCCCTTACGATATTGTCAGCAACTTTCCTCTTTCATTATATCGAAAGTTTCATCTTTCTCCTGTTCCTGTCTCCATCCATCTCAGGCCTATTGCTGCCTCCTAAGCACTCTTGTCCGTTAGTCCTTTTCTGTGACTTCTGAGGTTTCTTCTTTCTGCTGGCAATGGAGAAGCAAAGGGTTTTCTCTGTAGCCCAGGGCTGGCGGCTGCTTTCTTTTCTTCTTCTTCTTCTTCTTCTTCTTCTTCTTCTTCTTCTTCTTCTT